>NC_136067.1:1087403320-1087764283 GCF_964261635.1 Lissotriton helveticus | reverse complement strand
CCCTATTGTAATATTAAACTCCTTTTGTTGTACCCGCCTACTTACTAAGGAGTTCACAAGCTCAGCCCCACACAGACCTGGAGCTGATTATGTTAACCCAGAGTATTTAAGAAACTGAGCTGATCTAAAAGATTTTCTCGGATCTAGGACCATTTTGCCTAGCTTTTAGGTCCTTCCTTCTCCTAAAGTCCTTTGTACAACTTAGGAAAACCTCACAGAACAGACTTTCAGGTGGTCAGATGGGTTTCCTTGTGCCTTCACACACACACACACACACACACACACACACGCTTTCTAGCCCTCTTAAGGACAAAAAGATAGGTGCGAATACATAGGCCAGTGGCGCAATGGATAACGCGTCTGACTACGGATCAGAAGATTGTAGGTTCGACTCCTATCTGGCTCGGAAGGGTTGTAGGTCTCTTTTTCATTATGTTCCTGTGGTATTCTTATTTACCTCAGACTTAATGTAGGTTCAATATTCTCCAGCAGGACTCATCCAGCAGTTGTTCCACGGTAGAGCTGCAGTAATAGGACCACGGCTAGTTAAACGTTTCCCATTTGCTGCTGGACTCTACATGACGGCCGTCACGTGGTGTGCTGCTTTTGTATTTCAACATGGGTCCCTGATTCTCTTAACTACATAAAAAAGCTTGTTGACAAAAGTGTGTGTGCCCGCGAGGGTCTGTGGACGCAGGCAGGTGTGTGCAATTGAATGCTTACCCATTTACATTTGTGAGAGGGACAAACCAACTCCTTGTGGGCTGCAGGCTTACAACTGGTAGCCCCAGTAGCCAGGCAGAACCACAGTTAAGGAGAGAGAGGAAGTTGGTCCATTATTAGAGAAGAACCATGAGCATCTTGCCCTGCTACCTTCTTCCCCTCTCAGCCACGATCGGCCACGATCGGCCACGATCTCTCTATTAGGGCGGAGGGTGAACATTTCTTGGACCTCAGAAACTTAGGGATGTAGACCCAATATGTCCTCCAAGCGCCTAGAGACCTGGTGCCCAATCTGGCATGGTGTTTTTCAGCATACCCGACCAATCTGGTTGCAAGGCAGATTTTAACAGTACTGCTGAAAAGGGACTCCCAGGCATCCCGGAGGCCATCATTTGCATAGGCCCTGCCCTTCTCTTTATCCTGCTTCCCACAAAGCAACTCATCACTAGCAGCAGTATAGATTTGGAGGTGGTGAAGAATAATGACAGGGAGGCTGAAAAAGAGAAAGAAAAGTCCCAGAAGTCCAGCAGGCTTCCTTGTAAAATGCTGCTGGACATAGAGCGCACCTTCTTTACTGCAAGGCAAATACATTAAAAATGTTGAGGAGAGACAATTTAAAAATACATATTACATGACACAGGACTGGAACCTGCTTTATTATTTCAATAAGTCTTGAAAACAAAGAAGATTTCTCTCCTAAAAGCTGTTAAAAATATGGAACGCTTCACGAATTTGCGTGTCATCCTTGCGCAGGGGCCATGCTAATCTTCTCTGTATCGTTCCAATTTTAGTATATGTGCTGCCGAAGCGAGCACACTTTATTGATGAACTGACAATGTTTATAAACTCTCTAAATCCACAGTCTCTAGACATAGGGTGGCCTGGCAGAGATGCTCAGATGGCCAGTAAGCATTCAAATCTGAGCCAATGGGCAAAAATGTATGAAGAGTAGCAATCCATTATTCTTCACTGCATTCGTGGTCCAAGACTTCACACACCGTAAGTATGTAGATTATGCCAGGGTTGCAAAGGCTCATGGTTTGGGCTACAGACAAGGAGCATTGTGACATCACGCTGCCTGTGGAACTTTGATATTAAAGGCGAAACAGCTGCACAGTAGGTTAGGTGAAGTGCTCTGAGTGTGGAAAGGCAGCATGCTTGGGTCCCTGGACAAGGTGAGCCTACGACAAGGTGTCTGAATTTTAACCCCTATTGTAATATTAAACTCCCTTTTGTTGTACCCGCCTACTTACTAAGGAGTTCACAAGCTCAGCCCCACACAGACCTGGAGCTGATTATGTTAACCCAGAGTATTTAAGAAACTGAGCCTGATCTAAAAGATTTTCTCGGATCTAGGACCATTTTGCCTAGCTTTTAGGTCCTTCCTTCTCCTAAAGTCCTTTGTACAACTTAGGAAAACCTCACAGAACAGACTTTCAGGTGGTCAGATGGGTTTCCTTGTGCCTTCACACACACACACACACACACACACACACACGCTTTCTAGCCCTCTTAAGGACAAAAAGATAGGTGCGAATACATAGGGCCAGTGGCGCAATGGATAACGCGTCTGACTACGGATCAGAAGATTGTAGGTTCGACTCCTATCTGGCTCGGAAGGGTTGTAGGTCTCTTTTTCATTATGTTCCTGTGGTATTCTTATTTACCTCAGACTTAATGTAGGTTCAATATTCTCCAGCAGGACTCATCCAGCAGTTGTTCCACGGTAGAGCTGCAGTAATAGGACCACGGCTAGTTAAACGTTTCCCATTTGCTGCTGGACTCTACATGACGGCCGTCACGTGGTGTGCTGCTTTTGTATTTCAACATGGGTCCCTGATTCTCTTAACTACATAAAAAAGCTTGTTGACAAAAGTGTGTGTGCGCGCGAGGGTCTGTGGACGCAGGCAGGTGTGTGCAATTGAATGCTTACCCATTTACATTTGTGAGAGGGACAAACCAACTCCTTGTGGGCTGCAGGCTTACAACTGGTAGCCCCAGTAGCCAGGCAGAACCACAGTTAAGGAGAGAGAGGAAGTTGGTCCATTATTAGAGAAGAACCATGAGCATCTTGCCCTGCTACCTTCTTCCCCTCTCAGCCACAATCGGCCACGATCGGCCAAGACCTCTCTATTAGGGCGGAGGGTGAACATTTCTTGGACCTCAGAAACTTAGGGATGTAGACCCAATATGTCCTCCAAGCGCCTAGAGACCTGGTGCCCAATCTGGCATGGTGTTTTTCAGCATACCCGACCAATCTGGTTGCAAGGCAGATTTTAACAGTACTGCTGAAAAGGGACTCCCAGGCATCCCTGAGGCCATCATTTGCATAGGCCCTGCCCTTCTCTTTATCCTGCTTCCCACAAAGCAACTCATCACTAGCAGCAGTATAGATTTGGAGGTGGTGAAGAATAATGACAGGGAGGCTGAAAAAGAGAAAGAAAAGTCCCAGAAGTCCAGCAGGCTTCCTTGTAAAATGCTGCTGGACATAGAGCGCACCTTCTTTACTGCAAGGCAAATACATTAAAAATGTTGAGGAGAGACAATTTAAAAATACATATTACATGACACAGGACTGGAACCTGCTTTATTATTTCAATAAGTCTTGAAAACAAAGAAGATTTCTCTCCTAAAAGCTGTTAAAAATATGGAACGCTTCACGAATTTGCGTGTCATCCTTGCGCAGGGGCCATGCTAATCTTCTCTGTATCGTTCCAATTTTAGGATATGTGCTGCCGAAGCGAGCACACTGTATTGATGAACTGACAATGTTTATAAACTCTCTAAATCCACAGTCTCTAGACATAGGGTGGCCTGGCAGAGATGCTCAGATGGCCAGTAAGCATTCAAATCTGAGCCAATGGGCAAAAATGTATGAAGAGTAGCAATCCATTATTCTTCACTGCATTCGTGGTCCAAGACTTCACACACCGTAAGTATGTAGATTATGCCAGGGTTGCAAAGGCTCATGGTTTGGGCTACAGACAAGGAGCATTGTGACATCACGCTGCCTGTGGAACTTTGATATTAAAGGCGAAACAGCTGCACAGTAGGTTAGGTGAAGTGCTCTGAGTGTGGAAAGGCAGCATGCTTGGGTCCCTGGACAAGGTGAGCCTACGACAAGGTGTCTGAATTGTAACCCCTATTGTAATATTAAACTCCCTTTTGTTGTACCCGCCTACTTACTAAGGAGTTCACAAGCTCAGCCCCACACAGACCTGGAGCTGATTATGTTAACCCAGAGTATTTAAGAAACTGAGCCTGATCTAAAAGATTTTCTTGGATCTAGGACCATTTTGCCTAGCTTTTAGGTCCTTCCTTCTCCTAAAGTCCTTTGTACAACTTAGGAAAACCTCATAGAACAGACTTTCAGGTGGTCAGATGGGTTTCCTTGTGCCTTCACACACACACACACACACACACACACACACACACACGCTTTCTAGCCCTCTTAAGGACAAAAAGATAGGTGCAAATACATAGGGCCAGTGGCGCAATGGATAACGCGTCTGACTACGGATCAGAAGATTGTAGGTTCGACTCCTATCTGGCTTGGAAGGGTTGTAGGTCTCTTTTTCATTATGTTCCTGTGGTATTCTTATTTACCTCAGACTTAATGTAGGTTCAATATTCTCCAGCAGGACTCATCCAGCAGTTGTTCCACGGTAGAGCTGCAGTAATAGGACCACGGCTAGTTAAACGTTTCCCATTTGCTGCTGGACTCTACATGACGGCCGTCACGTGGTGTGCTGCTTTTGTATTTCAACATGGGTCCCTGATTCTCTTAACTACATAAAAAAGCTTGTTGACAAAAGTGTGTGTGCGCGCGAGGATCTGTGGACGCAGGCAGGTGTGTGCAATTGAATGCTTACCCATTTACATTTGTGAGAGGGACAAACCAACTCCTTGTGGGCTGCAGGCTTACAACTGGTAGCCCCAGTAGCCATGCAGAACCACAGTTAAGGAGAGAGAGGAAGTTGGTCCATTATTAGAGAAGAACCATGATCATCTTGCCCTGCTACCTTCTTCCCCTCTCAGCCACGATCGATCGGCCAAGACCTCTCTATTAGGGCGGAGGGTGAACATTTCTTGGACCTCAGAAACTTAGGGATGTAGACCCAATATGTCCTCCAAGCGCCTAGAGACCTGGTGCCCAATCTGGCATGGTGTTTTTCAGCATACCCGACCAATCTGGTTGCAAGGCAGATTTTAACAGTACTGCTGAAAAGGGACTCCCAGGCATCCCGGAGGCCATCATTTGCATAGGCCCTGCCCTTCTCTTTATCCTGCTTCCCACAAAGCAACTCATCACTAGCAGCAGTATAGATTTGGAGGTGGTGAAGAATAATGACAGGGAGGCTGAAAAAGAGAAAGAAAAGTCCCAGAAGTCCAGCAGGCTTCCTTGTAAAATGCTGCTGGACATAGAGCGCACCTTCTTTACTGCAAGGCAAATACATTAAAAATGTTGAGGAGAGACAATTTAAAAATACATATTACATGACACAGGACTGGAACCTGCTTTATTATTTCAATAAGTCTTGAAAACAAAGAAGATTTCTCTCCTAAAAGCTGTTAAAAATATGGAACGCTTCACGAATTTGCGTGTCATCCTTGCGCAGGGGCCATGCTAATCTTCTCTGTATCGTTCCAATTTTAGTATATGTGCTGCCGAAGCGAGCACACTTTATTGATGAACTGACAATGTTTATAAACTCTCTAAATCCACAGTCTCTAGACATAGGGTGGCCTGGCAGAGATGCTCAGATGGCCAGTAAGCATTCAAATCTGAGCCAATGGGCAAAAATGTATGAAGAGTAGCAATCCATTATTCTTCACTGCATTCGTGGTCCAAGACTTCACACACCGTAAGTATGTAGATTATGCCAGGGTTGCAAAGGCTCATGGTTTGGGCTACAGACAAGGAGCATTGTGACATCACGCTGCCTGTGGAACTTTGATATTAAAGGCGAAACAGCTGCACAGTAGGTTAGGTGAAGTGCTCTGAGTGTGGAAAGGCAGCATGCTTGGGTCCCTGGACAAGGTGAGCCTACGACAAGGTGTCTGAATTTTAACCCCTATTGTAATATTAAACTCCCTTTTGTTGTACCCGCCTACTTACTAAGGAGTTCACAAGCTCAGCCCCACACAGACCTGGAGCTGATTATGTTAACCCAGAGTATTTAAGAAACTGAGCCTGATCTAAAAGATTTTCTCGGATCTAGGACCATTTTGCCTAGCTTTTAGGTCCTTCCTTCTCCTAAAGTCCTTTGTACAACTTAGGAAAACCTCACAGAACAGACTTTCAGGTGGTCAGATGGGTTTCCTTGTGCCTTCACACACACACACACACACACACACACACACGCTTTCTAGCCCTCTTAAGGACAAAAAGATAGGTGCGAATACATAGGGCCAGTGGCGCAATGGATAACGCGTCTGACTACGGATCAGAAGATTGTAGGTTCGACTCCTATCTGGCTCGGAAGGGTTGTAGGTCTCTTTTTCATTATGTTCCTGTGGTATTCTTATTTACCTCAGACTTAATGTAGGTTCAATATTCTCCAGCAGGACTCATCCAGCAGTTGTTCCACGGTAGAGCTGCAGTAATAGGACCACGGCTAGTTAAACGTTTCCCATTTGCTGCTGGACTCTACATGACGGCCGTCACGTGGTGTGCTGCTTTTGTATTTCAACATGGGTCCCTGATTCTCTTAACTACATAAAAAAGCTTGTTGACAAAAGTGTGTGTGCCCGCGAGGGTCTGTGGACGCAGGCAGGTGTGTGCAATTGAATGCTTACCCATTTACATTTGTGAGAGGGACAAACCAACTCCTTGTGGGCTGCAGGCTTACAACTGGTAGCCCCAGTAGCCAGGCAGAACCACAGTTAAGGAGAGAGAGGAAGTTGGTCCATTATTAGAGAAGAACCATGAGCATCTTGCCCTGCTACCTTCTTCCCCTCTCAGCCACGATCGGCCACGATCGGCCACGATCTCTCTATTAGGGCGGAGGGTGAACATTTCTTGGACCTCAGAAACTTAGGGATGTAGACCCAATATGTCCTCCAAGCGCCTAGAGACCTGGTGCCCAATCTGGCATGGTGTTTTTCAGCATACCCGACCAATCTGGTTGCAAGGCAGATTTTAACAGTACTGCTGAAAAGGGACTCCCAGGCATCCCGGAGGCCATCATTTGCATAGGCCCTGCCCTTCTCTTTATCCTGCTTCCCACAAAGCAACTCATCACTAGCAGCAGTATAGATTTGGAGGTGGTGAAGAATAATGACAGGGAGGCTGAAAAAGAGAAAGAAAAGTCCCAGAAGTCCAGCAGGCTTCCTTGTAAAATGCTGCTGGACATAGAGCGCACCTTCTTTACTGCAAGGCAAATACATTAAAAATGTTGAGGAGAGACAATTTAAAAATACATATTACATGACACAGGACTGGAACCTGCTTTATTATTTCAATAAGTCTTGAAAACAAAGAAGATTTCTCTCCTAAAAGCTGTTAAAAATATGGAACGCTTCACGAATTTGCGTGTCATCCTTGCGCAGGGGCCATGCTAATCTTCTCTGTATCGTTCCAATTTTAGTATATGTGCTGCCGAAGCGAGCACACTTTATTGATGAACTGACAATGTTTATAAACTCTCTAAATCCACAGTCTCTAGACATAGGGTGGCCTGGCAGAGATGCTCAGATGGCCAGTAAGCATTCAAATCTGAGCCAATGGGCAAAAATGTATGAAGAGTAGCAATCCATTATTCTTCACTGCATTCGTGGTCCAAGACTTCACACACCGTAAGTATGTAGATTATGCCAGGGTTGCAAAGGCTCATGGTTTGGGCTACAGACAAGGAGCATTGTGACATCACGCTGCCTGTGGAACTTTGATATTAAAGGCGAAACAGCTGCACAGTAGGTTAGGTGAAGTGCTCTGAGTGTGGAAAGGCAGCATGCTTGGGTCCCTGGACAAGGTGAGCCTACGACAAGGTGTCTGAATTTTAACCCCTATTGTAATATTAAACTCCCTTTTGTTGTACCCGCCTACTTACTAAGGAGTTCACAAGCTCAGCCCCACACAGACCTGGAGCTGATTATGTTAACCCAGAGTATTTAAGAAACTGAGCCTGATCTAAAAGATTTTCTCGGATCTAGGACCATTTTGCCTAGCTTTTAGGTCCTTCCTTCTCCTAAAGTCCTTTGTACAACTTAGGAAAACCTCACAGAACAGACTTTCAGGTGGTCAGATGGGTTTCCTTGTGCCTTCACACACACACACACACACACACACACACACGCTTTCTAGCCCTCTTAAGGACAAAAAGATAGGTGCGAATACATAGGGCCAGTGGCGCAATGGATAACGCGTCTGACTACGGATCAGAAGATTGTAGGTTCGACTCCTATCTGGCTCGGAAGGGTTGTAGGTCTCTTTTTCATTATGTTCCTGTGGTATTCTTATTTACCTCAGACTTAATGTAGGTTCAATATTCTCCAGCAGGACTCATCCAGCAGTTGTTCCACGGTAGAGCTGCAGTAATAGGACCACGGCTAGTTAAACGTTTCCCATTTGCTGCTGGACTCTACATGACGGCCGTCACGTGGTGTGCTGCTTTTGTATTTCAACATGGGTCCCTGATTCTCTTAACTACATAAAAAAGCTTGTTGACAAAAGTGTGTGTGCGCGCGAGGGTCTGTGGACGCAGGCAGGTGTGTGCAATTGAATGCTTACCCATTTACATTTGTGAGAGGGACAAACCAACTCCTTGTGGGCTGCAGGCTTACAACTGGTAGCCCCAGTAGCCAGGCAGAACCACAGTTAAGGAGAGAGAGGAAGTTGGTCCATTATTAGAGAAGAACCATGAGCATCTTGCCCTGCTACCTTCTTCCCCTCTCAGCCACAATCGGCCACGATCGGCCAAGACCTCTCTATTAGGGCGGAGGGTGAACATTTCTTGGACCTCAGAAACTTAGGGATGTAGACCCAATATGTCCTCCAAGCGCCTAGAGACCTGGTGCCCAATCTGGCATGGTGTTTTTCAGCATACCCGACCAATCTGGTTGCAAGGCAGATTTTAACAGTACTGCTGAAAAGGGACTCCCAGGCATCCCTGAGGCCATCATTTGCATAGGCCCTGCCCTTCTCTTTATCCTGCTTCCCACAAAGCAACTCATCACTAGCAGCAGTATAGATTTGGAGGTGGTGAAGAATAATGACAGGGAGGCTGAAAAAGAGAAAGAAAAGTCCCAGAAGTCCAGCAGGCTTCCTTGTAAAATGCTGCTGGACATAGAGCGCACCTTCTTTACTGCAAGGCAAATACATTAAAAATGTTGAGGAGAGACAATTTAAAAATACATATTACATGACACAGGACTGGAACCTGCTTTATTATTTCAATAAGTCTTGAAAACAAAGAAGATTTCTCTCCTAAAAGCTGTTAAAAATATGGAACGCTTCACGAATTTGCGTGTCATCCTTGCGCAGGGGCCATGCTAATCTTCTCTGTATCGTTCCAATTTTAGTATATGTGCTGCCGAAGCGAGCACACTGTATTGATGAACTGACAATGTTTATAAACTCTCTAAATCCACAGTCTCTAGACATAGGGTGGCCTGGCAGAGATGCTCAGATGGCCAGTAAGCATTCAAATCTGAGCCAATGGGCAAAAATGTATGAAGAGTAGCAATCCATTATTCTTCACTGCATTCGTGGTCCAAGACTTCACACACCGTAAGTATGTAGATTATGCCAGGGTTGCAAAGGCTCATGGTTTGGGCTACAGACAAGGAGCATTGTGACATCACGCTGCCTGTGGAACTTTGATATTAAAGGCGAAACAGCTGCACAGTAGGTTAGGTGAAGTGCTCTGAGTGTGGAAAGGCAGCATGCTTGGGTCCCTGGACAAGGTGAGCCTACGACAAGGTGTCTGAATTTTAACCCCTATTGTAATATTAAACTCCCTTTTGTTGTACCCGCCTACTTACTAAGGAGTTCACAAGCTCAGCCCCACACAGACCTGGAGCTGATTATGTTAACCCAGAGTATTTAAGAAACTGAGCCTGATCTAAAAGATTTTCTTGGATCTAGGACCATTTTGCCTAGCTTTTAGGTCCTTCCTTCTCCTAAAGTCCTTTGTACAACTTAGGAAAACCTCATAGAACAGACTTTCAGGTGGTCAGATGGGTTTCCTTGTGCCTTCACACACACACACACACACACACACACACACGCTTTCTAGCCCTCTTAAGGACAAAAAGATAGGTGCAAATACATAGGGCCAGTGGCGCAATGGATAACGCGTCTGACTACGGATCAGAAGATTGTAGGTTTGACTCCTATCTGGCTCGGAAGGGTTGTAGGTCTCTTTTTCATTATGTTCCTGTGGTATTCTTATTTACCTCAGACTTAATGTAGGTTCAATATTCTCCAGCAGGACTCATCCAGCAGTTGTTCCACGGTAGAGCTGCAGTAATAGGACCACGGCTAGTTAAACGTTTCCCATTTGCTGCTGGACTCTACATGACGGCCGTCACGTGGTGTGCTGCTTTTGTATTTCAACATGGGTCCCTGATTCTCTTAACTACATAAAAAAGCTTGTTGACAAAAGTGTGTGTGCGCGCGAGGGTCTGTGGACGCAGGCAGGTGTGTGCAATTGAATGCTTACCCATTTACATTTGTGAGAGGGACAAACCAACTCCTTGTGGGCTGCAGGCTTACAACTGGTAGCCCCAGTAGCCAGGCAGAAGCACAGTTAAGGAGAGAGAGGAAGTTGGTCCATTATTAGAGAAGAACCATGAGCATCTTGCCCTGCTACCTTCTTCCCCTCTCAGCCACGATCGGCCACGATCGGCCAAGACCTCTCTATTAGGGCGGAGGGTGAACATTTCTTGGACCTCAGAAACTTAGGGATGTAGACCCAATATGTCCTCCAAGCGCCTAGAGACCTGGTGCCCAATCTGGCGTGGTGTTTTTCAGCATACCCGACCAATCTGGTTGCAAGGCAGATTTTAACAGTACTGCTGAAAAGGGACTCCCAGGCATCCCTGAGGCCATCATTTGCATAGGCCCTGCCCTTCTCTTTATCCTGCTTCCCACAAAGCAACGCATCACTAGCAGCAGTATAGATTTGGAGGTGGTGAAGAATAATGACCGGGAGGCTGAAAAAGAGAAAGAAAAGTCCCAGAAGTCCAGCAGGCTTCCTTGTAAAATGCTGCTGGACATAGAGCGCACCTTCTTTACTGCAAGGCAAATACATTAAAAATGTTGAGGAGAGACAATTTAAAAATACATATTACATGACACAGGACTGGAACCTGCTTTATTATTTCAATAAGTCTTGAAAACAAAGAAGATTTCTCTCCTAAAAGCTGTTAAAAATATGGAACGCTTCACGAATTTGCGTGTCATCCTTGCGCAGGGGCCATGCTAATCTTCTCTGTATCGTTCCAATTTTAGTATATGTGCTGCCGAAGCGAGCACACTGTATTGATGAACTGACAATGTTTATAAACTCTCTAAATCCACAGTCTCTAGACATAGGGTGGCCTGGCAGAGATGCTCAGATGGCCAGTAAGCATTCAAATCTGAGCCAATGGGCAAAAATATATGAAGAGTAGCAATCCATTATTCTTCACTGCATTCGTGGTCCAAGACTTCACACACCGTAAGTATGTAGATTATGCCAGGGTTGCAAAGGCTCATGGTTTGGGCTACAGACAAGGAGCATTGTGACATCACGCTGCCTGTGGAACTTTGATATTAAAGGCGAAACAGCTGCACAGTAGGTTAGGTGAAGTGCTCTGAGTGTGGAAAGGCAGCATGCTTGGGTCCCTGGACAAGGTGAGCCTACGACAAGGTGTCTGAATTTTAACCCCTATTGTAATATTAAACTCCCTTTTGTTGTACCCGCCTACTTACTAAGGAGTTCACAAGCTCAGCCCCACACAGACCTGAAGCTGATTATGTTAACCCAGAGTATTTAAGAAACTGAGCCTGATCTAAAAGATTTTCTTGGATCTAGGACCATTTTGCCTAGCTTTTAGGTCCTTCCTTCTCCTAAAGTCCTTTGTACAACTTAGGAAAACCTCATAGAACAGACTTTCAGGTGGTCAGATGGGTTTCCTTGTGCCTTCACACACACACACACACACACACACACACGCTTTCTAGCCCTCTTAAGGACAAAAAGATAGGTGCAAATACATAGGGCCAGTGGCACAATGGATAACGCGCCTGACTACGGATCAGAAGATTGTAGGTTCGACTCCTATCTGGCTCGGAAGGGTTGTAGGTCTCTTTTTCATTATGTTCCTGTGGTATTCTTATTTACCTCAGACTTAATGTAGGTTCAATATTCTCCAGCAGGACTCATCCAGCAGTTGTTCCACGGTAGAGCTGCAGTAATAGGACCACGGCTAGTTAAACGTTTCCCATTTGCTGCTGGACTCTACATGACGGCCGTCACGTGGTGTGCTGCTTTTGTATTTCAACATGGGTCCCTGATTCTCTTAACTACATAAAAAAGCTTGTTGACAAAAGTGTGTGTGCGCGCGAGGGTCCGTGGACGCAGGCAGGTGTGTGCAATTGAATGCTTACCCATTTACATTTGTGAGAGGGACAAACCAACTCCTTGTGGGCTGCAGGCTTACAACTGGTAGCCCCAGTAGCCAGGCAGAAGCACAGTTAAGGAGAGAGAGGAAGTTGGTCCATTATTAGAGAAGAACCATGAGCATCTTGCCCTGCTACCTTCTTCCCCTCTCAGCCACGATCGGCCACGATCGGCCAAGACCTCTCTATTAGGGCGGAGGGTGAACATTTCCTGGACCTCAGAAACTTAGGGATGTAGACCCAATATGTCCTCCAAGCGCCTAGAGACCTGGTGCCCAATCTGGCGTGGTGTTTTTCAGCATACCCGACCAATCTGGTTGCAAGGCAGATTTTAACAGTACTGCTGAAAAGGGACTCCCAGGCATCCCTGAGGCCATCATTTGCATAGGCCCTGCCCTTCTCTTTATCCTGCTTCCCACAAAGCAACGCATCACTAGCAGCAGTATAGATTTGGAGGTGGTGAAGAATAATGACCGGGAGGCTGAAAAAGAGAAAGAAAAGTCCCAGAAGTCCAGCAGGCTTCCTTGTAAAATGCTGCTGGACATAGAGCGCACCTTCTTTACTGCAAGGCAAATACATTAAAAATGTTGAGGAGAGACAATTTAAAAATACATATTACATGACACAGGACTGGAACCTGCTTTATTATTTCAATAAGTCTTGAAAACAAAGAAGATTTCTCTCCTAAAAGCTGTTAAAAATATGGAACGCTTCACGAATTTGCGTGTCATCCTTGCGCAGGGGCCATGCTAATCTTCTCTGTATCGTTCCAATTTTAGTATATGTGCTGCCGAAGCGAGCACACTGTATTGATGAACTGACAATGTTTATAAACTCTCTAAATCCACAGTCTCTAGACATAGGGTGGCCTGGCAGAGATGCTCAGATGGCCAGTAAGCATTCAAATCTGAGCCAATGGGCAAAAATATATGAAGAGTAGCAATCCATTATTCTTCACTGCATTCGTGGTCCAAGACTTCACACACCGTAAGTATGTAGATTATGCCAGGGTTGCAAAGGCTCATGGTTTGGGCTACAGACAAGGAGCATTGTGACATCACGCTGCCTGTGGAACTTTGATATTAAAGGCGAAACAGCTGCACAGTAGGTTAGGTGAAGTGCTCTGAGTGTGGAAAGGCAGCATGCTTGGGTCCCTGGACAAGGTGAGCCTACGACAAGGTGTCTGAATTTTAACCCCTATTGTAATATTAAACTCCCTTTTGTTGTACCCGCCTACTTACTAAGGAGTTCACAAGCTCAGCCCCACACAGACCTGAAGCTGATTATGTTAACCCAGAGTATTTAAGAAACTGAGCCTGATCTAAAAGATTTTCTTGGATCTAGGACCATTTTGCCTAGCTTTTAGGTCCTTCCTTCTCCTAAAGTCCTTTGTACAACTTAGGAAAACCTCATAGAACAGACTTTCAGGTGGTCAGATGGGTTTCCTTGTGCCTTCACACACACACACACACACACACACACACACACGCTTTCTAGCCCTCTTAAGGACAAAAAGATAGGTGCAAATACATAGGGCCAGTGGCACAATGGATAACGCGCCTGACTACGGATCAGAAGATTGTAGGTTCGACTCCTATCTGGCTCGGAAGGGTTGTAGGTCTCTTTTTCATTATGTTCCTGTGGTATTCTTATTTACCTCAGACTTAATGTAGGTTCAATATTCTCCAGCAGGACTCATCCAGCAGTTGTTCCACGGTAGAGCTGCAGTAATAGGACCACGGCTAGTTAAACGTTTCCCATTTGCTGCTGGACTCTACATGACGGCCGTCACGTGGTGTGCTGCTTTTGTATTTCAACATGGGTCCCTGATTCTCTTAACTACATAAAAAAGCTTGTTGACAAAAGTGTGTGTGCGCGCGAGGGTCTGTGGACGCAGGCAGGTGTGTGCAATTGAATGCTTACCCATTTACATTTGTGAGAGGGACAAACCAACTCCTTGTGGGCTGCAGGCTTACAACTGGTAGCCCCAGTAGCCAGGCAGAACCACAGTTAAGGAGAGAGAGGAAGTTGGTCCATTATTAGAGAAGAACCATGAGCATCTTGCCCTGCTACCTTCTTCCCCTCTCAGCCACGATCGGCCACGATCGGCCAAGACCTCTCTATTAGGGCGGAGGGTGAACATTTCTTGGACCTCAGAAACTTAGGGATGTAGACCCAATATGTCCTCCAAGCGCCTAGAGACCTGGTGCCCAATCTGGCGTGGTGTTTTTCAGCATACCCGACAAATCTGGTTGCAAGGCAGATTTTAACAGTACTGCTGAAAAGGGACTCCCAGGCATCCCTGAGGCCATCATTTGCATAGGCCCTGCCCTTCTCTTTATCCTGCTTCCCACAAAGCAACTCATCACTAGCAGCAGTATAGATTTGGAGGTGGTGAAGAATAATGACAGGGAGGCTGAAAAAGAGAAAGAAAAGTCCCAGAAGTCCAGCAGGCTTCCTTGTAAAATGCTGCTGGACATAGAGCGCCCCTTCTTTACTGCAAGGCAAATACATTAAAAATGTTGAGGAGAGACAATTTAAAAATACATATTACATGACACAGGACTGGAACCTGCTTTATTATTTCAATAAGTCTTGAAAACAAAGAAGATTTCTCTCCTAAAAGCTGTTAAAAATATGGAACGCTTCACGAATTTGCGTGTCATCCTTGCGCAGGGGCCATGCTAATCTTCTCTGTATCGTTCCAATTTTAGGATATGTGCTGCCGAAGCGAGCACACTGTATTGATGAACTGACAATGTTTATAAACTCTCTAAATCCACAGTCTCTAGACATAGGGTGGCCTGGCAGAGATGCTCAGATGGCCAGTAAGCATTCAAATCTGAGCCAATGGGCAAAAATGTATGAAGAGTAGCAATCCATTATTCTTCACTGCATTCGTGGTCCAAGACTTCACACACCGTAAGTATGTAGATTATGCCAGGGTTGCAAAGGCTCATGGTTTGGGCTACAGACAAGGAGCATTGTGACATCACGCTGCCTGTGGAACTTTGATATTAAAGGCGAAACAGCTGCACAGTAGGTTAGGTGAAGTGCTCTGAGTGTGGAAAGGCAGCATGCTTGGGTCCCTGGACAAGGTGAGCCTACGACAAGGTGTCTGAATTGTAACCCCTATTGTAATATTAAACTCCCTTTTGTTGTACCCGCCTACTTACTAAGGAGTTCACAAGCTCAGCCCCACACAGACCTGGAGCTGATTATGTTAACCCAGAGTATTTAAGAAACTGAGCCTGATCTAAAAGATTTTCTTGGATCTAGGACCATTTTGCCTAGCTTTTAGGTCCTTCCTTCTCCTAAAGTCCTTTGTACAACTTAGGAAAACCTCATAGAACAGACTTTCAGGTGGTCAGATGGGTTTCCTTGTGCCTTCACACACACACACACACACACACACACACACACACACGCTTTCTAGCCCTCTTAAGGACAAAAAGATAGGTGCAAATACATAGGGCCAGTGGCGCAATGGATAACGCGTCTGACTACGGATCAGAAGATTGTAGGTTCGACTCCTATCTGGCTTGGAAGGGTTGTAGGTCTCTTTTTCATTATGTTCCTGTGGTATTCTTATTTACCTCAGACTTAATGTAGGTTCAATATTCTCCAGCAGGACTCATCCAGCAGTTGTTCCACGGTAGAGCTGCAGTAATAGGACCACGGCTAGTTAAACGTTTCCCATTTGCTGCTGGACTCTACATGACGGCCGTCACGTGGTGTGCTGCTTTTGTATTTCAACATGGGTCCCTGATTCTCTTAACTACATAAAAAAGCTTGTTGACAAAAGTGTGTGTGCGCGCGAGGATCTGTGGACGCAGGCAGGTGTGTGCAATTGAATGCTTACCCATTTACATTTGTGAGAGGGACAAACCAACTCCTTGTGGGCTGCAGGCTTACAACTGGTAGCCCCAGTAGCCATGCAGAACCACAGTTAAGGAGAGAGAGGAAGTTGGTCCATTATTAGAGAAGAACCATGATCATCTTGCCCTGCTACCTTCTTCCCCTCTCAGCCACGATCGATCGGCCAAGACCTCTCTATTAGGGCGGAGGGTGAACATTTCTTGGACCTCAGAAACTTAGGGATGTAGACCCAATATGTCCTCCAAGCGCCTAGAGACCTGGTGCCCAATCTGGCATGGTGTTTTTCAGCATACCCGACCAATCTGGTTGCAAGGCAGATTTTAACAGTACTGCTGAAAAGGGACTCCCAGGCATCCCGGAGGCCATCATTTGCATAGGCCCTGCCCTTCTCTTTATCCTGCTTCCCACAAAGCAACTCATCACTAGCAGCAGTATAGATTTGGAGGTGGTGAAGAATAATGACAGGGAGGCTGAAAAAGAGAAAGAAAAGTCCCAGAAGTCCAGCAGGCTTCCTTGTAAAATGCTGCTGGACATAGAGCGCACCTTCTTTACTGCAAGGCAAATACATTAAAAATGTTGAGGAGAGACAATTTAAAAATACATATTACATGACACAGGACTGGAACCTGCTTTATTATTTCAATAAGTCTTGAAAACAAAGAAGATTTCTCTCCTAAAAGCTGTTAAAAATATGGAACGCTTCACGAATTTGCGTGTCATCCTTGCGCAGGGGCCATGCTAATCTTCTCTGTATCGTTCCAATTTTAGTATATGTGCTGCCGAAGCGAGCACACTTTATTGATGAACTGACAATGTTTATAAACTCTCTAAATCCACAGTCTCTAGACATAGGGTGGCCTGGCAGAGATGCTCAGATGGCCAGTAAGCATTCAAATCTGAGCCAATGGGCAAAAATGTATGAAGAGTAGCAATCCATTATTCTTCACTGCATTCGTGGTCCAAGACTTCACACACCGTAAGTATGTAGATTATGCCAGGGTTGCAAAGGCTCATGGTTTGGGCTACAGACAAGGAGCATTGTGACATCACGCTGCCTGTGGAACTTTGATATTAAAGGCGAAACAGCTGCACAGTAGGTTAGGTGAAGTGCTCTGAGTGTGGAAAGGCAGCATGCTTGGGTCCCTGGACAAGGTGAGCCTACGACAAGGTGTCTGAATTTTAACCCCTATTGTAATATTAAACTCCCTTTTGTTGTACCCGCCTACTTACTAAGGAGTTCACAAGCTCAGCCCCACACAGACCTGGAGCTGATTATGTTAACCCAGAGTATTTAAGAAACTGAGCCTGATCTAAAAGATTTTCTCGGATCTAGGACCATTTTGCCTAGCTTTTAGGTCCTTCCTTCTCCTAAAGTCCTTTGTACAACTTAGGAAAACCTCACAGAACAGACTTTCAGGTGGTCAGATGGGTTTCCTTGTGCCTTCACACACACACACACACACACACACACACACGCTTTCTAGCCCTCTTAAGGACAAAAAGATAGGTGCGAATACATAGGGCCAGTGGCGCAATGGATAACGCGTCTGACTACGGATCAGAAGATTGTAGGTTCGACTCCTATCTGGCTCGGAAGGGTTGTAGGTCTCTTTTTCATTATGTTCCTGTGGTATTCTTATTTACCTCAGACTTAATGTAGGTTCAATATTCTCCAGCAGGACTCATCCAGCAGTTGTTCCACGGTAGAGCTGCAGTAATAGGACCACGGCTAGTTAAACGTTTCCCATTTGCTGCTGGACTCTACATGACGGCCGTCACGTGGTGTGCTGCTTTTGTATTTCAACATGGGTCCCTGATTCTCTTAACTACATAAAAAAGCTTGTTGACAAAAGTGTGTGTGCCCGCGAGGGTCTGTGGACGCAGGCAGGTGTGTGCAATTGAATGCTTACCCATTTACATTTGTGAGAGGGACAAACCAACTCCTTGTGGGCTGCAGGCTTACAACTGGTAGCCCCAGTAGCCAGGCAGAACCACAGTTAAGGAGAGAGAGGAAGTTGGTCCATTATTAGAGAAGAACCATGAGCATCTTGCCCTGCTACCTTCTTCCCCTCTCAGCCACGATCGGCCACGATCGGCCACGATCTCTCTATTAGGGCGGAGGGTGAACATTTCTTGGACCTCAGAAACTTAGGGATGTAGACCCAATATGTCCTCCAAGCGCCTAGAGACCTGGTGCCCAATCTGGCATGGTGTTTTTCAGCATACCCGACCAATCTGGTTGCAAGGCAGATTTTAACAGTACTGCTGAAAAGGGACTCCCAGGCATCCCGGAGGCCATCATTTGCATAGGCCCTGCCCTTCTCTTTATCCTGCTTCCCACAAAGCAACTCATCACTAGCAGCAGTATAGATTTGGAGGTGGTGAAGAATAATGACAGGGAGGCTGAAAAAGAGAAAGAAAAGTCCCAGAAGTCCAGCAGGCTTCCTTGTAAAATGCTGCTGGACATAGAGCGCACCTTCTTTACTGCAAGGCAAATACATTAAAAATGTTGAGGAGAGACAATTTAAAAATACATATTACATGACACAGGACTGGAACCTGCTTTATTATTTCAATAAGTCTTGAAAACAAAGAAGATTTCTCTCCTAAAAGCTGTTAAAAATATGGAACGCTTCACGAATTTGCGTGTCATCCTTGCGCAGGGGCCATGCTAATCTTCTCTGTATCGTTCCAATTTTAGTATATGTGCTGCCGAAGCGAGCACACTTTATTGATGAACTGACAATGTTTATAAACTCTCTAAATCCACAGTCTCTAGACATAGGGTGGCCTGGCAGAGATGCTCAGATGGCCAGTAAGCATTCAAATCTGAGCCAATGGGCAAAAATGTATGAAGAGTAGCAATCCATTATTCTTCACTGCATTCGTGGTCCAAGACTTCACACACCGTAAGTATGTAGATTATGCCAGGGTTGCAAAGGCTCATGGTTTGGGCTACAGACAAGGAGCATTGTGACATCACGCTGCCTGTGGAACTTTGATATTAAAGGCGAAACAGCTGCACAGTAGGTTAGGTGAAGTGCTCTGAGTGTGGAAAGGCAGCATGC
Source organism: Lissotriton helveticus (assembly GCF_964261635.1). NCBI lineage: Eukaryota > Metazoa > Chordata > Amphibia > Caudata > Salamandridae > Lissotriton > Lissotriton helveticus. Next base: position 1,087,745,005 of record NC_136067.1, on the reverse strand, counting down.
TTGGGTCCCTGGACAAGGTGAGCCTACGACAAGGTGTCTGAATTTTAACCCCTATTGTAATATTAAACTCCCTTTTGTTGTACCCGCCTACTTACTAAGGAGTTCACAAGCTCAGCCCCACACAGACCTGGAGCTGATTATGTTAACCCAGAGTATTTAAGAAACTGAGCCTGATCTAAAAGATTTTCTCGGATCTAGGACCATTTTGCCTAGCTTTTAGGTCCTTCCTTCTCCTAAAGTCCTTTGTACAACTTAGGAAAACCTCACAGAACAGACTTTCAGGTGGTCAGATGGGTTTCCTTGTGCCTTCACACACACACACACACACACACACACACACGCTTTCTAGCCCTCTTAAGGACAAAAAGATAGGTGCGAATACATAGGGCCAGTGGCGCAATGGATAACGCGTCTGACTACGGATCAGAAGATTGTAGGTTCGACTCCTATCTGGCTCGGAAGGGTTGTAGGTCTCTTTTTCATTATGTTCCTGTGGTATTCTTATTTACCTCAGACTTAATGTAGGTTCAATATTCTCCAGCAGGACTCATCCAGCAGTTGTTCCACGGTAGAGCTGCAGTAATAGGACCACGGCTAGTTAAACGTTTCCCATTTGCTGCTGGACTCTACATGACGGCCGTCACGTGGTGTGCTGCTTTTGTATTTCAACATGGGTCCCTGATTCTCTTAACTACATAAAAAAGCTTGTTGACAAAAGTGTGTGTGCGCGCGAGGGTCTGTGGACGCAGGCAGGTGTGTGCAATTGAATGCTTACCCATTTACATTTGTGAGAGGGACAAACCAACTCCTTGTGGGCTGCAGGCTTACAACTGGTAGCCCCAGTAGCCAGGCAGAACCACAGTTAAGGAGAGAGAGGAAGTTGGTCCATTATTAGAGAAGAACCATGAGCATCTTGCCCTGCTACCTTCTTCCCCTCTCAGCCACAATCGGCCACGATCGGCCAAGACCTCTCTATTAGGGCGGAGGGTGAACATTTCTTGGACCTCAGAAACTTAGGGATGTAGACCCAATATGTCCTCCAAGCGCCTAGAGACCTGGTGCCCAATCTGGCATGGTGTTTTTCAGCATACCCGACCAATCTGGTTGCAAGGCAGATTTTAACAGTACTGCTGAAAAGGGACTCCCAGGCATCCCTGAGGCCATCATTTGCATAGGCCCTGCCCTTCTCTTTATCCTGCTTCCCACAAAGCAACTCATCACTAGCAGCAGTATAGATTTGGAGGTGGTGAAGAATAATGACAGGGAGGCTGAAAAAGAGAAAGAAAAGTCCCAGAAGTCCAGCAGGCTTCCTTGTAAAATGCTGCTGGACATAGAGCGCACCTTCTTTACTGCAAGGCAAATACATTAAAAATGTTGAGGAGAGACAATTTAAAAATACATATTACATGACACAGGACTGGAACCTGCTTTATTATTTCAATAAGTCTTGAAAACAAAGAAGATTTCTCTCCTAAAAGCTGTTAAAAATATGGAACGCTTCACGAATTTGCGTGTCATCCTTGCGCAGGGGCCATGCTAATCTTCTCTGTATCGTTCCAATTTTAGTATATGTGCTGCCGAAGCGAGCACACTGTATTGATGAACTGACAATGTTTATAAACTCTCTAAATCCACAGTCTCTAGACATAGGGTGGCCTGGCAGAGATGCTCAGATGGCCAGTAAGCATTCAAATCTGAGCCAATGGGCAAAAATGTATGAAGAGTAGCAATCCATTATTCTTCACTGCATTCGTGGTCCAAGACTTCACACACCGTAAGTATGTAGATTATGCCAGGGTTGCAAAGGCTCATGGTTTGGGCTACAGACAAGGAGCATTGTGACATCACGCTGCCTGTGGAACTTTGATATTAAAGGCGAAACAGCTGCACAGTAGGTTAGGTGAAGTGCTCTGAGTGTGGAAAGGCAGCATGCTTGGGTCCCTGGACAAGGTGAGCCTACGACAAGGTGTCTGAATTTTAACCCCTATTGTAATATTAAACTCCCTTTTGTTGTACCCGCCTACTTACTAAGGAGTTCACAAGCTCAGCCCCACACAGACCTGGAGCTGATTATGTTAACCCAGAGTATTTAAGAAACTGAGCCTGATCTAAAAGATTTTCTTGGATCTAGGACCATTTTGCCTAGCTTTTAGGTCCTTCCTTCTCCTAAAGTCCTTTGTACAACTTAGGAAAACCTCATAGAACAGACTTTCAGGTGGTCAGATGGGTTTCCTTGTGCCTTCACACACACACACACACACACACACACACACGCTTTCTAGCCCTCTTAAGGACAAAAAGATAGGTGCAAATACATAGGGCCAGTGGCGCAATGGATAACGCGTCTGACTACGGATCAGAAGATTGTAGGTTTGACTCCTATCTGGCTCGGAAGGGTTGTAGGTCTCTTTTTCATTATGTTCCTGTGGTATTCTTATTTACCTCAGACTTAATGTAGGTTCAATATTCTCCAGCAGGACTCATCCAGCAGTTGTTCCACGGTAGAGCTGCAGTAATAGGACCACGGCTAGTTAAACGTTTCCCATTTGCTGCTGGACTCTACATGACGGCCGTCACGTGGTGTGCTGCTTTTGTATTTCAACATGGGTCCCTGATTCTCTTAACTACATAAAAAAGCTTGTTGACAAAAGTGTGTGTGCGCGCGAGGGTCTGTGGACGCAGGCAGGTGTGTGCAATTGAATGCTTACCCATTTACATTTGTGAGAGGGACAAACCAACTCCTTGTGGGCTGCAGGCTTACAACTGGTAGCCCCAGTAGCCAGGCAGAACCACAGTTAAGGAGAGAGAGGAAGTTGGTCCATTATTAGAGAAGAACCATGAGCATCTTGCCCTGCTACCTTCTTCCCCTCTCAGCCACGATCAGCCACGATCGGCCAAGACCTCTCTATTAGGGCGGAGGGTGAACATTTCTTGGACCTCAGAAACTTAGGGATGTAGACCCAATATGTCCTCCAAGCGCCTAGAGACCTGGTGCCCAATCTGGCGTGGTGTTTTTCAGCATACCCGACAAATCTGGTTGCAAGGCAGATTTTAACAGTACTGCTGAAAAGGGACTCCCAGGCATCCCTGAGGCCATCATTTGCATAGGCCCTGCCCTTCTCTTTATCCTGCTTCCCACAAAGCAACTCATCACTAGCAGCAGTATAGATTTGGAGGTGGTGAAGAATAATGACAGGGAGGCTGAAAAAGAGAAAGAAAAGTCCCAGAAGTCCAGCAGGCTTCCTTGTAAAATGCTGCTGGACATAGAGCGCCCCTTCTTTACTGCAAGGCAAATACATTAAAAATGTTGAGGAGAGACAATTTAAAAATACATATTACATGACACAGGACTGGAACCTGCTTTATTATTTCAATAAGTCTTGAAAACAAAGAAGATTTCTCTCCTAAAAGCTGTTAAAAATATGGAACGCTTCACGAATTTGCGTGTCATCCTTGCGCAGGGGCCATGCTAATCTTCTCTGTATCGTTCCAATTTTAGGATATGTGCTGCCGAAGCGAGCACACTGTATTGATGAACTGACAATGTTTATAAACTCTCTAAATCCACAGTCTCTAGACATAGGGTGGCCTGGCAGAGATGCTCAGATGGCCAGTAAGCATTCAAATCTGAGCCAATGGGCAAAAATGTATGAAGAGTAGCAATCCATTATTCTTCACTGCATTCGTGGTCCAAGACTTCACACACCGTAAGTATGTAGATTATGCCAGGGTTGCAAAGGCTCATGGTTTGGGCTACAGACAAGGAGCATTGTGACATCACGCTGCCTGTGGAACTTTGATATTAAAGGCGAAACAGCTGCACAGTAGGTTAGGTGAAGTGCTCTGAGTGTGGAAAGGCAGCATGCTTGGGTCCCTGGACAAGGTGAGCCTACGACAAGGTGTCTGAATTGTAACCCCTATTGTAATATTAAACTCCCTTTTGTTGTACCCGCCTACTTACTAAGGAGTTCACAAGCTCAGCCCCACACAGACCTGGAGCTGATTATGTTAACCCAGAGTATTTAAGAAACTGAGCCTGATCTAAAAGATTTTCTTGGATCTAGGACCATTTTGCCTAGCTTTTAGGTCCTTCCTTCTCCTAAAGTCCTTTGTACAACTTAGGAAAACCTCATAGAACAGACTTTCAGGTGGTCAGATGGGTTTCCTTGTGCCTTCACACACACACACACACACACACACACACACACACACGCTTTCTAGCCCTCTTAAGGACAAAAAGATAGGTGCAAATACATAGGGCCAGTGGCGCAATGGATAACGCGTCTGACTACGGATCAGAAGATTGTAGGTTCGACTCCTATCTGGCTTGGAAGGGTTGTAGGTCTCTTTTTCATTATGTTCCTGTGGTATTCTTATTTACCTCAGACTTAATGTAGGTTCAATATTCTCCAGCAGGACTCATCCAGCAGTTGTTCCACGGTAGAGCTGCAGTAATAGGACCACGGCTAGTTAAACGTTTCCCATTTGCTGCTGGACTCTACATGACGGCCGTCACGTGGTGTGCTGCTTTTGTATTTCAACATGGGTCCCTGATTCTCTTAACTACATAAAAAAGCTTGTTGACAAAAGTGTGTGTGCGCGCGAGGATCTGTGGACGCAGGCAGGTGTGTGCAATTGAATGCTTACCCATTTACATTTGTGAGAGGGACAAACCAACTCCTTGTGGGCTGCAGGCTTACAACTGGTAGCCCCAGTAGCCATGCAGAACCACAGTTAAGGAGAGAGAGGAAGTTGGTCCATTATTAGAGAAGAACCATGATCATCTTGCCCTGCTACCTTCTTCCCCTCTCAGCCACGATCGATCGGCCAAGACCTCTCTATTAGGGCGGAGGGTGAACATTTCTTGGACCTCAGAAACTTAGGGATGTAGACCCAATATGTCCTCCAAGCGCCTAGAGACCTGGTGCCCAATCTGGCATGGTGTTTTTCAGCATACCCGACCAATCTGGTTGCAAGGCAGATTTTAACAGTACTGCTGAAAAGGGACTCCCAGGCATCCCGGAGGCCATCATTTGCATAGGCCCTGCCCTTCTCTTTATCCTGCTTCCCACAAAGCAACTCATCACTAGCAGCAGTATAGATTTGGAGGTGGTGAAGAATAATGACAGGGAGGCTGAAAAAGAGAAAGAAAAGTCCCAGAAGTCCAGCAGGCTTCCTTGTAAAATGCTGCTGGACATAGAGCGCACCTTCTTTACTGCAAGGCAAATACATTAAAAATGTTGAGGAGAGACAATTTAAAAATACATATTACATGACACAGGACTGGAACCTGCTTTATTATTTCAATAAGTCTTGAAAACAAAGAAGATTTCTCTCCTAAAAGCTGTTAAAAATATGGAACGCTTCACGAATTTGCGTGTCATCCTTGCGCAGGGGCCATGCTAATCTTCTCTGTATCGTTCCAATTTTAGTATATGTGCTGCCGAAGCGAGCACACTTTATTGATGAACTGACAATGTTTATAAACTCTCTAAATCCACAGTCTCTAGACATAGGGTGGCCTGGCAGAGATGCTCAGATGGCCAGTAAGCATTCAAATCTGAGCCAATGGGCAAAAATGTATGAAGAGTAGCAATCCATTATTCTTCACTGCATTCGTGGTCCAAGACTTCACACACCGTAAGTATGTAGATTATGCCAGGGTTGCAAAGGCTCATGGTTTGGGCTACAGACAAGGAGCATTGTGACATCACGCTGCCTGTGGAACTTTGATATTAAAGGCGAAACAGCTGCACAGTAGGTTAGGTGAAGTGCTCTGAGTGTGGAAAGGCAGCATGCTTGGGTCCCTGGACAAGGTGAGCCTACGACAAGGTGTCTGAATTTTAACCCCTATTGTAATATTAAACTCCCTTTTGTTGTACCCGCCTACTTACTAAGGAGTTCACAAGCTCAGCCCCACACAGACCTGGAGCTGATTATGTTAACCCAGAGTATTTAAGAAACTGAGCCTGATCTAAAAGATTTTCTCGGATCTAGGACCATTTTGCCTAGCTTTTAGGTCCTTCCTTCTCCTAAAGTCCTTTGTACAACTTAGGAAAACCTCACAGAACAGACTTTCAGGTGGTCAGATGGGTTTCCTTGTGCCTTCACACACACACACACACACACACACACACACGCTTTCTAGCCCTCTTAAGGACAAAAAGATAGGTGCGAATACATAGGGCCAGTGGCGCAATGGATAACGCGTCTGACTACGGATCAGAAGATTGTAGGTTCGACTCCTATCTGGCTCGGAAGGGTTGTAGGTCTCTTTTTCATTATGTTCCTGTGGTATTCTTATTTACCTCAGACTTAATGTAGGTTCAATATTCTCCAGCAGGACTCATCCAGCAGTTGTTCCACGGTAGAGCTGCAGTAATAGGACCACGGCTAGTTAAACGTTTCCCATTTGCTGCTGGACTCTACATGACGGCCGTCACGTGGTGTGCTGCTTTTGTATTTCAACATGGGTCCCTGATTCTCTTAACTACATAAAAAAGCTTGTTGACAAAAGTGTGTGTGCCCGCGAGGGTCTGTGGACGCAGGCAGGTGTGTGCAATTGAATGCTTACCCATTTACATTTGTGAGAGGGACAAACCAACTCCTTGTGGGCTGCAGGCTTACAACTGGTAGCCCCAGTAGCCAGGCAGAACCACAGTTAAGGAGAGAGAGGAAGTTGGTCCATTATTAGAGAAGAACCATGAGCATCTTGCCCTGCTACCTTCTTCCCCTCTCAGCCACGATCGGCCACGATCGGCCACGATCTCTCTATTAGGGCGGAGGGTGAACATTTCTTGGACCTCAGAAACTTAGGGATGTAGACCCAATATGTCCTCCAAGCGCCTAGAGACCTGGTGCCCAATCTGGCATGGTGTTTTTCAGCATACCCGACCAATCTGGTTGCAAGGCAGATTTTAACAGTACTGCTGAAAAGGGACTCCCAGGCATCCCGGAGGCCATCATTTGCATAGGCCCTGCCCTTCTCTTTATCCTGCTTCCCACAAAGCAACTCATCACTAGCAGCAGTATAGATTTGGAGGTGGTGAAGAATAATGACAGGGAGGCTGAAAAAGAGAAAGAAAAGTCCCAGAAGTCCAGCAGGCTTCCTTGTAAAATGCTGCTGGACATAGAGCGCACCTTCTTTACTGCAAGGCAAATACATTAAAAATGTTGAGGAGAGACAATTTAAAAATACATATTACATGACACAGGACTGGAACCTGCTTTATTATTTCAATAAGTCTTGAAAACAAATAAGATTTCTCTCCTAAAAGCTGTTAAAAATATGGAACGCTTCACGAATTTGCGTGTCATCCTTGCGCAGGGGCCATGCTAATCTTCTCTGTATCGTTCCAATTTTAGTATATGTGCTGCCGAAGCGAGCACACTTTATTGATGAACTGACAATGTTTATAAACTCTCTAAATCCACAGTCTCTAGACATAGGGTGGCCTGGCAGAGATGCTCAGATGGCCAGTAAGCATTCAAATCTGAGCCAATGGGCAAAAATGTATGAAGAGTAGCAATCCATTATTCTTCACTGCATTCGTGGTCCAAGACTTCACACACCGTAAGTATGTAGATTATGCCAGGGTTGCAAAGGCTCATGGTTTGGGCTACAGACAAGGAGCATTGTGACATCACGCTGCCTGTGGAACTTTGATATTAAAGGCGAAACAGCTGCACAGTAGGTTAGGTGAAGTGCTCTGAGTGTGGAAAGGCAGCATGCTTGGGTCCCTGGACAAGGTGAGCCTACGACAAGGTGTCTGAATTTTAACCCCTATTGTAATATTAAACTCCCTTTTGTTGTACCCGCCTACTTACTAAGGAGTTCACAAGCTCAGCCCCACACAGACCTGGAGCTGATTATGTTAACCCAGAGTATTTAAGAAACTGAGCCTGATCTAAAAGATTTTCTCGGATCTAGGACCATTTTGCCTAGCTTTTAGGTCCTTCCTTCTCCTAAAGTCCTTTGTACAACTTAGGAAAACCTCACAGAACAGACTTTCAGGTGGTCAGATGGGTTTCCTTGTGCCTTCACACACACACACACACACACACACACACACGCTTTCTAGCCCTCTTAAGGACAAAAAGATAGGTGCGAATACATAGGGCCAGTGGCGCAATGGATAACGCGTCTGACTACGGATCAGAAGATTGTAGGTTCGACTCCTATCTGGCTCGGAAGGGTTGTAGGTCTCTTTTTCATTATGTTCCTGTGGTATTCTTATTTACCTCAGACTTAATGTAGGTTCAATATTCTCCAGCAGGACTCATCCAGCAGTTGTTCCACGGTAGAGCTGCAGTAATAGGACCACGGCTAGTTAAACGTTTCCCATTTGCTGCTGGACTCTACATGACGGCCGTCACGTGGTGTGCTGCTTTTGTATTTCAACATGGGTCCCTGATTCTCTTAACTACATAAAAAAGCTTGTTGACAAAAGTGTGTGTGCGCGCGAGGGTCTGTGGACGCAGGCAGGTGTGTGCAATTGAATGCTTACCCATTTACATTTGTGAGAGGGACAAACCAACTCCTTGTGGGCTGCAGGCTTACAACTGGTAGCCCCAGTAGCCAGGCAGAACCACAGTTAAGGAGAGAGAGGAAGTTGGTCCATTATTAGAGAAGAACCATGAGCATCTTGCCCTGCTACCTTCTTCCCCTCTCAGCCACAATCGGCCACGATCGGCCAAGACCTCTCTATTAGGGCGGAGGGTGAACATTTCTTGGACCTCAGAAACTTAGGGATGTAGACCCAATATGTCCTCCAAGCGCCTAGAGACCTGGTGCCCAATCTGGCATGGTGTTTTTCAGCATACCCGACCAATCTGGTTGCAAGGCAGATTTTAACAGTACTGCTGAAAAGGGACTCCCAGGCATCCCTGAGGCCATCATTTGCATAGGCCCTGCCCTTCTCTTTATCCTGCTTCCCACAAAGCAACTCATCACTAGCAGCAGTATAGATTTGGAGGTGGTGAAGAATAATGACAGGGAGGCTGAAAAAGAGAAAGAAAAGTCCCAGAAGTCCAGCAGGCTTCCTTGTAAAATGCTGCTGGACATAGAGCGCACCTTCTTTACTGCAAGGCAAATACATTAAAAATGTTGAGGAGAGACAATTTAAAAATACATATTACATGACACAGGACTGGAACCTGCTTTATTATTTCAATAAGTCTTGAAAACAAAGAAGATTTCTCTCCTAAAAGCTGTTAAAAATATGGAACGCTTCACGAATTTGCGTGTCATCCTTGCGCAGGGGCCATGCTAATCTTCTCTGTATCGTTCCAATTTTAGTATATGTGCTGCCGAAGCGAGCACACTGTATTGATGAACTGACAATGTTTATAAACTCTCTAAATCCACAGTCTCTAGACATAGGGTGGCCTGGCAGAGATGCTCAGATGGCCAGTAAGCATTCAAATCTGAGCCAATGGGCAAAAATGTATGAAGAGTAGCAATCCATTATTCTTCACTGCATTCGTGGTCCAAGACTTCACACACCGTAAGTATGTAGATTATGCCAGGGTTGCAAAGGCTCATGGTTTGGGCTACAGACAAGGAGCATTGTGACATCACGCTGCCTGTGGAACTTTGATATTAAAGGCGAAACAGCTGCACAGTAGGTTAGGTGAAGTGCTCTGAGTGTGGAAAGGCAGCATGCTTGGGTCCCTGGACAAGGTGAGCCTACGACAAGGTGTCTGAATTTTAACCCCTATTGTAATATTAAACTCCCTTTTGTTGTACCCGCCTACTTACTAAGGAGTTCACAAGCTCAGCCCCACACAGACCTGGAGCTGATTATGTTAACCCAGAGTATTTAAGAAACTGAGCCTGATCTAAAAGATTTTCTTGGATCTAGGACCATTTTGCCTAGCTTTTAGGTCCTTCCTTCTCCTAAAGTCCTTTGTACAACTTAGGAAAACCTCATAGAACAGACTTTCAGGTGGTCAGATGGGTTTCCTTGTGCCTTCACACACACACACACACACACACACACACACGCTTTCTAGCCCTCTTAAGGACAAAAAGATAGGTGCAAATACATAGGGCCAGTGGCGCAATGGATAACGCGTCTGACTACGGATCAGAAGATTGTAGGTTTGACTCCTATCTGGCTCGGAAGGGTTGTAGGTCTCTTTTTCATTATGTTCCTGTGGTATTCTTATTTACCTCAGACTTAATGTAGGTTCAATATTCTCCAGCAGGACTCATCCAGCAGTTGTTCCACGGTAGAGCTGCAGTAATAGGACCACGGCTAGTTAAACGTTTCCCATTTGCTGCTGGACTCTACATGACGGCCGTCACGTGGTGTGCTGCTTTTGTATTTCAACATGGGTCCCTGATTCTCTTAACTACATAAAAAAGCTTGTTGACAAAAGTGTGTGTGCGCGCGAGGGTCTGTGGACGCAGGCAGGTGTGTGCAATTGAATGCTTACCCATTTACATTTGTGAGAGGGACAAACCAACTCCTTGTGGGCTGCAGGCTTACAACTGGTAGCCCCAGTAGCCAGGCAGAAGCACAGTTAAGGAGAGAGAGGAAGTTGGTCCATTATTAGAGAAGAACCATGAGCATCTTGCCCTGCTACCTTCTTCCCCTCTCAGCCACGATCGGCCACGATCGGCCAAGACCTCTCTATTAGGGCGGAGGGTGAACATTTCTTGGACCTCAGAAACTTAGGGATGTAGACCCAATATGTCCTCCAAGCGCCTAGAGACCTGGTGCCCAATCTGGCGTGGTGTTTTTCAGCATACCCGACCAATCTGGTTGCAAGGCAGATTTTAACAGTACTGCTGAAAAGGGACTCCCAGGCATCCCTGAGGCCATCATTTGCATAGGCCCTGCCCTTCTCTTTATCCTGCTTCCCACAAAGCAACGCATCACTAGCAGCAGTATAGATTTGGAGGTGGTGAAGAATAATGACCGGGAGGCTGAAAAAGAGAAAGAAAAGTCCCAGAAGTCCAGCAGGCTTCCTTGTAAAATGCTGCTGGACATAGAGCGCACCTTCTTTACTGCAAGGCAAATACATTAAAAATGTTGAGGAGAGACAATTTAAAAATACATATTACATGACACAGGACTGGAACCTGCTTTATTATTTCAATAAGTCTTGAAAACAAAGAAGATTTCTCTCCTAAAAGCTGTTAAAAATATGGAACGCTTCACGAATTTGCGTGTCATCCTTGCGCAGGGGCCATGCTAATCTTCTCTGTATCGTTCCAATTTTAGTATATGTGCTGCCGAAGCGAGCACACTGTATTGATGAACTGACAATGTTTATAAACTCTCTAAATCCACAGTCTCTAGACATAGGGTGGCCTGGCAGAGATGCTCAGATGGCCAGTAAGCATTCAAATCTGAGCCAATGGGCAAAAATATATGAAGAGTAGCAATCCATTATTCTTCACTGCATTCGTGGTCCAAGACTTCACACACCGTAAGTATGTAGATTATGCCAGGGTTGCAAAGGCTCATGGTTTGGGCTACAGACAAGGAGCATTGTGACATCACGCTGCCTGTGGAACTTTGATATTAAAGGCGAAACAGCTGCACAGTAGGTTAGGTGAAGTGCTCTGAGTGTGGAAAGGCAGCATGCTTGGGTCCCTGGACAAGGTGAGCCTACGACAAGGTGTCTGAATTTTAACCCCTATTGTAATATTAAACTCCCTTTTGTTGTACCCGCCTACTTACTAAGGAGTTCACAAGCTCAGCCCCACACAGACCTGAAGCTGATTATGTTAACCCAGAGTATTTAAGAAACTGAGCCTGATCTAAAAGATTTTCTTGGATCTAGGACCATTTTGCCTAGCTTTTAGGTCCTTCCTTCTCCTAAAGTCCTTTGTACAACTTAGGAAAACCTCATAGAACAGACTTTCAGGTGGTCAGATGGGTTTCCTTGTGCCTTCACACACACACACACACACACACACACACACACGCTTTCTAGCCCTCTTAAGGACAAAAAGATAGGTGCAAATACATAGGGCCAGTGGCACAATGGATAACGCGCCTGACTACGGATCAGAAGATTGTAGGTTCGACTCCTATCTGGCTCGGAAGGGTTGTAGGTCTCTTTTTCATTATGTTCCTGTGGTATTCTTATTTACCTCAGACTTAATGTAGGTTCAATATTCTCCAGCAGGACTCATCCAGCAGTTGTTCCACGGTAGAGCTGCAGTAATAGGACCACGGCTAGTTAAACGTTTCCCATTTGCTGCTGGACTCTACATGACGGCCGTCACGTGGTGTGCTGCTTTTGTATTTCAACATGGGTCCCTGATTCTCTTAACTACATAAAAAAGCTTGTTGACAAAAGTGTGTGTGCGCGCGAGGGTCTGTGGACGCAGGCAGGTGTGTGCAATTGAATGCTTACCCATTTACATTTGTGAGAGGGACAAACCAACTCCTTGTGGGCTGCAGGCTTACAACTGGTAGCCCCAGTAGCCAGGCAGAACCACAGTTAAGGAGAGAGAGGAAGTTGGTCCATTATTAGAGAAGAACCATGAGCATCTTGCCCTGCTACCTTCTTCCCCTCTCAGCCACGATCGGCCACGATCGGCCAAGACCTCTCTATTAGGGCGGAGGGTGAACATTTCTTGGACCTCAGAAACTTAGGGATGTAGACCCAATATGTCCTCCAAGCGCCTAGAGACCTGGTGCCCAATCTGGCGTGGTGTTTTTCAGCATACCCGACAAATCTGGTTGCAAGGCAGATTTTAACAGTACTGCTGAAAAGGGACTCCCAGGCATCCCTGAGGCCATCATTTGCATAGGCCCTGCCCTTCTCTTTATCCTGCTTCCCACAAAGCAACTCATCACTAGCAGCAGTATAGATTTGGAGGTGGTGAAGAATAATGACAGGGAGGCTGAAAAAGAGAAAGAAAAGTCCCAGAAGTCCAGCAGGCTTCCTTGTAAAATGCTGCTGGACATAGAGCGCCCCTTCTTTACTGCAAGGCAAATACATTAAAAATGTTGAGGAGAGACAATTTAAAAATACATATTACATGACACAGGACTGGAACCTGCTTTATTATTTCAATAAGTCTTGAAAACAAAGAAGATTTCTCTCCTAAAAGCTGTTAAAAATATGGAACGCTTCACGAATTTGCGTGTCATCCTTGCGCAGGGGCCATGCTAATCTTCTCTGTATCGTTCCAATTTTAGGATATGTGCTGCCGAAGCGAGCACACTGTATTGATGAACTGACAATGTTTATAAACTCTCTAAATCCACAGTCTCTAGACATAGGGTGGCCTGGCAGAGATGCTCAGATGGCCAGTAAGCATTCAAATCTGAGCCAATGGGCAAAAATGTATGAAGAGTAGCAATCCATTATTCTTCACTGCATTCGTGGTCCAAGACTTCACACACCGTAAGTATGTAGATTATGCCAGGGTTGCAAAGGCTCATGGTTTGGGCTACAGACAAGGAGCATTGTGACATCACGCTGCCTGTGGAACTTTGATATTAAAGGCGAAACAGCTGCACAGTAGGTTAGGTGAAGTGCTCTGAGTGTGGAAAGGCAGCATGCTTGGGTCCCTGGACAAGGTGAGCCTACGACAAGGTGTCTGAATTGTAACCCCTATTGTAATATTAAACTCCCTTTTGTTGTACCCGCCTACTTACTAAGGAGTTCACAAGCTCAGCCCCACACAGACCTGGAGCTGATTATGTTAACCCAGAGTATTTAAGAAACTGAGCCTGATCTAAAAGATTTTCTTGGATCTAGGACCATTTTGCCTAGCTTTTAGGTCCTTCCTTCTCCTAAAGTCCTTTGTACAACTTAGGAAAACCTCATAGAACAGACTTTCAGGTGGTCAGATGGGTTTCCTTGTGCCTTCACACACACACACACACACACACACACACACACACACACACACACACGCTTTCTAGCCCTCTTAAGGACAAAAAGATAGGTGCAAATACATAGGGCCAGTGGCGCAATGGATAACGCGTCTGACTACGGATCAGAAGATTGTAGGTTCGACTCCTATCTGGCTTGGAAGGGTTGTAGGTCTCTTTTTCATTATGTTCCTGTGGTATTCTTATTTACCTCAGACTTAATGTAGGTTCAATATTCTCCAGCAGGACTCATCCAGCAGTTGTTCCACGGTAGAGCTGCAGTAATAGGACCACGGCTAGTTAAACGTTTCCCATTTGCTGCTGGACTCTACATGACGGCCGTCACGTGGTGTGCTGCTTTTGTATTTCAACATGGGTCCCTGATTCTCTTAACTACATAAAAAAGCTTGTTGACAAAAGTGTGTGTGCGCGCGAGGATCTGTGGACGCAGGCAGGTGTGTGCAATTGAATGCTTACCCATTTACATTTGTGAGAGGGACAAACCAACTCCTTGTGGGCTGCAGGCTTACAACTGGTAGCCCCAGTAGCCATGCAGAACCACAGTTAAGGAGAGAGAGGAAGTTGGTCCATTATTAGAGAAGAACCATGATCATCTTGCCCTGCTACCTTCTTCCCCTCTCAGCCACGATCGATCGGCCAAGACCTCTCTATTAGGGCGGAGGGTGAACATTTCTTGGACCTCAGAAACTTAGGGATGTAGACCCAATATGTCCTCCAAGCGCCTAGAGACCTGGTGCCCAATCTGGCATGGTGTTTTTCAGCATACCCGACCAATCTGGTTGCAAGGCAGATTTTAACAGTACTGCTGAAAAGGGACTCCCAGGCATCCCGGAGGCCATCATTTGCATAGGCCCTGCCCTTCTCTTTATCCTGCTTCCCACAAAGCAACTCATCACTAGCAGCAGTATAGATTTGGAGGTGGTGAAGAATAATGACAGGGAGGCTGAAAAAGAGAAAGAAAAGTCCCAGAAGTCCAGCAGGCTTCCTTGTAAAATGCTGCTGGACATAGAGCGCACCTTCTTTACTGCAAGGCAAATACATTAAAAATGTTGAGGAGAGACAATTTAAAAATACATATTACATGACACAGGACTGGAACCTGCTTTATTATTTCAATAAGTCTTGAAAACAAAGAAGATTTCTCTCCTAAAAGCTGTTAAAAATATGGAACGCTTCACGAATTTGCGTGTCATCCTTGCGCAGGGGCCATGCTAATCTTCTCTGTATCGTTCCAATTTTAGTATATGTGCTGCCGAAGCGAGCACACTTTATTGATGAACTGACAATGTTTATAAACTCTCTAAATCCACAGTCTCTAGACATAGGGTGGCCTGGCAGAGATGCTCAGATGGCCAGTAAGCATTCAAATCTGAGCCAATGGGCAAAAATGTATGAAGAGTAGCAATCCATTATTCTTCACTGCATTCGTGGTCCAAGACTTCACACACCGTAAGTATGTAGATTATGCCAGGGTTGCAAAGGCTCATGGTTTGGGCTACAGACAAGGAGCATTGTGACATCACGCTGCCTGTGGAACTTTGATATTAAAGGCGAAACAGCTGCACAGTAGGTTAGGTGAAGTGCTCTGAGTGTGGAAAGGCAGCATGCTTGGGTCCCTGGACAAGGTGAGCCTACGACAAGGTGTCTGAATTTTAACCCCTATTGTAATATTAAACTCCCTTTTGTTGTACCCGCCTACTTACTAAGGAGTTCACAAGCTCAGCCCCACACAGACCTGGAGCTGATTATGTTAACCCAGAGTATTTAAGAAACTGAGCCTGATCTAAAAGATTTTCTCGGATCTAGGACCATTTTGCCTAGCTTTTAGGTCCTTCCTTCTCCTAAAGTCCTTTGTACAACTTAGGAAAACCTCACAGAACAGACTTTCAGGTGGTCAGATGGGTTTCCTTGTGCCTTCACACACACACACACACACACACACACACACGCTTTCTAGCCCTCTTAAGGACAAAAAGATAGGTGCGAATACATAGGGCCAGTGGCGCAATGGATAACGCGTCTGACTACGGATCAGAAGATTGTAGGTTCGACTCCTATCTGGCTCGGAAGGGTTGTAGGTCTCTTTTTCATTATGTTCCTGTGGTATTCTTATTTACCTCAGACTTAATGTAGGTTCAATATTCTCCAGCAGGACTCATCCAGCAGTTGTTCCACGGTAGAGCTGCAGTAATAGGACCACGGCTAGTTAAACGTTTCCCATTTGCTGCTGGACTCTACATGACGGCCGTCACGTGGTGTGCTGCTTTTGTATTTCAACATGGGTCCCTGATTCTCTTAACTACATAAAAAAGCTTGTTGACAAAAGTGTGTGTGCCCGCGAGGGTCTGTGGACGCAGGCAGGTGTGTGCAATTGAATGCTTACCCATTTACATTTGTGAGAGGGACAAACCAACTCCTTGTGGGCTGCAGGCTTACAACTGGTAGCCCCAGTAGCCAGGCAGAACCACAGTTAAGGAGAGAGAGGAAGTTGGTCCATTATTAGAGAAGAACCATGAGCATCTTGCCCTGCTACCTTCTTCCCCTCTCAGCCACGATCGGCCACGATCGGCCACGATCTCTCTATTAGGGCGGAGGGTGAACATTTCTTGGACCTCAGAAACTTAGGGATGTAGACCCAATATGTCCTCCAAGCGCCTAGAGACCTGGTGCCCAATCTGGCATGGTGTTTTTCAGCATACCCGACCAATCTGGTTGCAAGGCAGATTTTAACAGTACTGCTGAAAAGGGACTCCCAGGCATCCCGGAGGCCATCATTTGCATAGGCCCTGCCCTTCTCTTTATCCTGCTTCCCACAAAGCAACTCATCACTAGCAGCAGTATAGATTTGGAGGTGGTGAAGAATAATGACAGGGAGGCTGAAAAAGAGAAAGAAAAGTCCCAGAAGTCCAGCAGGCTTCCTTGTAAAATGCTGCTGGACATAGAGCGCACCTTCTTTACTGCAAGGCAAATACATTAAAAATGTTGAGGAGAGACAATTTAAAAATACATATTACATGACACAGGACTGGAACCTGCTTTATTATTTCAATAAGTCTTGAAAACAAAGAAGATTTCTCTCCTAAAAGCTGTTAAAAATATGGAACGCTTCACGAATTTGCGTGTCATCCTTGCGCAGGGGCCATGCTAATCTTCTCTGTATCGTTCCAATTTTAGTATATGTGCTGCCGAAGCGAGCACACTTTATTGATGAACTGACAATGTTTATAAACTCTCTAAATCCACAGTCTCTAGACATAGGGTGGCCTGGCAGAGATGCTCAGATGGCCAGTAAGCATTCAAATCTGAGCCAATGGGCAAAAATGTATGAAGAGTAGCAATCCATTATTCTTCACTGCATTCGTGGTCCAAGACTTCACACACCGTAAGTATGTAGATTATGCCAGGGTTGCAAAGGCTCATGGTTTGGGCTACAGACAAGGAGCATTGTGACATCACGCTGCCTGTGGAACTTTGATATTAAAGGCGAAACAGCTGCACAGTAGGTTAGGTGAAGTGCTCTGAGTGTGGAAAGGCAGCATGCTTGGGTCCCTGGACAAGGTGAGCCTACGACAAGGTGTCTGAATTGTAACCCCTATTGTAATATTAAACTCCCTTTTGTTGTACCCGCCTACTTACTAAGGAGTTCACAAGCTCAGCCCCACACAGACCTGGAGCTGATTATGTTAACCCAGAGTATTTAAGAAACTGAGCCTGATCTAAAAGATTTTCTCGGATCTAGGACCATTTTGCCTAGCTTTTAGGTCCTTCCTTCTCCTAAAGTCCTTTGTACAACTTAGGAAAACCTCACAGAACAGACTTTCAGGTGGTCAGATGGGTTTCCTTGTGCCTTCACACACACACACACACACACACACACACACGCTTTCTAGCCCTCTTAAGGACAAAAAGATAGGTGCGAATACATAGGGCCAGTGGCGCAATGGATAACGCGTCTGACTACGGATCAGAAGATTGTAGGTTCGACTCCTATCTGGCTCGGAAGGGTTGTAGGTCTCTTTTTCATTATGTTCCTGTGGTATTCTTATTTACCTCAGACTTAATGTAGGTTCAATATTCTCCAGCAGGACTCATCCAGCAGTTGTTCCACGGTAGAGCTGCAGTAATAGGACCACGGCTAGTTAAACGTTTCCCATTTGCTGCTGGACTCTACATGACGGCCGTCACGTGGTGTGCTGCTTTTGTATTTCAACATGGGTCCCTGATTCTCTTAACTACATAAAAAAGCTTGTTGACAAAAGTGTGTGTGCGCGCGAGGGTCTGTGGACGCAGGCAGGTGTGTGCAATTGAATGCTTACCCATTTACATTTGTGAGAGGGACAAACCAACTCCTTGTGGGCTGCAGGCTTACAACTGGTAGCCCCAGTAGCCAGGCAGAACCACAGTTAAGGAGAGAGAGGAAGTTGGTCCATTATTAGAGAAGAACCATGAGCATCTTGCCCTGCTACCTTCTTCCCCTCTCAGCCACAATCGGCCACGATCGGCCAAGACCTCTCTATTAGGGCGGAGGGTGAACATTTCTTGGACCTCAGAAACTTAGGGATGTAGACCCAATATGTCCTCCAAGCGCCTAGAGACCTGGTGCCCAATCTGGCATGGTGTTTTTCAGCATACCCGACCAATCTGGTTGCAAGGCAGATTTTAACAGTACTGCTGAAAAGGGACTCCCAGGCATCCCTGAGGCCATCATTTGCATAGGCCCTGCCCTTCTCTTTATCCTGCTTCCCACAAAGCAACTCATCACTAGCAGCAGTATAGATTTGGAGGTGGTGAAGAATAATGACAGGGAGGCTGAAAAAGAGAAAGAAAAGTCCCAGAAGTCCAGCAGGCTTCCTTGTAAAATGCTGCTGGACATAGAGCGCACCTTCTTTACTGCAAGGCAAATACATTAAAAATGTTGAGGAGAGACAATTTAAAAATACATATTACATGACACAGGACTGGAACCTGCTTTATTATTTCAATAAGTCTTGAAAACAAAGAAGATTTCTCTCCTAAAAGCTGTTAAAAATATGGAACGCTTCACGAATTTGCGTGTCATCCTTGCGCAGGGGCCATGCTAATCTTCTCTGTATCGTTCCAATTTTAGTATATGTGCTGCCGAAGCGAGCACACTGTATTGATGAACTGACAATGTTTATAAACTCTCTAAATCCACAGTCTCTAGACATAGGGTGGCCTGGCAGAGATGCTCAGATGGCCAGTAAGCATTCAAATCTGAGCCAATGGGCAAAAATGTATGAAGAGTAGCAATCCATTATTCTTCACTGCATTCGTGGTCCAAGACTTCACACACCGTAAGTATGTAGATTATGCCAGGGTTGCAAAGGCTCATGGTTTGGGCTACAGACAAGGAGCATTGTGACATCACGCTGCCTGTGGAACTTTGATATTAAAGGCGAAACAGCTGCACAGTAGGTTAGGTGAAGTGCTCTGAGTGTGGAAAGGCAGCATGCTTGGGTCCCTGGACAAGGTGAGCCTACGACAAGGTGTCTGAATTTTAACCCCTATTGTAATATTAAACTCCCTTTTGTTGTACCCGCCTACTTACTAAGGAGTTCACAAGCTCAGCCCCACACAGACCTGGAGCTGATTATGTTAACCCAGAGTATTTAAGAAACTGAGCCTGATCTAAAAGATTTTCTTGGATCTAGGACCATTTTGCCTAGCTTTTAGGTCCTTCCTTCTCCTAAAGTCCTTTGTACAACTTAGGAAAACCTCATAGAACAGACTTTCAGGTGGTCAGATGGGTTTCCTTGTGCCTTCACACACACACACACACACACACACACACACGCTTTCTAGCCCTCTTAAGGACAAAAAGATAGGTGCAAATACATAGGGCCAGTGGCGCAATGGATAACGCGTCTGACTACGGATCAGAAGATTGTAGGTTTGACTCCTATCTGGCTCGGAAGGGTTGTAGGTCTCTTTTTCATTATGTTCCTGTGGTATTCTTATTTACCTCAGACTTAATGTAGGTTCAATATTCTCCAGCAGGACTCATCCAGCAGTTGTTCCACGGTAGAGCTGCAGTAATAGGACCACGGCTAGTTAAACGTTTCCCATTTGCTGCTGGACTCTACATGACGGCCGTCACGTGGTGTGCTGCTTTTGTATTTCAACATGGGTCCCTGATTCTCTTAACTACATAAAAAAGCTTGTTGACAAAAGTGTGTGTGCGCGCGAGGGTCTGTGGACGCAGGCAGGTGTGTGCAATTGAATGCTTACCCATTTACATTTGTGAGAGGGACAAACCAACTCCTTGTGGGCTGCAGGCTTACAACTGGTAGCCCCAGTAGCCAGGCAGAAGCACAGTTAAGGAGAGAGAGGAAGTTGGTCCATTATTAGAGAAGAACCATGAGCATCTTGCCCTGCTACCTTCTTCCCCTCTCAGCCACGATCGGCCACGATCGGCCAAGACCTCTCTATTAGGGCGGAGGGTGAACATTTCTTGGACCTCAGAAACTTAGGGATGTAGACCCAATATGTCCTCCAAGCGCCTAGAGACCTGGTGCCCAATCTGGCGTGGTGTTTTTCAGCATACCCGACCAATCTGGTTGCAAGGCAGATTTTAACAGTACTGCTGAAAAGGGACTCCCAGGCATCCCTGAGGCCATCATTTGCATAGGCCCTGCCCTTCTCTTTATCCTGCTTCCCACAAAGCAACGCATCACTAGCAGCAGTATAGATTTGGAGGTTGTGAAGAATAATGACCGGGAGGCTGAAAAAGAGAAAGAAAAGTCCCAGAAGTCCAGCAGGCTTCCTTGTAAAATGCTGCTGGACATAGAGCGCACCTTCTTTACTGCAAGGCAAATACATTAAAAATGTTGAGGAGAGACAATTTAAAAATACATATTACATGACACAGGACTGGAACCTGCTTTATTATTTCAATAAGTCTTGAAAACAAAGAAGATTTCTCTCCTAAAAGCTGTTAAAAATATGGAACGCTTCACGAATTTGCGTGTCATCCTTGCGCAGGGGCCATGCTAATCTTCTCTGTATCGTTCCAATTTTAGTATATGTGCTGCCGAAGCGAGCACACTGTATTGATGAACTGACAATGTTTATAAACTCTCTAAATCCACAGTCTCTAGACATAGGGTGGCCTGGCAGAGATGCTCAGATGGCCAGTAAGCATTCAAATCTGAGCCAATGGGCAAAAATATATGAAGAGTAGCAATCCATTATTCTTCACTGCATTCGTGGTCCAAGACTTCACACACCGTAAGTATGTAGATTATGCCAGGGTTGCAAAGGCTCATGGTTTGGGCTACAGACAAGGAGCATTGTGACATCACGCTGCCTGTGGAACTTTGATATTAAAGGCGAAACAGCTGCACAGTAGGTTAGGTGAAGTGCTCTGAGTGTGGAAAGGCAGCATGCTTGGGTCCCTGGACAAGGTGAGCCTACGACAAGGTGTCTGAATTTTAACCCCTATTGTAATATTAAACTCCCTTTTGTTGTACCCGCCTACTTACTAAGGAGTTCACAAGCTCAGCCCCACACAGACCTGAAGCTGATTATGTTAACCCAGAGTATTTAAGAAACTGAGCCTGATCTAAAAGATTTTCTTGGATCTAGGACCATTTTGCCTAGCTTTTAGGTCCTTCCTTCTCCTAAAGTCCTTTGTACAACTTAGGAAAACCTCATAGAACAGACTTTCAGGTGGTCAGATGGGTTTCCTTGTGCCTTCACACACACACACACACACACACACACACACACACGCTTTCTAGCCCTCTTAAGGACAAAAAGATAGGTGCAAATACATAGGGCCAGTGGCACAATGGATAACGCGCCTGACTACGGATCAGAAGATTGTAGGTTCGACTCCTATCTGGCTCGGAAGGGTTGTAGGTCTCTTTTTCATTATGTTCCTGTGGTATTCTTATTTACCTCAGACTTAATGTAGGTTCAATATTCTCCAGCAGGACTCATCCAGCAGTTGTTCCACGGTAGAGCTGCAGTAATAGGACCACGGCTAGTTAAACGTTTCCCATTTGCTGCTGGACTCTACATGACGGCCGTCACGTGGTGTGCTGCTTTTGTATTTCAACATGGGTCCCTGATTCTCTTAACTACATAAAAAAGCTTGTTGACAAAAGTGTGTGTGCGCGCGAGGGTCTGTGGACGCAGGCAGGTGTGTGCAATTGAATGCTTACCCATTTACATTTGTGAGAGGGACAAACCAACTCCTTGTGGGCTGCAGGCTTACAACTGGTAGCCCCAGTAGCCAGGCAGAACCACAGTTAAGGAGAGAGAGGAAGTTGGTCCATTATTAGAGAAGAACCATGAGCATCTTGCCCTGCTACCTTCTTCCCCTCTCAGCCACGATCGGCCACGATCGGCCAAGACCTCTCTATTAGGGCGGAGGGTGAACATTTCTTGGACCTCAGAAACTTAGGGATGTAGACCCAATATGTCCTCCAAGCGCCTAGAGACCTGGTGCCCAATCTGGCGTGGTGTTTTTCAGCATACCCGACAAATCTGGTTGCAAGGCAGATTTTAACAGTACTGCTGAAAAGGGACTCCCAGGCATCCCTGAGGCCATCATTTGCATAGGCCCTGCCCTTCTCTTTATCCTGCTTCCCACAAAGCAACTCATCACTAGCAGCAGTATAGATTTGGAGGTGGTGAAGAATAATGACAGGGAGGCTGAAAAAGAGAAAGAAAAGTCCCAGAAGTCCAGCAGGCTTCCTTGTAAAATGCTGCTGGACATAGAGCGCCCCTTCTTTACTGCAAGGCAAATACATTAAAAATGTTGAGGAGAGACAATTTAAAAATACATATTACATGACACAGGACTGGAACCTGCTTTATTATTTCAATAAGTCTTGAAAACAAAGAAGATTTCTCTCCTAAAAGCTGTTAAAAATATGGAACGCTTCACGAATTTGCGTGTCATCCTTGCGCAGGGGCCATGCTAATCTTCTCTGTATCGTTCCAATTTTAGGATATGTGCTGCCGAAGCGAGCACACTGTATTGATGAACTGACAATGTTTATAAACTCTCTAAATCCACAGTCTCTAGACATAGGGTGGCCTGGCAGAGATGCTCAGATGGCCAGTAAGCATTCAAATCTGAGCCAATGGGCAAAAATGTATGAAGAGTAGCAATCCATTATTCTTCACTGCATTCGTGGTCCAAGACTTCACACACCGTAAGTATGTAGATTATGCCAGGGTTGCAAAGGCTCATGGTTTGGGCTACAGACAAGGAGCATTGTGACATCACGCTGCCTGTGGAACTTTGATATTAAAGGCGAAACAGCTGCACAGTAGGTTAGGTGAAGTGCTCTGAGTGTGGAAAGGCAGCATGCTTGGGTCCCTGGACAAGGTGAGCCTACGACAAGGTGTCTGAATTGTAACCCCTATTGTAATATTAAACTCCCTTTTGTTGTACCCGCCTACTTACTAAGGAGTTCACAAGCTCAGCCCCACACAGACCTGGAGCTGATTATGTTAACCCAGAGTATTTAAGAAACTGAGCCTGATCTAAAAGATTTTCTTGGATCTAGGACCATTTTGCCTAGCTTTTAGGTCCTTCCTTCTCCTAAAGTCCTTTGTACAACTTAGGAAAACCTCATAGAACAGACTTTCAGGTGGTCAGATGGGTTTCCTTGTGCCTTCACACACACACACACACACACACACACACACACACACGCTTTCTAGCCCTCTTAAGGACAAAAAGATAGGTGCAAATACATAGGGCCAGTGGCGCAATGGATAACGCGTCTGACTACGGATCAGAAGATTGTAGGTTCGACTCGGTTCGACTCCTATCTGGCTCGGAAGGGTTGTAGGTCTCTTTTTCATTATGTTCCTGTGGTATTCTTATTTACCTCAGACTTAATGTAGGTTCAATATTCTCCAGCAGGACTCATCCAGCAGTTGTTCCACGGTAGAGCTGCAGTAATAGGACCACGGCTAGTTAAACGTTTCCCATTTGCTGCTGGACTCTACATGACGGCCGTCACGTGGTGTGCTGCTTTTGTATTTCAACATGGGTCCCTGATTCTCTTAACTACATAAAAAAGCTTGTTGACAAAAGTGTGTGTGCGCGCGAGGGTCTGTGGACGCAGGCAGGTGTGTGCAATTGAATGCTTACCCATTTACATTTGTGAGAGGGACAAACCAACTCCTTGTGGGCTGCAGGCTTACAACTGGTAGCCCCAGTAGCCAGGCAGAACCACAGTTAAGGAGAGAGAGGAAGTTGGTCCATTATTAGAGAAGAACCATGAGCATTTTGCCCTGCTACCTTCTTCCCCTCTCAGCCACGATCGGCCACGATCGGCCAAGACCTCTCTATTAGGGCGGAGGGTGAACATTTCTTGGACCTCAGAAACTTAGGGATGTAGACCCAATATGTCCTCCAAGCGCCTAGAGACCTGGTGCCCAATCTGGCGTGGTGTTTTTCAGCATACCCGACCAATCTGGTTGCAAGGCAGATTTTAACAGTACTGCTGAAAAGGGACTCCCAGGCATCCCTGAGGCCATCATTTGCATAGGCCCTGCCCTTCTCTTTATCCTGCTTCCCACAAAGCAACTCATCACTAGCAGCAGTATAGATTTGGAGGTGGTGAAGAATAATGACAGGGAGGCTGAAAAAGAGAAAGAAAAGTCCCAGAAGTCCAGCAGGCTTCCTTGTAAAATGCTGCTGGACATAGAGCGCACCTTCTTTACTGCAAGGCAAATACATTAAAAATGTTGAGGAGAGACAATTTAAAAATACATATTACATGACACAGGACTGGAACCTGCTTTATTATTTCAATAAGTCTTGAAAACAAAGAAGATTTCTCTCCTAAAAGCTGTTAAAAATATGGAACGCTTCACGAATTTGCGTGTCATCCTTGCGCAGGGGCCATGCTAATCTTCTCTGTATCGTTCCAATTTTAGTATATGTGCTGCCGAAGCGAGCACACTGTATTGATGAACTGACAATGTTTATAAACTCTCTAAATCCACAGTCTCTAGACATAGGGTGGCCTGGCAGAGATGCTCAGATGGCCTGTAAGCATTCAAATCTGAGCCAATGGGCAAAAATGTATGAAGAGTAGCAATCCATTATTCTTCACTGCATTCGTGGTCCAAGACTTCACACACCGTAAGTATGTAGATTATGCCAGGGTTGCAAAGGCTCATGGTTTGGGCTACAGACAAGGAGCATTGTGACATCACGCTGCCTGTGGAACTTTGATATTAAAGGCGAAACAGCTGCACAGTAGGTTAGGTGAAGTGCTCTGAGTGTGGAAAGGCAGCATGCTTGGGTCCCTGGACAAGGTGAGCCTACGACAAGGTGTCTGAATTTTAACCCCTATTGTAATATTAAACTCCCTTTTGTTGTACCCGCCTACTTACTAAGGAGTTCACAAGCTCAGCCCCACACAGACCTGGAGCTGATTATGTTAACCCAGAGTATTTAAGAAACTGAGCCTGATCTAAAAGATTTTCTTGGATCTAGGACCATTTTGCCTAGCTTTTAGGTCCTTCCCTCTCCTAAAGACCTTTGTACAACTTAGGAAAACCTCATAGAACAGACTTTCAGGTGGTCAGATGGGTTTCCTTGTGCCTTCACACACACACACACACACACACACGCTTTCTAGCCCTCTTAAGGACAACAAGATAGGTGCAAACACATAGGGCCAGTGGCGCAATGGATAACGCGTCTGACTACGGATCAGAAGATTGTAGGTTCGACTCCTATCTGGCTCGGAAGGGTTGTAGGTCTCTTTTTCATTATGTTCCTGTGGTATTCTTATTTACCTCAGACTTAATGTAGGTTCAATATTCTCCAGCAGGACTCATCCAGCAGTTGTTCCACGGTAGAGCTGCAGTAATAGGACCACGGCTAGTTAAACGTTTCCCATTTGCTGCTGGACTCTACATGACGGCCGTCACGTGGTGTGCTGCTTTTGTATTTCAACATGGGTCCCTGATTCTCTTAACTACATAAAAAAGCTTGTTGACAAAAGTGTGTGTGCGCGCGAGGGTCTGTGGACGCAGGCAGGTGTGTGCAATTGAATGCTTACCCATTTACATTTGTGAGAGGGACAAACCAACTCCTTGTGGGCTGCAGGCTTACAACTGGTAGCCCCAGTAGCCAGGCAGAACCACAGTTAAGGAGAGAGAGGAAGTTGGTCCATTATTAGAGAAGAACCATGAGCATCTTGCCCTGCTACCTTCTTCCCCTCTCAGCCACGATCGGCCACGATCGGCCAAGACCTCTCTATTAGGGCGGAGGGTGAACATTTCTTGGACCTCAGAAACTTAGGGATGTAGACCCAATATGTCCTCCAAGCGCCTAGAGACCTGGTGCCCAATCTGGCGTGGTGTTTTTCAGCATACCCGACCAATCTGGTTGCAAGGCAGATTTTAACAGTACTGCTGAAAAGGGACTCCCAGGCATCCCTGAGGCCATCATTTGCATAGGCCCTGCCCTTCTCTTTATCCTGCTTGCCACAAAGCAACTCATCACTAGCAGCAGTATAGATTTGGAGGTGGTGAAGAATAATGACAGGGAGGCTGAAAAAGAGAAAGAAAAGTCCCAGAAGTCCAGCAGGCTTCCTTGTAAAATGCTGCTGGACATAGAGCGCACCTTCTTTACTGCAAGGCAAATACATTAAAAATGTTGAGGAGAGACAATTTAAAAATACATATTACATGACACAGGACTGGAACCTGCTTTATTATTTCAATAAGTCTTGAAAACAAAGAAGATTTCTCTCCTAAAAGCTGTTAAAAATATGGAACGCTTCACGAATTTGCGTGTCATCCTTGCGCAGGGGCCATGCTAATCTTCTCTGTATCGTTCCAATTTTAGTATATGTGCTGCCGAAGCGAGCACACTGTATTGATGAACTGACAATGTTTATAAACTCTCTAAATCCACAGTCTCTAGACATAGGGTGGCCTGGCAGAGATGCTCAGATGGCCAGTAAGCATTCAAATCTGAGCCAATGGGCAAAAATGTATGAAGAGTAGCAATCCATTATTCTTCACTGCATTCGTGGTCCAAGACTTCACACACCGTAAGTATGTAGATTATGCCAGGGTTGCAAAGGCTCATGGTTTGGGCTACAGACAAGGAGCATTGTGACATCACGCTGCCTGTGGAACTTTGATATTAAAGGCGAAACAGCTGCACAGTAGGTTAGGTGAAGTGCTCTGAGTGTGGAAAGGCAGCATGCTTGGGTCCCTGGACAAGGTGAGCCTACGACAAGGTGTCTGAATTTTAACCCCTATTGTAATATTAAACTCCCTTTTGTTGTACCCGCCTACTTACTAAGGAGTTCACAAGCTCAGCCCCACACAGACCTGGAGCTGATTATGTTAACCCAGAGTATTTAAGAAACTGAGCCTGATCTAAAAGATTTTCTTGGATCTAGGACCATTTTGCCTAGCTTTTAGGTCCTTCCTTCTCCTAAAGTCCTTTGTACAACTTAGGAAAACCTCATAGAACAGACTTTCAGGTGGTCAGATGGGTTTCCTTGTGCCTTCACACACACACACACACACACACACACACGCTTTCTAGCCCTCTTAAGGACAAAAAGATAGGTGCAAATACATAGGGCCAGTGGCGCAATGGATAACGCGTCTGACTACGGATCAGAAGATTGTAGGTTCGACTCCTATCTGGCTCGGAAGGGTTGTAGGTCTCTTTTTCATTATGTTCCTGTGGTATTCTTATTTACCTCAGACTTAATGTAGGTTCAATATTCTCCAGCAGGACTCATCCAGCAGTTGTTCCACGGTAGAGCTGCAGTAATGGGACCACGGCTAGTTAAACGTTTCCCATTTGCTGCTGGACTCTACATGACGGCCGTCACGTGGTGTGCTGCTTTTGTATTTCAACATGGGTCCCTGATTCTCTTAACTACATAAAAAAGCTTGTTGACAAAAGTGTGTGTGCGCGCGAGGGTCTGTGGACGCAGGCAGGTGTGTGCAATTGAATGCTTACCCATTTACATTTGTGAGAGGGACAAACCAACTCCTTGTGGGCTGCAGGCTTACAACTGGTAGCCCCAGTAGCCAGGCAGAACCACAGTTAAGGAGAGAGAGGAAGTTGGTCCATTATTAGAGAAGAACCATGAGCATCTTGCCCTGCTACCTTCTTCCCCTCTCAGCCACGATCGGCCACGATCGGCCAAGACCTCTCTATTAGGGCGGAGGGTGAACATTTCTTGGACCTCAGAAACTTAGGGATGTAGACCCAATATGTCCTCCAAGCGCCTAGAGACCTGGTGCCCAATCTGGCGTGGTGTTTTTCAGCATACCCGACCAATCTGGTTGCAAGGCAGATTTTAACAGTACTGCTGAAAAGGGACTCCCAGGCATCCCTGAGGCCATCATTTGCATAGGCCCTGCCCTTCTCTTTATCCTGCTTCCCACAAAGCAACTCATCACTAGCAGCAGTATAGATTTGGAGGTGGTGAAGAATAATGACAGGGAGGCTGAAAAAGAGAAAGAAAAGTCCCAGAAGTCCAGCAGGCTTCCTTGTAAAATGCTGCTGGACATAGAGCGCACCTTCTTTACTGCAAGGCAAATACATTAAAAATGTTGAGGAGAGACAATTTAAAAATACATATTACATGACACAGGACTGGAACCTGCTTTATTATTTCAATAAGTCTTGAAAACAAAGAAGATTTCTCTCCTAAAAGCTGTTAAAAATATGGAACGCTTCACGAATTTGCGTGTCATCCTTGCGCAGGGGCCATGCTAATCTTCTCTGTATCGTTCCAATTTTAGTATATGTGCTGCCGAAGCGAGCACACTGTATTGATGAACTGACAATGTTTATAAACTCTCTAAATCCACAGTCTCTAGACATAGGGTGGCCTGGCAGAGATGCTCAGATGGCCTGTAAGCATTCAAATCTGAGCCAATGGGCAAAAATGTATGAAGAGTAGCAATCCATTATTCTTCACTGCATTCGTGGTCCAAGACTTCACACACCGTAAGTATGTAGATTATGCCAGGGTTGCAAAGGCTCATGGTTTGGGCTACAGACAAGGAGCATTGTGACATCACGCTGCCTGTGGAACTTTGATATTAAAGGCGAAACAGCTGCACAGTAGGTTAGGTGAAGTGCTCTGAGTGTGGAAAGGCAGCATGCTTGGGTCCCTGGACAAGGTGAGCCTACGACAAGGTGTCTGAATTTTAACCCCTATTGTAATATTAAACTCCCTTTTGTTGTACCCGCCTACTTACTAAGGAGTTCACAAGCTCAGCCCCACACAGACCTGGAGCTGATTATGTTAACCCAGAGTATTTAAGAAACTGAGCCTGATCTAAAAGATTTTCTTGGATCTAGGACCATTTTGCCTAGCTTTTAGGTCCTTCCTTCTCCTAAAGTCCTTTGTACAACTTAGGAAAACCTCATAGAACAGACTTTCAGGTGGTCAGATGGGTTTCCTTGTGCCTTCACACACACACACACACACACACACACACACACACGCTTTCTAGCCCTCTTAAGGACAACAAGATAGGTGCAAATACATAGGGCCAGTGGCGCAATGGATAACGCGTCTGACTACGGATCAGAAGATTGTAGGTTCGACTCCTATCTGGCTCGGAAGGGTTGTAGGTCTCTTTTTCATTATGTTCCTGTGGTATTCTTATTTACCTCAGACTTAATGTAGGTTCAATATTCTCCAGCAGGACTCATCCAGCAGTTGTTCCACGGTAGAGCTGCAGTAATAGGACCACGGCTAGTTAAACGTTTCCCATTTGCTGCTGGACTCTACATGACGGCCGTCACGTGGTGTGCTGCTTTTGTATTTCAACATGGGTCCCTGATTCTCTTAACTACATAAAAAAGCTTGTTGACAAAAGTGTGTGTGCGCGCGAGGGTCTGTGGACGCAGGCAGGTGTGTGCAATTGAATGCTTACCCATTTACATTTGTGAGAGGGACAAACCAACTCCTTGTGGGCTGCAGGCTTACAACTGGTAGCCCCAGTAGCCAGGCAGAACCACAGTTAAGGAGAGAGAGGAAGTTGGTCCATTATTAGAGAAGAACCATGAGCATCTTGCCCTGCTACCTTCTTCCCCTCTCAGCCACGATCGGCCACGATCGGCCAAGACCTCTCTATTAGGGCGGAGGGTGAACATTTCTTGGACCTCAGAAACTTAGGGATGTAGACCCAATATGTCCTCCAAGCGCCTAGAGACCTGGTGCCCAATCTGGCGTGGTGTTTTTCAGCATACCCGACCAATCTGGTTGCAAGGCAGATTTTAACAGTACTGCTGAAAAGGGACTCCCAGGCATCCCTGAGGCCATCATTTGCATAGGCCCTGCCCTTCTCTTTATCCTGCTTGCCACAAAGCAACTCATCACTAGCAGCAGTATAGATTTGGAGGTGGTGAAGAATAATGACAGGGAGGCTGAAAAAGAGAAAGAAAAGTCCCAGAAGTCCAGCAGGCTTCCTTGTAAAATGCTGCTGGACATAGAGCGCACCTTCTTTACTGCAAGGCAAATACATTAAAAATGTTGAGGAGAGACAATTTAAAAATACATATTACATGACACAGGACTGGAACCTGCTTTATTATTTCAATAAGTCTTGAAAACAAAGAAGATTTCTCTCCTAAAAGCTGTTAAAAATATGGAACGCTTCACGAATTTGCGTGTCATCCTTGCGCAGGGGCCATGCTAATCTTCTCTGTATCGTTCCAATTTTAGTATATGTGCTGCCGAAGCGAGCCCACTGTATTGATGAACTGACAATGTTTATAAACTCTCTAAATCCACAGTCTCTAGACATAGGGTGGCCTGGCAGAGATGCTCAGATGGCCAGTAAGCATTCAAATCTGAGCCAATGGGCAAAAATGTATGAAGAGTAGCAATCCATTATTCTTCACTGCATTCGTGGTCCAAGACTTCACACACCGTAAGTATGTAGATTATGCCAGGGTTGCAAAGGCTCATGGTTTGGGCTACAGACAAGGAGCATTGTGACATCACGCTGCCTGTGGAACTTTGATATTAAAGGCGAAACAGCTGCACAGTAGGTTAGGTGAAGTGCTCTGAGTGTGGAAAGGCAGCATGCTTGGGTCCCTGGACAAGGTGAGCCTACGACAAGGTGTCTGAATTTTAACCCCTATTGTAATATTAAACTCCCTTTTGTTGTACCCGCCTACTTACTAAGGAGTTCACAAGCTCAGCCCCACACAGACCTGGAGCTGATTATGTTAACCCAGAGTATTTAAGAAACTGAGCCTGATCTAAAAGATTTTCTTGGATCTAGGACCATTTTGCCTAGCTTTTAGGTCCTTCCTTCTCCTAAAGTCCTTTGTACAACTTAGGAAAACCTCATAGAACAGACTTTCAGGTGGTCAGATGGGTTTCCTTGTGCCTTCACACACACACACACACACACACACACACACACGCTTTCTAGCCCTCTTAAGGACAAAAAGATAGGTGCAAATACATAGGGCCAGTGGCGCAATGGATAACGCGTCTGACTACGGATCAGAAGATTGTAGGTTCGACTCCTATCTGGCTCGGAAGGGTTGTAGGTCTCTTTTTCATTATGTTCCTGTGGTATTCTTATTTACCTCAGACTTAATGTAGGTTCAATATTCTCCAGCAGGACTCATCCAGCAGTTGTTCCACGGTAGAGCTGCAGTAATAGGACCACGGCTAGTTAAACGTTTCCCATTTGCTGCTGGACTCTACATGACGGCCGTCACGTGGTGTGCTGCTTTTGTATTTCAACATGGGTCCCTGATTCTCTTAACTACATAAAAAAGCTTGTTGACAAAAGTGTGTGTGCGCGCGAGGGTCTGTGGACGCAGGCAGGTGTGTGCAATTGAATGCTTACCCATTTACATTTGTGAGAGGGACAAACCAACTCCTTGTGGGCTGCAGGCTTACAACTGGTAGCCCCAGTAGCCAGGCAGAACCACAGTTAAGGAGAGAGAGGAAGTTGGTCCATTATTAGAGAAGAACCATGAGCATCTTGCCCTGCTACCTTCTTCCCCTCTCAGCCACGATCGGCCACGATCGGCCAAGACCTCTCTATTAGGGCGGAGGGTGAACATTTCTTGGACCTCAGAAACTTAGGGATGTAGACCCAATATGTCCTCCAAGCGCCTAGAGACCTGGTGCCCAATCTGGCGTGGTGTTTTTCAGCATACCCGACCAATCTGGTTGCAAGGCAGATTTTAACAGTACTGCTGAAAAGGGACTCCCAGGCATCCCTGAGGCCATCATTTGCATAGGCCCTGCCCTTCTCTTTATCCTGCTTCCCACAAAGCAACTCATCACTAGCAGCAGTATAGATTTGGAGGTGGTGAAGAATAATGACAGGGAGGCTGAAAAAGAGAAAGAAAAGTCCCAGAAGTCCAGCAGGCTTCCTTGTAAAATGCTGCTGGACATAGAGCGCACCTTCTTTACTGCAAGGCAAATACATTAAAAATGTTGAGGAGAGACAATTTAAAAATACATATTACATGACACAGGACTGGAACCTGCTTTATTATTTCAATAAGTCTTGAAAACAAAGAAGATTTCTCTCCTAAAAGCTGTTAAAAATATGGAACGCTTCACGAATTTGCGTGTCATCCTTGCGCAGGGGCCATGCTAATCTTCTCTGTATCGTTCCAATTTTAGTATATGTGCTGCCGAAGCGAGCACACTGTATTGATGAACTGACAATGTTTATAAACTCTCTAAATCCACAGTCTCTAGACATAGGGTGGCCTGGCAGAGATGCTCAGATGGCCTGTAAGCATTCAAATCTGAGCCAATGGGCAAAAATGTATGAAGAGTAGCAATCCATTATTCTTCACTGCATTCGTGGTCCAAGACTTCACACACCGTAAGTATGTAGATTATGCCAGGGTTGCAAAGGCTCATGGTTTGGGCTACAGACAAGGAGCATTGTGACATCACGCTGCCTGTGGAACTTTGATATTAAAGGCGAAACAGCTGCACAGTAGGTTAGGTGAAGTGCTCTGAGTGTGGAAAGGCAGCATGCTTGGGTCCCTGGACAAGGTGAGCCTACGACAAGGTGTCTGAATTTTAACCCCTATTGTAATATTAAACTCCCTTTTGTTGTACCCGCCTACTTACTAAGGAGTTCACAAGCTCAGCCCCACACAGACCTGGAGCTGATTATGTTAACCCAGAGTATTTAAGAAACTGAGCCTGATCTAAAAGATTTTCTTGGATCTAGGACCATTTTGCCTAGCTTTTAGGTCCTTCCTTCTCCTAAAGTCCTTTGTACAACTTAGGAAAACCTCATAGAACAGACTTTCAGGTGGTCAGATGGGTTTCCTTGTGCCTTCACACACACACACACACACACACACACACACACACGCTTTCTAGCCCTCTTAAGGACAACAAGATAGGTGCAAATACATAGGGCCAGTGGCGCAATGGATAACGCGTCTGACTACGGATCAGAAGATTGTAGGTTCGACTCCTATCTGGCTCGGAAGGGTTGTAGGTCTCTTTTTCATTATGTTCCTGTGGTATTCTTATTTACCTCAGACTTAATGTAGGTTCGATATTCTCCAGCAGGACTCATCCAGCAGTTGTTCCACGGTAGAGCTGCAGTAATAGGACCACGGCTAGTTAAACGTTTCCCATTTGCTGCTGGACTCTACATGACGGCCGTCACGTGGTGTGCTGCTTTTGTATTTCAACATGGGTCCCTGATTCTCTTAACTACATAAAAAAGCTTGTTGACAAAAGTGTGTGTGCGCGCGAGGGTCTGTGGACGCAGGCAGGTGTGTGCAATTGAATGCTTACCCATTTACATTTGTGAGAGGGACAAACCAACTCCTTGTGGGCTGCAGGCTTACAACTGGTAGCCCCAGTAGCCAGGCAGAACCACAGTTAAGGAGAGAGAGGAAGTTGGTCCATTATTAGAGAAGAACCATGAGCATCTTGCCCTGCTACCTTCTTCCCCTCTCAGCCACGATCGGCCACGATCGGCCAAGACCTCTCTATTAGGGCGGAGGGTGAACATTTCTTGGACCTCAGAAACTTAGGGATGTAGACCCAATATGTCCTCCAAGCGCCTAGAGACCTGGTGCCCAATCTGGCGTGGTGTTTTTCAGCATACCCGACCAATCTGGTTGCAAGGCAGATTTTAACAGTACTGCTGAAAAGGGACTCCCAGGCATCCCTGAGGCCATCATTTGCATAGGCCCTGCCCTTCTCTTTATCCTGCTTCCCACAAAGCAACTCATCACTAGCAGCAGTATAGATTTGGAGGTGGTGAAGAATAATGACAGGGAGGCTGAAAAAGAGAAAGAAAAGTCCCAGAAGTCCAGCAGGCTTCCTTGTAAAATGCTGCTGGACATAGAGCGCACCTTCTTTACTGCAAGGCAAATACATTAAAAATGTTGAGGAGAGACAATTTAAAAATACATATTACATGACACAGGACTGGAACCTGCTTTATTATTTCAATAAGTCTTGAAAACAAAGAAGATTTCTCTCCTAAAAGCTGTTAAAAATATGGAACGCTTCACGAATTTGCGTGTCATCCTTGCGCAGGGGCCATGCTAATCTTCTCTGTATCGTTCCAATTTTAGTATATGTGCTGCCGAAGCGAGCACACTGTATTGATGAACTGACAATGTTTATAAACTCTCTAAATCCACAGTCTCTAGACATAGGGTGGCCTGGCAGAGATGCTCAGATGGCCTGTAAGCATTCAAATCTGAGCCAATGGGCAAAAATGTATGAAGAGTAGCAATCCATTATTCTTCACTGCATTCGTGGTCCAAGACTTCACACACCGTAAGTATGTAGATTATGCCAGGGTTGCAAAGGCTCATGGTTTGGGCTACAGACAAGGAGCATTGTGACATCACGCTGCCTGTGGAACTTTGATATTAAAGGCGAAACAGCTGCACAGTAGGTTAGGTGAAGTGCTCTGAGTGTGGAAAGGCAGCATGCTTGGGTCCCTGGACAAGGTGAGCCTACGACAAGGTGTCTGAATTTTAACCCCTATTGTAATATTAAACTCCCTTTTGTTGTACCCGCCTACTTACTAAGGAGTTCACAAGCTCAGCCCCACACAGACCTGGAGCTGATTATGTTAACCCAGAGTATTTAAGAAACTGAGCCTGATCTAAAAGATTTTCTTGGATCTAGGACCATTTTGCCTAGCTTTTAGGTCCTTCCTTCTCCTAAAGTCCTTTGTACAACTTAGGAAAACCTCATAGAACAGACTTTCAGGTGGTCAGATGGGTTTCCTTGTGCCTTCACACACACACACACACACACACACACACACACACACGCTTTCTAGCCCTCTTAAGGACAACAAGATAGGTGCAAATACATAGGGCCAGTGGCGCAATGGATAACGCGTCTGACTACGGATCAGAAGATTGTAGGTTCGACTCCTATCTGGCTCGGAAGGGTTGTAGGTCTCTTTTTCATTATGTTCCTGTGGTATTCTTATTTACCTCAGACTTAATGTAGGTTCAATATTCTCCAGCAGGACTCATCCAGCAGTTGTTCCACGGTAGAGCTGCAGTAATAGGACCACGGCTAGTTAAACGTTTCCCATTTGCTGCTGGACTCTACATGACGGCCGTCACGTGGTGTGCTGCTTTTGTATTTCAACATGGGTCCCTGATTCTCTTAACTACATAAAAAAGCTTGTTGACAAAAGTGTGTGTGCGCGCGAGGGTCTGTGGACGCAGGCAGGTGTGTGCAATTGAATGCTTACCCATTTACATTTGTGAGAGGGACAAACCAACTCCTTGTGGGCTGCAGGCTTACAACTGGTAGCCCCAGTAGCCAGGCAGAACCACAGTTAAGGAGAGAGAGGAAGTTGGTCCATTATTAGAGAAGAACCATGAGCATCTTGCCCTGCTACCTTCTTCCCCTCTCAGCCACGATCGGCCACGATCGGCCAAGACCTCTCTATTAGGGCGGAGGGTGAACATTTCTTGGACCTCAGAAACTTAGGGATGTAGACCCAATATGTCCTCCAAGCGCCTAGAGACCTGGTGCCCAATCTGGCGTGGTGTTTTTCAGCATACCCGACCAATCTGGTTGCAAGGCAGATTTTAACAGTACTGCTGAAAAGGGACTCCCAGGCATCCCTGAGGCCATCATTTGCATAGGCCCTGCCCTTCTCTTTATCCTGCTTGCCACAAAGCAACTCATCACTAGCAGCAGTATAGATTTGGAGGTGGTGAAGAATAATGACAGGGAGGCTGAAAAAGAGAAAGAAAAGTCCCAGAAGTCCAGCAGGCTTCCTTGTAAAATGCTGCTGGACATAGAGCGCACCTTCTTTACTGCAAGGCAAATACATTAAAAATGTTGAGGAGAGACAATTTAAAAATACATATTACATGACACAGGACTGGAACCTGCTTTATTATTTCAATAAGTCTTGAAAACAAAGAAGATTTCTCTCCTAAAAGCTGTTAAAAATATGGAACGCTTCACGAATTTGCGTGTCATCCTTGCGCAGGGGCCATGCTAATCTTCTCTGTATCGTTCCAATTTTAGTATATGTGCTGCCGAAGCGAGCACACTGTATTGATGAACTGACAATGTTTATAAACTCTCTAAATCCACAGTCTCTAGACATAGGGTGGCCTGGCAGAGATGCTCAGATGGCCAGTAAGCATTCAAATCTGAGCCAATGGGCAAAAATGTATGAAGAGTAGCAATCCATTATTCTTCACTGCATTCGTGGTCCAAGACTTCACACACCGTAAGTATGTAGATTATGCCAGGGTTGCAAAGGCTCATGGTTTGGGCTACAGACAAGGAGCATTGTGACATCACGCTGCCTGTGGAACTTTGATATTAAAGGCGAAACAGCTGCACAGTAGGTTAGGTGAAGTGCTCTGAGTGTGGAAAGGCAGCATGCTTGGGTCCCTGGACAAGGTGAGCCTACGACAAGGTGTCTGAATTTTAACCCCTATTGTAATATTAAACTCCCTTTTGTTGTACCCGCCTACTTACTAAGGAGTTCACAAGCTCAGCCCCACACAGACCTGGAGCTGATTATGTTAACCCAGAGTATTTAAGAAACTGAGCCTGATCTAAAAGATTTTCTTGGATCTAGGACCATTTTGCCTAGCTTTTAGGTCCTTCCTTCTCCTAAAGTCCTTTGTACAACTTAGGAAAACCTCATAGAACAGACTTTCAGGTGGTCAGATGGGTTTCCTTGTGCCTTCACACACACACACACACACACACACACACACACACGCTTTCTAGCCCTCTTAAGGACAAAAAGATAGGTGCAAATACATAGGGCCAGTGGCGCAATGGATAACGCGTCTGACTACGGATCAGAAGATTGTAGGTTCGACTCCTATCTGGCTCGGAAGGGTTGTAGGTCTCTTTTTCATTATGTTCCTGTGGTATTCTTATTTACCTCAGACTTAATGTAGGTTCAATATTCTCCAGCAGGACTCATCCAGCAGTTGTTCCACGGTAGAGCTGCAGTAATAGGACCACGGCTAGTTAAACGTTTCCCATTTGCTGCTGGACTCTACATGACGGCCGTCACGTGGTGTGCTGCTTTTGTATTTCAACATGGGTCCCTGATTCTCTTAACTACATAAAAAAGCTTGTTGACAAAAGTGTGTGTGCGCGCGAGGGTCTGTGGACGCAGGCAGGTGTGTGCAATTGAATGCTTACCCATTTACATTTGTGAGAGGGACAAACCAACTCCTTGTGGGCTGCAGGCTTACAACTGGTAGCCCCAGTAGCCAGGCAGAACCACAGTTAAGGAGAGAGAGGAAGTTGGTCCATTATTAGAGAAGAACCATGAGCATCTTGCCCTGCTACCTTCTTCCCCTCTCAGCCACGATCGGCCACGATCGGCCAAGACCTCTCTATTAGGGCGGAGGGTGAACATTTCTTGGACCTCAGAAACTTAGGGATGTAGACCCAATATGTCCTCCAAGCGCCTAGAGACCTGGTGCCCAATCTGGCGTGGTGTTTTTCAGCATACCCGACCAATCTGGTTGCAAGGCAGATTTTAACAGTACTGCTGAAAAGGGACTCCCAGGCATCCCTGAGGCCATCATTTGCATAGGCCCTGCCCTTCTCTTTATCCTGCTTCCCACAAAGCAACTCATCACTAGCAGCAGTATAGATTTGGAGGTGGTGAAGAATAATGACAGGGAGGCTGAAAAAGAGAAAGAAAAGTCCCAGAAGTCCAGCAGGCTTCCTTGTAAAATGCTGCTGGACATAGAGCGCACCTTCTTTACTGCAAGGCAAATACATTAAAAATGTTGAGGAGAGACAATTTAAAAATACATATTACATGACACAGGACTGGAACCTGCTTTATTATTTCAATAAGTCTTGAAAACAAAGAAGATTTCTCTCCTAAAAGCTGTTAAAAATATGGAACGCTTCACGAATTTGCGTGTCATCCTTGCGCAGGGGCCATGCTAATCTTCTCTGTATCGTTCCAATTTTAGTATATGTGCTGCCGAAGCGAGCACACTGTATTGATGAACTGACAATGTTTATAAACTCTCTAAATCCACAGTCTCTAGACATAGGGTGGCCTGGCAGAGATGCTCAGATGGCCTGTAAGCATTCAAATCTGAGCCAATGGGCAAAAATGTATGAAGAGTAGCAATCCATTATTCTTCACTGCATTCGTGGTCCAAGACTTCACACACCGTAAGTATGTAGATTATGCCAGGGTTGCAAAGGCTCATGGTTTGGGCTACAGACAAGGAGCATTGTGACATCACGCTGCCTGTGGAACTTTGATATTAAAGGCGAAACAGCTGCACAGTAGGTTAGGTGAAGTGCTCTGAGTGTGGAAAGGCAGCATGCTTGGGTCCCTGGACAAGGTGAGCCTACGACAAGGTGTCTGAATTTTAACCCCTATTGTAATATTAAACTCCCTTTTGTTGTACCCGCCTACTTACTAAGGAGTTCACAAGCTCAGCCCCACACAGACCTGGAGCTGATTATGTTAACCCAGAGTATTTAAGAAACTGAGCCTGATCTAAAAGATTTTCTTGGATCTAGGACCATTTTGCCTAGCTTTTAGGTCCTTCCTTCTCCTAAAGTCCTTTGTACAACTTAGGAAAACCTCATAGAACAGACTTTCAGGTGGTCAGATGGGTTTCCTTGTGCCTTCACACACACACACACACACACACACACACACACACGCTTTCTAGCCCTCTTAAGGACAACAAGATAGGTGCAAATACATAGGGCCAGTGGCGCAATGGATAACGCGTCTGACTACGGATCAGAAGATTGTAGGTTCGACTCCTATCTGGCTCGGAAGGGTTGTAGGTCTCTTTTTCATTATGTTCCTGTGGTATTCTTATTTACCTCAGACTTAATGTAGGTTCAATATTCTCCAGCAGGACTCATCCAGCAGTTGTTCCACGGTAGAGCTGCAGTAATAGGACCACGGCTAGTTAAACGTTTCCCATTTGCTGCTGGACTCTACATGACGGCCGTCACGTGGTGTGCTGCTTTTGTATTTCAACATGGGTCCCTGATTCTCTTAACTACATAAAAAAGCTTGTTGACAAAAGTGTGTGTGCGCGCGAGGGTCTGTGGACGCAGGCAGGTGTGTGCAATTGAATGCTTACCCATTTACATTTGTGAGAGGGACAAACCAACTCCTTGTGGGCTGCAGGCTTACAACTGGTAGCCCCAGTAGCCAGGCAGAACCACAGTTAAGGAGAGAGAGGAAGTTGGTCCATTATTAGAGAAGAACCATGAGCATCTTGCCCTGCTACCTTCTTCCCCTCTCAGCCACGATCGGCCACGATCGGCCAAGACCTCTCTATTAGGGCGGAGGGTGAACATTTCTTGGACCTCAGAAACTTAGGGATGTAGACCCAATATGTCCTCCAAGCGCCTAGAGACCTGGTGCCCAATCTGGCGTGGTGTTTTTCAGCATACCCGACCAATCTGGTTGCAAGGCAGATTTTAACAGTACTGCTGAAAAGGGACTCCCAGGCATCCCTGAGGCCATCATTTGCATAGGCCCTGCCCTTCTCTTTATCCTGCTTGCCACAAAGCAACTCATCACTAGCAGCAGTATAGATTTGGAGGTGGTGAAGAATAATGACAGGGAGGCTGAAAAAGAGAAAGAAAAGTCCCAGAAGTCCAGCAGGCTTCCTTGTAAAATGCTGCTGGACATAGAGCGCACCTTCTTTACTGCAAGGCAAATACATTAAAAATGTTGAGGAGAGACAATTTAAAAATACATATTACATGACACAGGACTGGAACCTGCTTTATTATTTCAATAAGTCTTGAAAACAAAGAAGATTTCTCTCCTAAAAGCTGTTAAAAATATGGAACGCTTCACGAATTTGCGTGTCATCCTTGCGCAGGGGCCATGCTAATCTTCTCTGTATCGTTCCAATTTTAGTATATGTGCTGCCGAAGCGAGCACACTGTATTGATGAACTGACAATGTTTATAAACTCTCTAAATCCACAGTCTCTAGACATAGGGTGGCCTGGCAGAGATGCTCAGATGGCCTGTAAGCATTCAAATCTGAGCCAATGGGCAAAAATGTATGAAGAGTAGCAATCCATTATTCTTCACTGCATTCGTGGTCCAAGACTTCACACACCGTAAGTATGTAGATTATGCCAGGGTTGCAAAGGCTCATGGTTTGGGCTACAGACAAGGAGCATTGTGACATCACGCTGCCTGTGGAACTTTGATATTAAAGGCGAAACAGCTGCACAGTAGGTTAGGTGAAGTGCTCTGAGTGTGGAAAGGCAGCATGCTTGGGTCCCTGGACAAGGTGAGCCTACGACAAGGTGTCTGAATTTTAACCCCTATTGTAATATTAAACTCCCTTTTGTTGTACCCGCCTACTTACTAAGGAGTTCACAAGCTCAGCCCCACACAGACCTGGAGCTGATTATGTTAACCCAGAGTATTTAAGAAACTGAGCCTGATCTAAAAGATTTTCTTGGATCTAGGACCATTTTGCCTAGCTTTTAGGTCCTTCCTTCTCCTAAAGTCCTTTGTACAACTTAGGAAAACCTCATAGAACAGACTTTCAGGTGGTCAGATGGGTTTCCTTGTGCCTTCACACACACACACACACACACACACACACACACACGCTTTCTAGCCCTCTTAAGGACAACAAGATAGGTGCAAATACATAGGGCCAGTGGCGCAATGGATAACGCGTCTGACTACGGATCAGAAGATTGTAGGTTCGACTCCTATCTGGCTCGGAAGGGTTGTAGGTCTCTTTTTCATTATGTTCCTGTGGTATTCTTATTTACCTCAGACTTAATGTAGGTTCAATATTCTCCAGCAGGACTCATCCAGCAGTTGTTCCACGGTAGAGCTGCAGTAATAGGACCACGGCTAGTTAAACGTTTCCCATTTGCTGCTGGACTCTACATGACGGCCGTCACGTGGTGTGCTGCTTTTGTATTTCAACATGGGTCCCTGATTCTCTTAACTACATAAAAAAGCTTGTTGACAAAAGTGTGTGTGCGCGCGAGGGTCTGTGGACGCAGGCAGGTGTGTGCAATTGAATGCTTACCCATTTACATTTGTGAGAGGGACAAACCAACTCCTTGTGGGCTGCAGGC
Source organism: Lissotriton helveticus (assembly GCF_964261635.1). Taxonomy (NCBI): domain Eukaryota; kingdom Metazoa; phylum Chordata; class Amphibia; order Caudata; family Salamandridae; genus Lissotriton; species Lissotriton helveticus. The sequence goes on along the minus strand of NC_136067.1, from coordinate 1,087,703,536 downwards.
TTACAACTGGTAGCCCCAGTAGCCAGGCAGAACCACAGTTAAGGAGAGAGAGGAAGTTGGTCCATTATTAGAGAAGAACCATGAGCATCTTGCCCTGCTACCTTCTTCCCCTCTCAGCCACGATCGGCCACGATCGGCCAAGACCTCTCTATTAGGGCGGAGGGTGAACATTTCTTGGACCTCAGAAACTTAGGGATGTAGACCCAATATGTCCTCCAAGCGCCTAGAGACCTGGTGCCCAATCTGGCGTGGTGTTTTTCAGCATACCCGACCAATCTGGTTGCAAGGCAGATTTTAACAGTACTGCTGAAAAGGGACTCCCAGGCATCCCTGAGGCCATCATTTGCATAGGCCCTGCCCTTCTCTTTATCCTGCTTGCCACAAAGCAACTCATCACTAGCAGCAGTATAGATTTGGAGGTGGTGAAGAATAATGACAGGGAGGCTGAAAAAGAGAAAGAAAAGTCCCAGAAGTCCAGCAGGCTTCCTTGTAAAATGCTGCTGGACATAGAGCGCACCTTCTTTACTGCAAGGCAAATACATTAAAAATGTTGAGGAGAGACAATTTAAAAATACATATTACATGACACAGGACTGGAACCTGCTTTATTATTTCAATAAGTCTTGAAAACAAAGAAGATTTCTCTCCTAAAAGCTGTTAAAAATATGGAACGCTTCACGAATTTGCGTGTCATCCTTGCGCAGGGGCCATGCTAATCTTCTCTGTATCGTTCCAATTTTAGTATATGTGCTGCCGAAGCGAGCACACTGTATTGATGAACTGACAATGTTTATAAACTCTCTAAATCCACAGTCTCTAGACATAGGGTGGCCTGGCAGAGATGCTCAGATGGCCAGTAAGCATTCAAATCTGAGCCAATGGGCAAAAATGTATGAAGAGTAGCAATCCATTATTCTTCACTGCATTCGTGGTCCAAGACTTCACACACCGTAAGTATGTAGATTATGCCAGGGTTGCAAAGGCTCATGGTTTGGGCTACAGACAAGGAGCATTGTGACATCACGCTGCCTGTGGAACTTTGATATTAAAGGCGAAACAGCTGCACAGTAGGTTAGGTGAAGTGCTCTGAGTGTGGAAAGGCAGCATGCTTGGGTCCCTGGACAAGGTGAGCCTACGACAAGGTGTCTGAATTTTAACCCCTATTGTAATATTAAACTCCCTTTTGTTGTACCCGCCTACTTACTAAGGAGTTCACAAGCTCAGCCCCACACAGACCTGGAGCTGATTATGTTAACCCAGAGTATTTAAGAAACTGAGCCTGATCTAAAAGATTTTCTTGGATCTAGGACCATTTTGCCTAGCTTTTAGGTCCTTCCTTCTCCTAAAGTCCTTTGTACAACTTAGGAAAACCTCATAGAACAGACTTTCAGGTGGTCAGATGGGTTTCCTTGTGCCTTCACACACACACACACACACACACACACACACACACACGCTTTCTAGCCCTCTTAAGGACAAAAAGATAGGTGCAAATACATAGGGCCAGTGGCGCAATGGATAACGCGTCTGACTACGGATCAGAAGATTGTAGGTTCGACTCCTATCTGGCTCGGAAGGGTTGTAGGTCTCTTTTTCATTATGTTCCTGTGGTATTCTTATTTACCTCAGACTTAATGTAGGTTCAATATTCTCCAGCAGGACTCATCCAGCAGTTGTTCCACGGTAGAGCTGCAGTAATAGGACCACGGCTAGTTAAACGTTTCCCATTTGCTGCTGGACTCTACATGACGGCCGTCACGTGGTGTGCTGCTTTTGTATTTCAACATGGGTCCCTGATTCTCTTAACTACATAAAAAAGCTTGTTGACAAAAGTGTGTGTGCGCGCGAGGGTCTGTGGACGCAGGCAGGTGTGTGCAATTGAATGCTTACCCATTTACATTTGTGAGAGGGACAAACCAACTCCTTGTGGGCTGCAGGCTTACAACTGGTAGCCCCAGTAGCCAGGCAGAACCACAGTTAAGGAGAGAGAGGAAGTTGGTCCATTATTAGAGAAGAACCATGAGCATCTTGCCCTGCTACCTTCTTCCCCTCTCAGCCACGATCGGCCACGATCGGCCAAGACCTCTCTATTAGGGCGGAGGGTGAACATTTCTTGGACCTCAGAAACTTAGGGATGTAGACCCAATATGTCCTCCAAGCGCCTAGAGACCTGGTGCCCAATCTGGCGTGGTGTTTTTCAGCATACCCGACCAATCTGGTTGCAAGGCAGATTTTAACAGTACTGCTGAAAAGGGACTCCCAGGCATCCCTGAGGCCATCATTTGCATAGGCCCTGCCCTTCTCTTTATCCTGCTTGCCACAAAGCAACTCATCACTAGCAGCAGTATAGATTTGGAGGTGGTGAAGAATAATGACAGGGAGGCTGAAAAAGAGAAAGAAAAGTCCCAGAAGTCCAGCAGGCTTCCTTGTAAAATGCTGCTGGACATAGAGCGCACCTTCTTTACTGCAAGGCAAATACATTAAAAATGTTGAGGAGAGACAATTTAAAAATACATATTACATGACACAGGACTGGAACCTGCTTTATTATTTCAATAAGTCTTGAAAACAAAGAAGATTTCTCTCCTAAAAGCTGTTAAAAATATGGAACGCTTCACGAATTTGCGTGTCATCCTTGCGCAGGGGCCATGCTAATCTCTGTATCGTTCCAATTTTAGTATATGTGCTGCCGAAGCGAGCACACTGTATTGATGAACTGACAATGTTTATAAACTCTCTAAATCCACAGTCTCTAGACATAGGGTGGCCTGGCAGAGATGCTCAGATGGCCAGTAAGCATTCAAATCTGAGCCAATGGGCAAAAATGTATGAAGAGTAGCAATCCATTATTCTTCACTGCATTCGTGGTCCAAGACTTCACACACCGTAAGTATGTAGATTATGCCAGGGTTGCAAAGGCTCATGGTTTGGGCTACAGACAAGGAGCATTGTGACATCACGCTGCCTGTGGAACTTTGATATTAAAGGCGAAACAGCTGCACAGTAGGTTAGGTGAAGTGCTCTGAGTGTGGAAAGGCAGCATGCTTGGGTCCCTGGACAAGGTGAGCCTACGACAAGGTGTCTGAATTTTAACCCCTATTGTAATATTAAACTCCCTTTTGTTGTACCCGCCTACTTACTAAGGAGTTCACAAGCTCAGCCCCACACAGACCTGGAGCTGATTATGTTAACCCAGAGTATTTAAGAAACTGAGCCTGATCTAAAAGATTTTCTTGGATCTAGGACCATTTTGCCTAGCTTTTAGGTCCTTCCTTCTCCTAAAGTCCTTTGTACAACTTAGGAAAACCTCATAGAACAGACTTTCAGGTGGTCAGATGGGTTTCCTTGTGCCTTCACACACACACACACACACACACACACACACACGCTTTCTAGCCCTCTTAAGGACAAAAAGATAGGTGCAAATACATAGGGCCAGTGGCGCAATGGATAACGCGTCTGACTACGGATCAGAAGATTGTAGGTTCGACTCCTATCTGGCTCGGAAGGGTTGTAGGTCTCTTTTTCATTATGTTCCTGTGGTATTCTTATTTACCTCAGACTTAATGTAGGTTCAATATTCTCCAGCAGGACTCATCCAGCAGTTGTTCCACGGTAGAGCTGCAGTAATAGGACCACGGCTAGTTAAACGTTTCCCATTTGCTGCTGGACTCTACATGACGGCCGTCACGTGGTGTGCTGCTTTTGTATTTCAACATGGGTCCCTGATTCTCTTAACTACATAAAAAAGCTTGTTGACAAAAGTGTGTGTGCGCGCGAGGGTCTGTGGACGCAGGCAGGTGTGTGCAATTGAATGCTTACCCATTTACATTTGTGAGAGGGACAAACCAACTCCTTGTGGGCTGCAGGCTTACAACTGGTAGCCCCAGTAGCCAGGCAGAACCACAGTTAAGGAGAGAGAGGAAGTTGGTCCATTATTAGAGAAGAACCATGAGCATCTTGCCCTGCTACCTTCTTCCCCTCTCAGCCACGATCGGCCACGATCGGCCAAGACCTCTCTATTAGGGCGGAGGGTGAACATTTCTTGGACCTCAGAAACTTAGGGATGTAGACCCAATATGTCCTCCAAGCGCCTAGAGACCTGGTGCCCAATCTGGCGTGGTGTTTTTCAGCATACCCGACCAATCTGGTTGCAAGGCAGATTTTAACAGTACTGCTGAAAAGGGACTCCCAGGCATCCCTGAGGCCATCATTTGCATAGGCCCTGCCCTTCTCTTTATCCTGCTTCCCACAAAGCAACTCATCACTAGCAGCAGTATAGATTTGGAGGTGGTGAAGAATAATGACAGGGAGGCTGAAAAAGAGAAAGAAAAGTCCCAGAAGTCCAGCAGGCTTCCTTGTAAAATGCTGCTGGACATAGAGCGCACCTTCTTTACTGCAAGGCAAATACATTAAAAATGTTGAGGAGAGACAATTTAAAAATACATATTACATGACACAGGACTGGAACCTGCTTTATTATTTCAATAAGTCTTGAAAACAAAGAAGATTTCTCTCCTAAAAGCTGTTAAAAATATGGAACGCTTCACGAATTTGCGTGTCATCCTTGCGCAGGGGCCATGCTAATCTTCTCTGTATCGTTCCAATTTTAGTATATGTGCTGCCGAAGCGAGCACACTGTATTGATGAACTGACAATGTTTATAAACTCTCTAAATCCACAGTCTCTAGACATAGGGTGGCCTGGCAGAGATGCTCAGATGGCCTGTAAGCATTCAAATCTGAGCCAATGGGCAAAAATGTATGAAGAGTAGCAATCCATTATTCTTCACTGCATTCGTGGTCCAAGACTTCACACACCGTAAGTATGTAGATTATGCCAGGGTTGCAAAGGCTCATGGTTTGGGCTACAGACAAGGAGCATTGTGACATCACGCTGCCTGTGGAACTTTGATATTAAAGGCGAAACAGCTGCACAGTAGGTTAGGTGAAGTGCTCTGAGTGTGGAAAGGCAGCATGCTTGGGTCCCTGGACAAGGTGAGCCTACGACAAGGTGTCTGAATTTTAACCCCTATTGTAATATTAAACTCCCTTTTGTTGTACCCGCCTACTTACTAAGGAGTTCACAAGCTCAGCCCCACACAGACCTGGAGCTGATTATGTTAACCCAGAGTATTTAAGAAACTGAGCCTGATCTAAAAGATTTTCTTGGATCTAGGACCATTTTGCCTAGCTTTTAGGTCCTTCCTTCTCCTAAAGTCCTTTGTACAACTTAGGAAAACCTCATAGAACAGACTTTCAGGTGGTCAGATGGGTTTCCTTGTGCCTTCACACACACACACACACACACACACACACACACACGCTTTCTAGCCCTCTTAAGGACAACAAGATAGGTGCAAATACATAGGGCCAGTGGCGCAATGGATAACGCGTCTGACTACGGATCAGAAGATTGTAGGTTCGACTCCTATCTGGCTCGGAAGGGTTGTAGGTCTCTTTTTCATTATGTTCCTGTGGTATTCTTATTTACCTCAGACTTAATGTAGGTTCAATATTCTCCAGCAGGACTCATCCAGCAGTTGTTCCACGGTAGAGCTGCAGTAATAGGACCACGGCTAGTTAAACGTTTCCCATTTGCTGCTGGACTCTACATGACGGCCGTCACGTGGTGTGCTGCTTTTGTATTTCAACATGGGTCCCTGATTCTCTTAACTACATAAAAAAGCTTGTTGACAAAAGTGTGTGTGCGCGCGAGGGTCTGTGGACGCAGGCAGGTGTGTGCAATTGAATGCTTACCCATTTACATTTGTGAGAGGGACAAACCAACTCCTTGTGGGCTGCAGGCTTACAACTGGTAGCCCCAGTAGCCAGGCAGAACCACAGTTAAGGAGAGAGAGGAAGTTGGTCCATTATTAGAGAAGAACCATGAGCATCTTGCCCTGCTACCTTCTTCCCCTCTCAGCCACGATCGGCCACGATCGGCCAAGACCTCTCTATTAGGGCGGAGGGTGAACATTTCTTGGACCTCAGAAACTTAGGGATGTAGACCCAATATGTCCTCCAAGCGCCTAGAGACCTGGTGCCCAATCTGGCGTGGTGTTTTTCAGCATACCCGACCAATCTGGTTGCAAGGCAGATTTTAACAGTACTGCTGAAAAGGGACTCCCAGGCATCCCTGAGGCCATCATTTGCATAGGCCCTGCCCTTCTCTTTATCCTGCTTGCCACAAAGCAACTCATCACTAGCAGCAGTATAGATTTGGAGGTGGTGAAGAATAATGACAGGGAGGCTGAAAAAGAGAAAGAAAAGTCCCAGAAGTCCAGCAGGCTTCCTTGTAAAATGCTGCTGGACATAGAGCGCACCTTCTTTACTGCAAGGCAAATACATTAAAAATGTTGAGGAGAGACAATTTAAAAATACATATTACATGACACAGGACTGGAACCTGCTTTATTATTTCAATAAGTCTTGAAAACAAAGAAGATTTCTCTCCTAAAAGCTGTTAAAAATATGGAACGCTTCACGAATTTGCGTGTCATCCTTGCGCAGGGGCCATGCTAATCTTCTCTGTATCGTTCCAATTTTAGTATATGTGCTGCCGAAGCGAGCACACTGTATTGATGAACTGACAATGTTTATAAACTCTCTAAATCCACAGTCTCTAGACATAGGGTGGCCTGGCAGAGATGCTCAGATGGCCTGTAAGCATTCAAATCTGAGCCAATGGGCAAAAATGTATGAAGAGTAGCAATCCATTATTCTTCACTGCATTCGTGGTCCAAGACTTCACACACCGTAAGTATGTAGATTATGCCAGGGTTGCAAAGGCTCATGGTTTGGGCTACAGACAAGGAGCATTGTGACATCACGCTGCCTGTGGAACTTTGATATTAAAGGCGAAACAGCTGCACAGTAGGTTAGGTGAAGTGCTCTGAGTGTGGAAAGGCAGCATGCTTGGGTCCCTGGACAAGGTGAGCCTACGACAAGGTGTCTGAATTTTAACCCCTATTGTAATATTAAACTCCCTTTTGTTGTACCCGCCTACTTACTAAGGAGTTCACAAGCTCAGCCCCACACAGACCTGGAGCTGATTATGTTAACCCAGAGTATTTAAGAAACTGAGCCTGATCTAAAAGATTTTCTTGGATCTAGGACCATTTTGCCTAGCTTTTAGGTCCTTCCTTCTCCTAAAGTCCTTTGTACAACTTAGGAAAACCTCATAGAACAGACTTTCAGGTGGTCAGATGGGTTTCCTTGTGCCTTCACACACACACACACACACACACACACACACACACGCTTTCTAGCCCTCTTAAGGACAACAAGATAGGTGCAAATACATAGGGCCAGTGGCGCAATGGATAACGCGTCTGACTACGGATCAGAAGATTGTAGGTTCGACTCCTATCTGGCTCGGAAGGGTTGTAGGTCTCTTTTTCATTATGTTCCTGTGGTATTCTTATTTACCTCAGACTTAATGTAGGTTCAATATTCTCCAGCAGGACTCATCCAGCAGTTGTTCCACGGTAGAGCTGCAGTAATAGGACCACGGCTAGTTAAACGTTTCCCATTTGCTGCTGGACTCTACATGACGGCCGTCACGTGGTGTGCTGCTTTTGTATTTCAACATGGGTCCCTGATTCTCTTAACTACATAAAAAAGCTTGTTGACAAAAGTGTGTGTGCGCGCGAGGGTCTGTGGACGCAGGCAGGTGTGTGCAATTGAATGCTTACCCATTTACATTTGTGAGAGGGACAAACCAACTCCTTGTGGGCTGCAGGCTTACAACTGGTAGCCCCAGTAGCCAGGCAGAACCACAGTTAAGGAGAGAGAGGAAGTTGGTCCATTATTAGAGAAGAACCATGAGCATCTTGCCCTGCTACCTTCTTCCCCTCTCAGCCACGATCGGCCACGATCGGCCAAGACCTCTCTATTAGGGCGGAGGGTGAACATTTCTTGGACCTCAGAAACTTAGGGATGTAGACCCAATATGTCCTCCAAGCGCCTAGAGACCTGGTGCCCAATCTGGCGTGGTGTTTTTCAGCATACCCGACCAATCTGGTTGCAAGGCAGATTTTAACAGTACTGCTGAAAAGGGACTCCCAGGCATCCCTGAGGCCATCATTTGCATAGGCCCTGCCCTTCTCTTTATCCTGCTTGCCACAAAGCAACTCATCACTAGCAGCAGTATAGATTTGGAGGTGGTGAAGAATAATGACAGGGAGGCTGAAAAAGAGAAAGAAAAGTCCCAGAAGTCCAGCAGGCTTCCTTGTAAAATGCTGCTGGACATAGAGCGCACCTTCTTTACTGCAAGGCAAATACATTAAAAATGTTGAGGAGAGACAATTTAAAAATACATATTACATGACACAGGACTGGAACCTGCTTTATTATTTCAATAAGTCTTGAAAACAAAGAAGATTTCTCTCCTAAAAGCTGTTAAAAATATGGAACGCTTCACGAATTTGCGTGTCATCCTTGCGCAGGGGCCATGCTAATCTTCTCTGTATCGTTCCAATTTTAGTATATGTGCTGCCGAAGCGAGCACACTGTATTGATGAACTGACAATGTTTATAAACTCTCTAAATCCACAGTCTCTAGACATAGGGTGGCCTGGCAGAGATGCTCAGATGGCCAGTAAGCATTCAAATCTGAGCCAATGGGCAAAAATGTATGAAGAGTAGCAATCCATTATTCTTCACTGCATTCGTGGTCCAAGACTTCACACACCGTAAGTATGTAGATTATGCCAGGGTTGCAAAGGCTCATGGTTTGGGCTACAGACAAGGAGCATTGTGACATCACGCTGCCTGTGGAACTTTGATATTAAAGGCGAAACAGCTGCACAGTAGGTTAGGTGAAGTGCTCTGAGTGTGGAAAGGCAGCATGCTTGGGTCCCTGGACAAGGTGAGCCTACGACAAGGTGTCTGAATTTTAACCCCTATTGTAATATTAAACTCCCTTTTGTTGTACCCGCCTACTTACTAAGGAGTTCACAAGCTCAGCCCCACACAGACCTGGAGCTGATTATGTTAACCCAGAGTATTTAAGAAACTGAGCCTGATCTAAAAGATTTTCTTGGATCTAGGACCATTTTGCCTAGCTTTTAGGTCCTTCCTTCTCCTAAAGTCCTTTGTACAACTTAGGAAAACCTCATAGAACAGACTTTCAGGTGGTCAGATGGGTTTCCTTGTGCCTTCACACACACACACACACACACACACACACACACACACGCTTTCTAGCCCTCTTAAGGACAAAAAGATAGGTGCAAATACATAGGGCCAGTGGCGCAATGGATAACGCGTCTGACTACGGATCAGAAGATTGTAGGTTCGACTCCTATCTGGCTCGGAAGGGTTGTAGGTCTCTTTTTCATTATGTTCCTGTGGTATTCTTATTTACCTCAGACTTAATGTAGGTTCAATATTCTCCAGCAGGACTCATCCAGCAGTTGTTCCACGGTAGAGCTGCAGTAATAGGACCACGGCTAGTTAAACGTTTCCCATTTGCTGCTGGACTCTACATGACGGCCGTCACGTGGTGTGCTGCTTTTGTATTTCAACATGGGTCCCTGATTCTCTTAACTACATAAAAAAGCTTGTTGACAAAAGTGTGTGTGCGCGCGAGGGTCTGTGGACGCAGGCAGGTGTGTGCAATTGAATGCTTACCCATTTACATTTGTGAGAGGGACAAACCAACTCCTTGTGGGCTGCAGGCTTACAACTGGTAGCCCCAGTAGCCAGGCAGAACCACAGTTAAGGAGAGAGAGGAAGTTGGTCCATTATTAGAGAAGAACCATGAGCATCTTGCCCTGCTACCTTCTTCCCCTCTCAGCCACGATCGGCCACGATCGGCCAAGACCTCTCTATTAGGGCGGAGGGTGAACATTTCTTGGACCTCAGAAACTTAGGGATGTAGACCCAATATGTCCTCCAAGCGCCTAGAGACCTGGTGCCCAATCTGGCGTGGTGTTTTTCAGCATACCCGACCAATCTGGTTGCAAGGCAGATTTTAACAGTACTGCTGAAAAGGGACTCCCAGGCATCCCTGAGGCCATCATTTGCATAGGCCCTGCCCTTCTCTTTATCCTGCTTCCCACAAAGCAACTCATCACTAGCAGCAGTATAGATTTGGAGGTGGTGAAGAATAATGACAGGGAGGCTGAAAAAGAGAAAGAAAAGTCCCAGAAGTCCAGCAGGCTTCCTTGTAAAATGCTGCTGGACATAGAGCGCACCTTCTTTACTGCAAGGCAAATACATTAAAAATGTTGAGGAGAGACAATTTAAAAATACATATTACATGACACAGGACTGGAACCTGCTTTATTATTTCAATAAGTCTTGAAAACAAAGAAGATTTCTCTCCTAAAAGCTGTTAAAAATATGGAACGCTTCACGAATTTGCGTGTCATCCTTGCGCAGGGGCCATGCTAATCTCTGTATCGTTCCAATTTTAGTATATGTGCTGCCGAAGCGAGCACACTGTATTGATGAACTGACAATGTTTATAAACTCTCTAAATCCACAGTCTCTAGACATAGGGTGGCCTGGCAGAGATGCTCAGATGGCCAGTAAGCATTCAAATCTGAGCCAATGGGCAAAAATGTATGAAGAGTAGCAATCCATTATTCTTCACTGCATTCGTGGTCCAAGACTTCACACACCGTAAGTATGTAGATTATGCCAGGGTTGCAAAGGCTCATGGTTTGGGCTACAGACAAGGAGCATTGTGACATCACGCTGCCTGTGGAACTTTGATATTAAAGGCGAAACAGCTGCACAGTAGGTTAGGTGAAGTGCTCTGAGTGTGGAAAGGCAGCATGCTTGGGTCCCTGGACAAGGTGAGCCTACGACAAGGTGTCTGAATTTTAACCCCTATTGTAATATTAAACTCCCTTTTGTTGTACCCGCCTACTTACTAAGGAGTTCACAAGCTCAGCCCCACACAGACCTGGAGCTGATTATGTTAACCCAGAGTATTTAAGAAACTGAGCCTGATCTAAAAGATTTTCTTGGATCTAGGACCATTTTGCCTAGCTTTTAGGTCCTTCCTTCTCCTAAAGTCCTTTGTACAACTTAGGAAAACCTCATAGAACAGACTTTCAGGTGGTCAGATGGGTTTCCTTGTGCCTTCACACACACACACACACACACACACACACACACGCTTTCTAGCCCTCTTAAGGACAAAAAGATAGGTGCAAATACATAGGGCCAGTGGCGCAATGGATAACGCGTCTGACTACGTATCAGAAGATTGTAGGTTCGACTCCTATCTGGCTCGGAAGGGTTGTAGGTCTCTTTTTCATTATGTTCCTGTGGTATTCTTATTTACCTCAGACTTAATGTAGGTTCAATATTCTCCAGCAGGACTCATCCAGCAGTTGTTCCACGGTAGAGCTGCAGTAATAGGACCACGGCTAGTTAAACGTTTCCCATTTGCTGCTGGACTCTACATGACGGCCGTCACGTGGTGTGCTGCTTTTGTATTTCAACATGGGTCCCTGATTCTCTTAACTACATAAAAAAGCTTGTTGACAAAAGTGTGTGTGCGCGCGAGGGTCTGTGGACGCAGGCAGGTGTGTGCAATTGAATGCTTACCCATTTACATTTGTGAGAGGGACAAACCAACTCCTTGTGGGCTGCAGGCTTACAACTGGTAGCCCCAGTAGCCAGGCAGAACCACAGTTAAGGAGAGAGAGGAAGTTGGTCCATTATTAGAGAAGAACCATGAGCATCTTGCCCTGCTACCTTCTTCCCCTCTCAGCCACGATCGGCCACGATCGGCCAAGACCTCTCTATTAGGGCGGAGGGTGAACATTTCTTGGACCTCAGAAACTTAGGGATGTAGACCCAATATGTCCTCCAAGCGCCTAGAGACCTGGTGCCCAATCTGGCGTGGTGTTTTTCAGCATACCCGACCAATCTGGTTGCAAGGCAGATTTTAACAGTACTGCTGAAAAGGGACTCCCAGGCATCCCTGAGGCCATCATTTGCATAGGCCCTGCCCTTCTCTTTATCCTGCTTCCCACAAAGCAACTCATCACTAGCAGCAGTATAGATTTGGAGGTGGTGAAGAATAATGACAGGGAGGCTGAAAAAGAGAAAGAAAAGTCCCAGAAGTCCAGCAGGCTTCCTTGTAAAATGCTGCTGGACATAGAGCGCACCTTCTTTACTGCAAGGCAAATACATTAAAAATGTTGAGGAGAGACAATTTAAAAATACATATTACATGACACAGGACTGGAACCTGCTTTATTATTTCAATAAGTCTTGAAAACAAAGAAGATTTCTCTCCTAAAAGCTGTTAAAAATATGGAACGCTTCACGAATTTGCGTGTCATCCTTGCGCAGGGGCCATGCTAATCTTCTCTGTATCGTTCCAATTTTAGTATATGTGCTGCCGAAGCGAGCACACTGTATTGATGAACTGACAATGTTTATAAACTCTCTAAATCCACAGTCTCTAGACATAGGGTGGCCTGGCAGAGATGCTCAGATGGCCTGTAAGCATTCAAATCTGAGCCAATGGGCAAAAATGTATGAAGAGTAGCAATCCATTATTCTTCACTGCATTCGTGGTCCAAGACTTCACACACCGTAAGTATGTAGATTATGCCAGGGTTGCAAAGGCTCATGGTTTGGGCTACAGACAAGGAGCATTGTGACATCACGCTGCCTGTGGAACTTTGATATTAAAGGCGAAACAGCTGCACAGTAGGTTAGGTGAAGTGCTCTGAGTGTGGAAAGGCAGCATGCTTGGGTCCCTGGACAAGGTGAGCCTACGACAAGGTGTCTGAATTTTAACCCCTATTGTAATATTAAACTCCCTTTTGTTGTACCCGCCTACTTACTAAGGAGTTCACAAGCTCAGCCCCACACAGACCTGGAGCTGATTATGTTAACCCAGAGTATTTAAGAAACTGAGCCTGATCTAAAAGATTTTCTTGGATCTAGGACCATTTTGCCTAGCTTTTAGGTCCTTCCTTCTCCTAAAGTCCTTTGTACAACTTAGGAAAACCTCATAGAACAGACTTTCAGGTGGTCAGATGGGTTTCCTTGTGCCTTCACACACACACACACACACACACACACACACACACGCTTTCTAGCCCTCTTAAGGACAACAAGATAGGTGCAAATACATAGGGCCAGTGGCGCAATGGATAACGCGTCTGACTACGGATCAGAAGATTGTAGGTTCGACTCCTATCTGGCTCGGAAGGGTTGTAGGTCTCTTTTTCATTATGTTCCTGTGGTATTCTTATTTACCTCAGACTTAATGTAGGTTCAATATTCTCCAGCAGGACTCATCCAGCAGTTGTTCCACGGTAGAGCTGCAGTAATAGGACCACGGCTAGTTAAACGTTTCCCATTTGCTGCTGGACTCTACATGACGGCCGTCACGTGGTGTGCTGCTTTTGTATTTCAACATGGGTCCCTGATTCTCTTAACTACATAAAAAAGCTTGTTGACAAAAGTGTGTGTGCGCGCGAGGGTCTGTGGACGCAGGCAGGTGTGTGCAATTGAATGCTTACCCATTTACATTTGTGAGAGGGACAAACCAACTCCTTGTGGGCTGCAGGCTTACAACTGGTAGCCCCAGTAGCCAGGCAGAACCACAGTTAAGGAGAGAGAGGAAGTTGGTCCATTATTAGAGAAGAACCATGAGCATTTTGCCCTGCTACCTTCTTCCCCTCTCAGCCACGATCGGCCACGATCGGCCAAGACCTCTCTATTAGGGCGGAGGGTGAACATTTCTTGGACCTCAGAAACTTAGGGATGTAGACCCAATATGTCCTCCAAGCGCCTAGAGACCTGGTGCCCAATCTGGCGTGGTGTTTTTCAGCATACCCGACCAATCTGGTTGCAAGGCAGATTTTAACAGTACTGCTGAAAAGGGACTCCCAGGCATCCCTGAGGCCATCATTTGCATAGGCCCTGCCCTTCTCTTTATCCTGCTTCCCACAAAGCAACTCATCACTAGCAGCAGTATAGATTTGGAGGTGGTGAAGAATAATGACAGGGAGGCTGAAAAAGAGAAAGAAAAGTCCCAGAAGTCCAGCAGGCTTCCTTGTAAAATGCTGCTGGACATAGAGCGCACCTTCTTTACTGCAAGGCAAATACATTAAAAATGTTGAGGAGAGACAATTTAAAAATACATATTACATGACACAGGACTGGAACCTGCTTTATTATTTCAATAAGTCTTGAAAACAAAGAAGATTTCTCTCCTAAAAGCTGTTAAAAATATGGAACGCTTCACGAATTTGCGTGTCATCCTTGCGCAGGGGCCATGCTAATCTTCTCTGTATCGTTCCAATTTTAGTATATGTGCTGCCGAAGCGAGCACACTGTATTGATGAACTGACAATGTTTATAAACTCTCTAAATCCACAGTCTCTAGACATAGGGTGGCCTGGCAGAGATGCTCAGATGGCCAGTAAGCATTCAAATCTGAGCCAATGGGCAAAAATGTATGAAGAGTAGCAATCCATTATTCTTCACTGCATTCGTGGTCCAAGACTTCACACACCGTAAGTATGTAGATTATGCCAGGGTTGCAAAGGCTCATGGTTTGGGCTACAGACAAGGAGCATTGTGACATCACGCTGCCTGTGGAACTTTGATATTAAAGGCGAAACAGCTGCACAGTAGGTTAGGTGAAGTGCTCTGAGTGTGGAAAGGCAGCATGCTTGGGTCCCTGGACAAGGTGAGCCTACGACAAGGTGTCTGAATTTTAACCCCTATTGTAATATTAAACTCCCTTTTGTTGTACCCGCCTACTTACTAAGGAGTTCACAAGCTCAGCCCCACACAGACCTGGAGCTGATTATGTTAACCCAGAGTATTTAAGAAACTGAGCCTGATCTAAAAGATTTTCTTGGATCTAGGACCATTTTGCCTAGCTTTTAGGTCCTTCCTTCTCCTAAAGTCCTTTGTACAACTTAGGAAAACCTCATAGAACAGACTTTCAGGTGGTCAGATGGGTTTCCTTGTGCCTTCACACACACACACACACACACACACACACACGCTTTCTAGCCCTCTTAAGGACAAAAAGATAGGTGCAAATACATAGGGCCAGTGGCGCAATGGATAACGCGTCTGACTACGTATCAGAAGATTGTAGGTTCGACTCCTATCTGGCTCGGAAGGGTTGTAGGTCTCTTTTTCATTATGTTCCTGTGGTATTCTTATTTACCTCAGACTTAATGTAGGTTCAATATTCTCCAGCAGGACTCATCCAGCAGTTGTTCCACGGTAGAGCTGCAGTAATAGGACCACGGCTAGTTAAACGTTTCCCATTTGCTGCTGGACTCTACATGACGGCCGTCACGTGGTGTGCTGCTTTTGTATTTCAACATGGGTCCCTGATTCTCTTAACTACATAAAAAAGCTTGTTGACAAAAGTGTGTGTGCGCGCGAGGGTCTGTGGACGCAGGCAGGTGTGTGCAATTGAATGCTTACCCATTTACATTTGTGAGAGGGACAAACCAACTCCTTGTGGGCTGCAGGCTTACAACTGGTAGCCCCAGTAGCCAGGCAGAACCACAGTTAAGGAGAGAGAGGAAGTTGGTCCATTATTAGAGAAGAACCATGAGCATTTTGCCCTGCTACCTTCTTCCCCTCTCAGCCACGATCGGCCACGATCGGCCAAGACCTCTCTATTAGGGCGGAGGGTGAACATTTCTTGGACCTCAGAAACTTAGGGATGTAGACCCAATATGTCCTCCAAGCGCCTAGAGACCTGGTGCCCAATCTGGCGTGGTGTTTTTCAGCATACCCGACCAATCTGGTTGCAAGGCAGATTTTAACAGTACTGCTGAAAAGGGACTCCCAGGCATCCCTGAGGCCATCATTTGCATAGGCCCTGCCCTTCTCTTTATCCTGCTTCCCACAAAGCAACTCATCACTAGCAGCAGTATAGATTTGGAGGTGGTGAAGAATAATGACAGGGAGGCTGAAAAAGAGAAAGAAAAGTCCCAGAAGTCCAGCAGGCTTCCTTGTAAAATGCTGCTGGACATAGAGCGCACCTTCTTTACTGCAAGGCAAATACATTAAAAATGTTGAGGAGAGACAATTTAAAAATACATATTACATGACACAGGACTGGAACCTGCTTTATTATTTCAATAAGTCTTGAAAACAAAGAAGATTTCTCTCCTAAAAGCTGTTAAAAATATGGAACGCTTCACGAATTTGCGTGTCATCCTTGCGCAGGGGCCATGCTAATCTTCTCTGTATCGTTCCAATTTTAGTATATGTGCTGCCGAAGCGAGCACACTGTATTGATGAACTGACAATGTTTATAAACTCTCTAAATCCACAGTCTCTAGACATAGGGTGGCCTGGCAGAGATGCTCAGATGGCCTGTAAGCATTCAAATCTGAGCCAATGGGCAAAAATGTATGAAGAGTAGCAATCCATTATTCTTCACTGCATTCGTGGTCCAAGACTTCACACACCGTAAGTATGTAGATTATGCCAGGGTTGCAAAGGCTCATGGTTTGGGCTACAGACAAGGAGCATTGTGACATCACGCTGCCTGTGGAACTTTGATATTAAAGGCGAAACAGCTGCACAGTAGGTTAGGTGAAGTGCTCTGAGTGTGGAAAGGCAGCATGCTTGGGTCCCTGGACAAGGTGAGCCTACGACAAGGTGTCTGAATTTTAACCCCTATTGTAATATTAAACTCCCTTTTGTTGTACCCGCCTACTTACTAAGGAGTTCACAAGCTCAGCCCCACACAGACCTGGAGCTGATTATGTTAACCCAGAGTATTTAAGAAACTGAGCCTGATCTAAAAGATTTTCTTGGATCTAGGACCATTTTGCCTAGCTTTTAGGTCCTTCCTTCTCCTAAAGTCCTTTGTACAACTTAGGAAAACCTCATAGAACAGACTTTCAGGTGGTCAGATGGGTTTCCTTGTGCCTTCACACACACACACACACACACACACACACACGCTTTCTAGCCCTCTTAAGGACAACAAGATAGGTGCAAATACATAGGGGCAGTGGCGCAATGGATAACGCGTCTGACTACGGATCAGAAGATTGTAGGTTCGACTCCTATCTGGCTCGGAAGGGTTGTAGGTCTCTTTTTCATTATGTTCCTGTGGTATTCTTATTTACCTCAGACTTAATGTAGGTTCAATATTCTCCAGCAGGACTCATCCAGCAGTTGTTCCACGGTAGAGCTGCAGTAATAGGACCACGGCTAGTTAAACGTTTCCCATTTGCTGCTGGACTCTACATGACGGCCGTCACGTGGTGTGCTGCTTTTGTATTTCAACATGGGTCCCTGATTCTCTTAACTACATAAAAAAGCTTGTTGACAAAAGTGTGTGTGCGCGCGAGGGTCTGTGGACGCAGGCAGGTGTGTGCAATTGAATGCTTACCCATTTACATTTGTGAGAGGGACAAACCAACTCCTTGTGGGCTGCAGGCTTACAACTGGTAGCCCCAGTAGCCAGGCAGAACCACAGTTAAGGAGAGAGAGGAAGTTGGTCCATTATTAGAGAAGAACCATGAGCATCTTGCCCTGCTACCTTCTTCCCCTCTCAGCCACGATCGGCCACGATCGGCCAAGACCTCTCTATTAGGGCGGAGGGTGAACATTTCTTGGACCTCAGAAACTTAGGGATGTAGACCCAATATGTCCTCCAAGCGCCTAGAGACCTGGTGCCCAATCTGGCGTGGTGTTTTTCAGCATACCCGACCAATCTGGTTGCAAGGCAGATTTTAACAGTACTGCTGAAAAGGGACTCCCAGGCATCCCTGAGGCCATCATTTGCATAGGCCCTGCCCTTCTCTTTATCCTGCTTGCCACAAAGCAACTCATCACTAGCAGCAGTATAGATTTGGAGGTGGTGAAGAATAATGACAGGGAGGCTGAAAAAGAGAAAGAAAAGTCCCAGAAGTCCAGCAGGCTTCCTTGTAAAATGCTGCTGGACATAGAGCGCACCTTCTTTACTGCAAGGCAAATACATTAAAAATGTTGAGGAGAGACAATTTAAAAATACATATTACATGACACAGGACTGGAACCTGCTTTATTATTTCAATAAGTCTTGAAAACAAAGAAGATTTCTCTCCTAAAAGCTGTTAAAAATATGGAACGCTTCACGAATTTGCGTGTCATCCTTGCGCAGGGGCCATGCTAATCTTCTCTGTATCGTTCCAATTTTAGTATATGTGCTGCCGAAGCGAGCACTCTGTATTGATGAACTGACAATGTTTATAAACTCTCTAAATCCACAGTCTCTAGACATAGGGTGGCCTGGCAGAGATGCTCAGATGGCCAGTAAGCATTCAAATCTGAGCCAATGGGCAAAAATGTATGAAGAGTAGCAATCCATTATTCTTCACTGCATTCGTGGTCCAAGACTTCACACACCGTAAGTATGTAGATTATGCCAGGGTTGCAAAGGCTCATGGTTTGGGCTACAGACAAGGAGCATTGTGACATCACGCTGCCTGTGGAACTTTGATATTAAAGGCGAAACAGCTGCACAGTAGGTTAGGTGAAGTGCTCTGAGTGTGGAAAGGCAGCATGCTTGGGTCCCTGGACAAGGTGAGCCTACGACAAGGTGTCTGAATTTTAACCCCTATTGTAATATTAAACTCCCTTTTGTTGTACCCGCCTACTTACTAAGGAGTTCACAAGCTCAGCCCCACACAGACCTGGAGCTGATTATGTTAACCCAGAGTATTTAAGAAACTGAGCCTGATCTAAAAGATTTTCTTGGATCTAGGACCATTTTGCCTAGCTTTTAGGTCCTTCCTTCTCCTAAAGTCCTTTGTACAACTTAGGAAAACCTCATAGAACAGACTTTCAGGTGGTCAGATGGGTTTCCTTGTGCCTTCACACACACACACACACACACACACACACACACGCTTTCTAGCCCTCTTAAGGACAAAAAGATAGGTGCAAATACATAGGGCCAGTGGCGCAATGGATAACGCGTCTGACTACGGATCAGAAGATTGTAGGTTCGACTCCTATCTGGCTCGGAAGGGTTGTAGGTCTCTTTTTCATTATGTTCCTGTGGTATTCTTATTTA
Source organism: Lissotriton helveticus (assembly GCF_964261635.1). Lineage (NCBI taxonomy): Eukaryota > Metazoa > Chordata > Amphibia > Caudata > Salamandridae > Lissotriton > Lissotriton helveticus. The sequence continues at coordinate 1,087,684,498 of NC_136067.1, read as the reverse complement.
CCTCAGACTTAATGTAGGTTCAATATTCTCCAGCAGGACTCATCCAGCAGTTGTTCCACGGTAGAGCTGCAGTAATGGGACCACGGCTAGTTAAACGTTTCCCATTTGCTGCTGGACTCTACATGACGGCCGTCACGTGGTGTGCTGCTTTTGTATTTCAACATGGGTCCCTGATTCTCTTAACTACATAAAAAAGCTTGTTGACAAAAGTGTGTGTGCGCGCGAGGGTCTGTGGACGCAGGCAGGTGTGTGCAATTGAATGCTTACCCATTTACATTTGTGAGAGGGACAAACCAACTCCTTGTGGGCTGCAGGCTTACAACTGGTAGCCCCAGTAGCCAGGCAGAACCACAGTTAAGGAGAGAGAGGAAGTTGGTCCATTATTAGAGAAGAACCATGAGCATCTTGCCCTGCTACCTTCTTCCCCTCTCAGCCACGATCGGCCACGATCGGCCAAGACCTCTCTATTAGGGCGGAGGGTGAACATTTCTTGGACCTCAGAAACTTAGGGATGTAGACCCAATATGTCCTCCAAGCGCCTAGAGACCTGGTGCCCAATCTGGCGTGGTGTTTTTCAGCATACCCGACCAATCTGGTTGCAAGGCAGATTTTAACAGTACTGCTGAAAAGGGACTCCCAGGCATCCCTGAGGCCATCATTTGCATAGGCCCTGCCCTTCTCTTTATCCTGCTTCCCACAAAGCAACTCATCACTAGCAGCAGTATAGATTTGGAGGTGGTGAAGAATAATGACAGGGAGGCTGAAAAAGAGAAAGAAAAGTCCCAGAAGTCCAGCAGGCTTCCTTGTAAAATGCTGCTGGACATAGAGCGCACCTTCTTTACTGCAAGGCAAATACATTAAAAATGTTGAGGAGAGACAATTTAAAAATACATATTACATGACACAGGACTGGAACCTGCTTTATTATTTCAATAAGTCTTGAAAACAAAGAAGATTTCTCTCCTAAAAGCTGTTAAAAATATGGAACGCTTCACGAATTTGCGTGTCATCCTTGCGCAGGGGCCATGCTAATCTTCTCTGTATCGTTCCAATTTTAGTATATGTGCTGCCGAAGCGAGCACACTGTATTGATGAACTGACAATGTTTATAAACTCTCTAAATCCACAGTCTCTAGACATAGGGTGGCCTGGCAGAGATGCTCAGATGGCCTGTAAGCATTCAAATCTGAGCCAATGGGCAAAAATGTATGAAGAGTAGCAATCCATTATTCTTCACTGCATTCGTGGTCCAAGACTTCACACACCGTAAGTATGTAGATTATGCCAGGGTTGCAAAGGCTCATGGTTTGGGCTACAGACAAGGAGCATTGTGACATCACGCTGCCTGTGGAACTTTGATATTAAAGGCGAAACAGCTGCACAGTAGGTTAGGTGAAGTGCTCTGAGTGTGGAAAGGCAGCATGCTTGGGTCCCTGGACAAGGTGAGCCTACGACAAGGTGTCTGAATTTTAACCCCTATTGTAATATTAAACTCCCTTTTGTTGTACCCGCCTACTTACTAAGGAGTTCACAAGCTCAGCCCCACACAGACCTGGAGCTGATTATGTTAACCCAGAGTATTTAAGAAACTGAGCCTGATCTAAAAGATTTTCTTGGATCTAGGACCATTTTGCCTAGCTTTTAGGTCCTTCCTTCTCCTAAAGTCCTTTGTACAACTTAGGAAAACCTCATAGAACAGACTTTCAGGTGGTCAGATGGGTTTCCTTGTGCCTTCACACACACACACACACACACACACACACACACACACACGCTTTCTAGCCCTCTTAAGGACAACAAGATAGGTGCAAATACATAGGGCCAGTGGCGCAATGGATAACGCGTCTGACTACGGATCAGAAGATTGTAGGTTCGACTCCTATCTGGCTCGGAAGGGTTGTAGGTCTCTTTTTCATTATGTTCCTGTGGTATTCTTATTTACCTCAGACTTAATGTAGGTTCAATATTCTCCAGCAGGACTCATCCAGCAGTTGTTCCACGGTAGAGCTGCAGTAATAGGACCACGGCTAGTTAAACGTTTCCCATTTGCTGCTGGACTCTACATGACGGCCGTCACGTGGTGTGCTGCTTTTGTATTTCAACATGGGTCCCTGATTCTCTTAACTACATAAAAAAGCTTGTTGACAAAAGTGTGTGTGCGCGCGAGGGTCTGTGGACGCAGGCAGGTGTGTGCAATTGAATGCTTACCCATTTACATTTGTGAGAGGGACAAACCAACTCCTTGTGGGCTGCAGGCTTACAACTGGTAGCCCCAGTAGCCAGGCAGAACCACAGTTAAGGAGAGAGAGGAAGTTGGTCCATTATTAGAGAAGAACCATGAGCATTTTGCCCTGCTACCTTCTTCCCCTCTCAGCCACGATCGGCCACGATCGGCCAAGACCTCTCTATTAGGGCGGAGGGTGAACATTTCTTGGACCTCAGAAACTTAGGGATGTAGACCCAATATGTCCTCCAAGCGCCTAGAGACCTGGTGCCCAATCTGGCGTGGTGTTTTTCAGCATACCCGACCAATCTGGTTGCAAGGCAGATTTTAACAGTACTGCTGAAAAGGGACTCCCAGGCATCCCTGAGGCCATCATTTGCATAGGCCCTGCCCTTCTCTTTATCCTGCTTCCCACAAAGCAACTCATCACTAGCAGCAGTATAGATTTGGAGGTGGTGAAGAATAATGACAGGGAGGCTGAAAAAGAGAAAGAAAAGTCCCAGAAGTCCAGCAGGCTTCCTTGTAAAATGCTGCTGGACATAGAGCGCACCTTCTTTACTGCAAGGCAAATACATTAAAAATGTTGAGGAGAGACAATTTAAAAATACATATTACATGACACAGGACTGGAACCTGCTTTATTATTTCAATAAGTCTTGAAAACAAAGAAGATTTCTCTCCTAAAAGCTGTTAAAAATATGGAACGCTTCACGAATTTGCGTGTCATCCTTGCGCAGGGGCCATGCTAATCTTCTCTGTATCGTTCCAATTTTAGTATATGTGCTGCCGAAGCGAGCACACTGTATTGATGAACTGACAATGTTTATAAACTCTCTAAATCCACAGTCTCTAGACATAGGGTGGCCTGGCAGAGATGCTCAGATGGCCAGTAAGCATTCAAATCTGAGCCAATGGGCAAAAATGTATGAAGAGTAGCAATCCATTATTCTTCACTGCATTCGTGGTCCAAGACTTCACACACCGTAAGTATGTAGATTATGCCAGGGTTGCAAAGGCTCATGGTTTGGGCTACAGACAAGGAGCATTGTGACATCACGCTGCCTGTGGAACTTTGATATTAAAGGCGAAACAGCTGCACAGTAGGTTAGGTGAAGTGCTCTGAGTGTGGAAAGGCAGCATGCTTGGGTCCCTGGACAAGGTGAGCCTACGACAAGGTGTCTGAATTTTAACCCCTATTGTAATATTAAACTCCCTTTTGTTGTACCCGCCTACTTACTAAGGAGTTCACAAGCTCAGCCCCACACAGACCTGGAGCTGATTATGTTAACCCAGAGTATTTAAGAAACTGAGCCTGATCTAAAAGATTTTCTTGGATCTAGGACCATTTTGCCTAGCTTTTAGGTCCTTCCTTCTCCTAAAGTCCTTTGTACAACTTAGGAAAACCTCATAGAACAGACTTTCAGGTGGTCAGATGGGTTTCCTTGTGCCTTCACACACACACACACACACACACACACACACACGCTTTCTAGCCCTCTTAAGGACAAAAAGATAGGTGCAAATACATAGGGCCAGTGGCGCAATGGATAACGCGTCTGACTACGGATCAGAAGATTGTAGGTTCGACTCCTATCTGGCTCGGAAGGGTTGTAGGTCTCTTTTTCATTATGTTCCTGTGGTATTCTTATTTACCTCAGACTTAATGTAGGTTCAATATTCTCCAGCAGGACTCATCCAGCAGTTGTTCCACGGTAGAGCTGCAGTAATGGGACCACGGCTAGTTAAACGTTTCCCATTTGCTGCTGGACTCTACATGACGGCCGTCACGTGGTGTGCTGCTTTTGTATTTCAACATGGGTCCCTGATTCTCTTAACTACATAAAAAAGCTTGTTGACAAAAGTGTGTGTGCGCGCGAGGGTCTGTGGACGCAGGCAGGTGTGTGCAATTGAATGCTTACCCATTTACATTTGTGAGAGGGACAAACCAACTCCTTGTGGGCTGCAGGCTTACAACTGGTAGCCCCAGTAGCCAGGCAGAACCACAGTTAAGGAGAGAGAAGAAGTTGGTCCATTATTAGAGAAGAACCATGAGCATCTTGCCCTGCTACCTTCTTCCCCTCTCAGCCACGATCGGCCACGATCGGCCAAGACCTCTCTATTAGGGCGGAGGGTGAACATTTCTTGGACCTCAGAAACTTAGGGATGTAGACCCAATATGTCCTCCAAGCGCCTAGAGACCTGGTGCCCAATCTGGCGTGGTGTTTTTCAGCATACCCGACCAATCTGGTTGCAAGGCAGATTTTAACAGTACTGCTGAAAAGGGACTCCCAGGCATCCCTGAGGCCATCATTTGCATAGGCCCTGCCCTTCTCTTTATCCTGCTTCCCACAAAGCAACTCATCACTAGCAGCAGTATAGATTTGGAGGTGGTGAAGAATAATGACAGGGAGGCTGAAAAAGAGAAAGAAAAGTCCCAGAAGTCCAGCAGGCTTCCTTGTAAAATGCTGCTGGACATAGAGCGCACCTTCTTTACTGCAAGGCAAATACATTAAAAATGTTGAGGAGAGACAATTTAAAAATACATATTACATGACACAGGACTGGAACCTGCTTTATTATTTCAATAAGTCTTGAAAACAAAGAAGATTTCTCTCCTAAAAGCTGTTAAAAATATGGAACGCTTCACGAATTTGCGTGTCATCCTTGCGCAGGGGCCATGCTAATCTTCTCTGTATCGTTCCAATTTTAGTATATGTGCTGCCGAAGCGAGCACACTGTATTGATGAACTGACAATGTTTATAAACTCTCTAAATCCACAGTCTCTAGACATAGGGTGGCCTGGCAGAGATGCTCAGATGGCCTGTAAGCATTCAAATCTGAGCCAATGGGCAAAAATGTATGAAGAGTAGCAATCCATTATTCTTCACTGCATTCGTGGTCCAAGACTTCACACACCGTAAGTATGTAGATTATGCCAGGGTTGCAAAGGCTCATGGTTTGGGCTACAGACAAGGAGCATTGTGACATCACGCTGCCTGTGGAACTTTGATATTAAAGGCGAAACAGCTGCACAGTAGGTTAGGTGAAGTGCTCTGAGTGTGGAAAGGCAGCATGCTTGGGTCCCTGGACAAGGTGAGCCTACGACAAGGTGTCTGAATTTTAACCCCTATTGTAATATTAAACTCCCTTTTGTTGTACCCGCCTACTTACTAAGGAGTTCACAAGCTCAGCCCCACACAGACCTGGAGCTGATTATGTTAACCCAGAGTATTTAAGAAACTGAGCCTGATCTAAAAGATTTTCTTGGATCTAGGACCATTTTGCCTAGCTTTTAGGTCCTTCCTTCTCCTAAAGTCCTTTGTACAACTTAGGAAAACCTCATAGAACAGACTTTCAGGTGGTCAGATGGGTTTCCTTGTGCCTTCACACACACACACACACACACACACACACACACACGCTTTCTAGCCCTCTTAAGGACAACAAGATAGGTGCAAATACATAGGGCCAGTGGCGCAATGGATAACGCGTCTGACTACGGATCAGAAGATTGTAGGTTCGACTCCTATCTGGCTCGGAAGGGTTGTAGGTCTCTTTTTCATTATGTTCCTGTGGTATTCTTATTTACCTCAGACTTAATGTAGGTTCAATATTCTCCAGCAGGACTCATCCAGCAGTTGTTCCACGGTAGAGCTGCAGTAATAGGACCACGGCTAGTTAAACGTTTCCCATTTGCTGCTGGACTCTACATGACGGCCGTCACGTGGTGTGCTGCTTTTGTATTTCAACATGGGTCCCTGATTCTCTTAACTACATAAAAAAGCTTGTTGACAAAAGTGTGTGTGCGCGCGAGGGTCTGTGGACGCAGGCAGGTGTGTGCAATTGAATGCTTACCCATTTACATTTGTGAGAGGGACAAACCAACTCCTTGTGGGCTGCAGGCTTACAACTGGTAGCCCCAGTAGCCAGGCAGAACCACAGTTAAGGAGAGAGAGGAAGTTGGTCCATTATTAGAGAAGAACCATGAGCATCTTGCCCTGCTACCTTCTTCCCCTCTCAGCCACGATCGGCCACGATCGGCCAAGACCTCTCTATTAGGGCGGAGGGTGAACATTTCTTGGACCTCAGAAACTTAGGGATGTAGACCCAATATGTCCTCCAAGCGCCTAGAGACCTGGTGCCCAATCTGGCGTGGTGTTTTTCAGCATACCCGACCAATCTGGTTGCAAGGCAGATTTTAACAGTACTGCTGAAAAGGGACTCCCAGGCATCCCTGAGGCCATCATTTGCATAGGCCCTGCCCTTCTCTTTATCCTGCTTGCCACAAAGCAACTCATCACTAGCAGCAGTATAGATTTGGAGGTGGTGAAGAATAATGACAGGGAGGCTGAAAAAGAGAAAGAAAAGTCCCAGAAGTCCAGCAGGCTTCCTTGTAAAATGCTGCTGGACATAGAGCGCACCTTCTTTACTGCAAGGCAAATACATTAAAAATGTTGAGGAGAGACAATTTAAAAATACATATTACATGACACAGGACTGGAACCTGCTTTATTATTTCAATAAGTCTTGAAAACAAAGAAGATTTCTCTCCTAAAAGCTGTTAAAAATATGGAACGCTTCACGAATTTGCGTGTCATCCTTGCGCAGGGGCCATGCTAATCTTCTCTGTATCGTTCCAATTTTAGTATATGTGCTGCCGAAGCGAGCACTCTGTATTGATGAACTGACAATGTTTATAAACTCTCTAAATCCACAGTCTCTAGACATAGGGTGGCCTGGCAGAGATGCTCAGATGGCCAGTAAGCATTCAAATCTGAGCCAATGGGCAAAAATGTATGAAGAGTAGCAATCCATTATTCTTCACTGCATTCGTGGTCCAAGACTTCACACACCGTAAGTATGTAGATTATGCCAGGGTTGCAAAGGCTCATGGTTTGGGCTACAGACAAGGAGCATTGTGACATCACGCTGCCTGTGGAACTTTGATATTAAAGGCGAAACAGCTGCACAGTAGGTTAGGTGAAGTGCTCTGAGTGTGGAAAGGCAGCATGCTTGGGTCCCTGGACAAGGTGAGCCTACGACAAGGTGTCTGAATTTTAACCCCTATTGTAATATTAAACTCCCTTTTGTTGTACCCGCCTACTTACTAAGGAGTTCACAAGCTCAGCCCCACACAGACCTGGAGCTGATTATGTTAACCCAGAGTATTTAAGAAACTGAGCCTGATCTAAAAGATTTTCTTGGATCTAGGACCATTTTGCCTAGCTTTTAGGTCCTTCCTTCTCCTAAAGTCCTTTGTACAACTTAGGAAAACCTCATAGAACAGACTTTCAGGTGGTCAGATGGGTTTCCTTGTGCCTTCACACACACACACACACACACACACACACACACGCTTTCTAGCCCTCTTAAGGACAAAAAGATAGGTGCAAATACATAGGGCCAGTGGCGCAATGGATAACGCGTCTGACTACGGATCAGAAGATTGTAGGTTCGACTCCTATCTGGCTCGGAAGGGTTGTAGGTCTCTTTTTCATTATGTTCCTGTGGTATTCTTATTTACCTCAGACTTAATGTAGGTTCAATATTCTCCAGCAGGACTCATCCAGCAGTTGTTCCACGGTAGAGCTGCAGTAATGGGACCACGGCTAGTTAAACGTTTCCCATTTGCTGCTGGACTCTACATGACGGCCGTCACGTGGTGTGCTGCTTTTGTATTTCAACATGGGTCCCTGATTCTCTTAACTACATAAAAAAGCTTGTTGACAAAAGTGTGTGTGCGCGCGAGGGTCTGTGGACGCAGGCAGGTGTGTGCAATTGAATGCTTACCCATTTACATTTGTGAGAGGGACAAACCAACTCCTTGTGGGCTGCAGGCTTACAACTGGTAGCCCCAGTAGCCAGGCAGAACCACAGTTAAGGAGAGAGAGGAAGTTGGTCCATTATTAGAGAAGAACCATGAGCATCTTGCCCTGCTACCTTCTTCCCCTCTCAGCCACGATCGGCCACGATCGGCCAAGACCTCTCTATTAGGGCGGAGGGTGAACATTTCTTGGACCTCAGAAACTTAGGGATGTAGACCCAATATGTCCTCCAAGCGCCTAGAGACCTGGTGCCCAATCTGGCGTGGTGTTTTTCAGCATACCCGACCAATCTGGTTGCAAGGCAGATTTTAACAGTACTGCTGAAAAGGGACTCCCAGGCATCCCTGAGGCCATCATTTGCATAGGCCCTGCCCTTCTCTTTATCCTGCTTCCCACAAAGCAACTCATCACTAGCAGCAGTATAGATTTGGAGGTGGTGAAGAATAATGACAGGGAGGCTGAAAAAGAGAAAGAAAAGTCCCAGAAGTCCAGCAGGCTTCCTTGTAAAATGCTGCTGGACATAGAGCGCACCTTCTTTACTGCAAGGCAAATACATTAAAAATGTTGAGGAGAGACAATTTAAAAATACATATTACATGACACAGGACTGGAACCTGCTTTATTATTTCAATAAGTCTTGAAAACAAAGAAGATTTCTCTCCTAAAAGCTGTTAAAAATATGGAACGCTTCACGAATTTGCGTGTCATCCTTGCGCAGGGGCCATGCTAATCTTCTCTGTATCGTTCCAATTTTAGTATATGTGCTGCCGAAGCGAGCACACTGTATTGATGAACTGACAATGTTTATAAACTCTCTAAATCCACAGTCTCTAGACATAGGGTGGCCTGGCAGAGATGCTCAGATGGCCTGTAAGCATTCAAATCTGAGCCAATGGGCAAAAATGTATGAAGAGTAGCAATCCATTATTCTTCACTGCATTCGTGGTCCAAGACTTCACACACCGTAAGTATGTAGATTATGCCAGGGTTGCAAAGGCTCATGGTTTGGGCTACAGACAAGGAGCATTGTGACATCACGCTGCCTGTGGAACTTTGATATTAAAGGCGAAACAGCTGCACAGTAGGTTAGGTGAAGTGCTCTGAGTGTGGAAAGGCAGCATGCTTGGGTCCCTGGACAAGGTGAGCCTACGACAAGGTGTCTGAATTTTAACCCCTATTGTAATATTAAACTCCCTTTTGTTGTACCCGCCTACTTACTAAGGAGTTCACAAGCTCAGCCCCACACAGACCTGGAGCTGATTATGTTAACCCAGAGTATTTAAGAAACTGAGCCTGATCTAAAAGATTTTCTTGGATCTAGGACCATTTTGCCTAGCTTTTAGGTCCTTCCTTCTCCTAAAGTCCTTTGTACAACTTAGGAAAACCTCATAGAACAGACTTTCAGGTGGTCAGATGGGTTTCCTTGTGCCTTCACACACACACACACACACACACACACACACACACACACGCTTTCTAGCCCTCTTAAGGACAACAAGATAGGTGCAAATACATAGGGCCAGTGGCGCAATGGATAACGCGTCTGACTACGGATCAGAAGATTGTAGGTTCGACTCCTATCTGGCTCGGAAGGGTTGTAGGTCTCTTTTTCATTATGTTCCTGTGGTATTCTTATTTACCTCAGACTTAATGTAGGTTCAATATTCTCCAGCAGGACTCATCCAGCAGTTGTTCCACGGTAGAGCTGCAGTAATAGGACCACGGCTAGTTAAACGTTTCCCATTTGCTGCTGGACTCTACATGACGGCCGTCACGTGGTGTGCTGCTTTTGTATTTCAACATGGGTCCCTGATTCTCTTAACTACATAAAAAAGCTTGTTGACAAAAGTGTGTGTGCGCGCGAGGGTCTGTGGACGCAGGCAGGTGTGTGCAATTGAATGCTTACCCATTTACATTTGTGAGAGGGACAAACCAACTCCTTGTGGGCTGCAGGCTTACAACTGGTAGCCCCAGTAGCCAGGCAGAACCACAGTTAAGGAGAGAGAGGAAGTTGGTCCATTATTAGAGAAGAACCATGAGCATTTTGCCCTGCTACCTTCTTCCCCTCTCAGCCACGATCGGCCACGATCGGCCAAGACCTCTCTATTAGGGCGGAGGGTGAACATTTCTTGGACCTCAGAAACTTAGGGATGTAGACCCAATATGTCCTCCAAGCGCCTAGAGACCTGGTGCCCAATCTGGCGTGGTGTTTTTCAGCATACCCGACCAATCTGGTTGCAAGGCAGATTTTAACAGTACTGCTGAAAAGGGACTCCCAGGCATCCCTGAGGCCATCATTTGCATAGGCCCTGCCCTTCTCTTTATCCTGCTTCCCACAAAGCAACTCATCACTAGCAGCAGTATAGATTTGGAGGTGGTGAAGAATAATGACAGGGAGGCTGAAAAAGAGAAAGAAAAGTCCCAGAAGTCCAGCAGGCTTCCTTGTAAAATGCTGCTGGACATAGAGCGCACCTTCTTTACTGCAAGGCAAATACATTAAAAATGTTGAGGAGAGACAATTTAAAAATACATATTACATGACACAGGACTGGAACCTGCTTTATTATTTCAATAAGTCTTGAAAACAAAGAAGATTTCTCTCCTAAAAGCTGTTAAAAATATGGAACGCTTCACGAATTTGCGTGTCATCCTTGCGCAGGGGCCATGCTAATCTTCTCTGTATCGTTCCAATTTTAGTATATGTGCTGCCGAAGCGAGCACACTGTATTGATGAACTGACAATGTTTATAAACTCTCTAAATCCACAGTCTCTAGACATAGGGTGGCCTGGCAGAGATGCTCAGATGGCCAGTAAGCATTCAAATCTGAGCCAATGGGCAAAAATGTATGAAGAGTAGCAATCCATTATTCTTCACTGCATTCGTGGTCCAAGACTTCACACACCGTAAGTATGTAGATTATGCCAGGGTTGCAAAGGCTCATGGTTTGGGCTACAGACAAGGAGCATTGTGACATCACGCTGCCTGTGGAACTTTGATATTAAAGGCGAAACAGCTGCACAGTAGGTTAGGTGAAGTGCTCTGAGTGTGGAAAGGCAGCATGCTTGGGTCCCTGGACAAGGTGAGCCTACGACAAGGTGTCTGAATTTTAACCCCTATTGTAATATTAAACTCCCTTTTGTTGTACCCGCCTACTTACTAAGGAGTTCACAAGCTCAGCCCCACACAGACCTGGAGCTGATTATGTTAACCCAGAGTATTTAAGAAACTGAGCCTGATCTAAAAGATTTTCTTGGATCTAGGACCATTTTGCCTAGCTTTTAGGTCCTTCCTTCTCCTAAAGTCCTTTGTACAACTTAGGAAAACCTCATAGAACAGACTTTCAGGTGGTCAGATGGGTTTCCTTGTGCCTTCACACACACACACACACACACACACACACACACGCTTTCTAGCCCTCTTAAGGACAAAAAGATAGGTGCAAATACATAGGGCCAGTGGCGCAATGGATAACGCGTCTGACTACGGATCAGAAGATTGTAGGTTCGACTCCTATCTGGCTCGGAAGGGTTGTAGGTCTCTTTTTCATTATGTTCCTGTGGTATTCTTATTTACCTCAGACTTAATGTAGGTTCAATATTCTCCAGCAGGACTCATCCAGCAGTTGTTCCACGGTAGAGCTGCAGTAATGGGACCACGGCTAGTTAAACGTTTCCCATTTGCTGCTGGACTCTACATGACGGCCGTCACGTGGTGTGCTGCTTTTGTATTTCAACATGGGTCCCTGATTCTCTTAACTACATAAAAAAGCTTGTTGACAAAAGTGTGTGTGCGCGCGAGGGTCTGTGGACGCAGGCAGGTGTGTGCAATTGAATGCTTACCCATTTACATTTGTGAGAGGGACAAACCAACTCCTTGTGGGCTGCAGGCTTACAACTGGTAGCCCCAGTAGCCAGGCAGAACCACAGTTAAGGAGAGAGAAGAAGTTGGTCCATTATTAGAGAAGAACCATGAGCATCTTGCCCTGCTACCTTCTTCCCCTCTCAGCCACGATCGGCCACGATCGGCCAAGACCTCTCTATTAGGGCGGAGGGTGAACATTTCTTGGACCTCAGAAACTTAGGGATGTAGACCCAATATGTCCTCCAAGCGCCTAGAGACCTGGTGCCCAATCTGGCGTGGTGTTTTTCAGCATACCCGACCAATCTGGTTGCAAGGCAGATTTTAACAGTACTGCTGAAAAGGGACTCCCAGGCATCCCTGAGGCCATCATTTGCATAGGCCCTGCCCTTCTCTTTATCCTGCTTCCCACAAAGCAACTCATCACTAGCAGCAGTATAGATTTGGAGGTGGTGAAGAATAATGACAGGGAGGCTGAAAAAGAGAAAGAAAAGTCCCAGAAGTCCAGCAGGCTTCCTTGTAAAATGCTGCTGGACATAGAGCGCACCTTCTTTACTGCAAGGCAAATACATTAAAAATGTTGAGGAGAGACAATTTAAAAATACATATTACATGACACAGGACTGGAACCTGCTTTATTATTTCAATAAGTCTTGAAAACAAAGAAGATTTCTCTCCTAAAAGCTGTTAAAAATATGGAACGCTTCACGAATTTGCGTGTCATCCTTGCGCAGGGGCCATGCTAATCTTCTCTGTATCGTTCCAATTTTAGTATATGTGCTGCCGAAGCGAGCACACTGTATTGATGAACTGACAATGTTTATAAACTCTCTAAATCCACAGTCTCTAGACATAGGGTGGCCTGGCAGAGATGCTCAGATGGCCTGTAAGCATTCAAATCTGAGCCAATGGGCAAAAATGTATGAAGAGTAGCAATCCATTATTCTTCACTGCATTCGTGGTCCAAGACTTCACACACCGTAAGTATGTAGATTATGCCAGGGTTGCAAAGGCTCATGGTTTGGGCTACAGACAAGGAGCATTGTGACATCACGCTGCCTGTGGAACTTTGATATTAAAGGCGAAACAGCTGCACAGTAGGTTAGGTGAAGTGCTCTGAGTGTGGAAAGGCAGCATGCTTGGGTCCCTGGACAAGGTGAGCCTACGACAAGGTGTCTGAATTTTAACCCCTATTGTAATATTAAACTCCCTTTTGTTGTACCCGCCTACTTACTAAGGAGTTCACAAGCTCAGCCCCACACAGACCTGGAGCTGATTATGTTAACCCAGAGTATTTAAGAAACTGAGCCTGATCTAAAAGATTTTCTTGGATCTAGGACCATTTTGCCTAGCTTTTAGGTCCTTCCTTCTCCTAAAGTCCTTTGTACAACTTAGGAAAACCTCATAGAACAGACTTTCAGGTGGTCAGATGGGTTTCCTTGTGCCTTCACACACACACACACACACACACACACACACACACGCTTTCTAGCCCTCTTAAGGACAACAAGATAGGTGCAAATACATAGGGCCAGTGGCGCAATGGATAACGCGTCTGACTACGGATCAGAAGATTGTAGGTTCGACTCCTATCTGGCTCGGAAGGGTTGTAGGTCTCTTTTTCATTATGTTCCTGTGGTATTCTTATTTACCTCAGACTTAATGTAGGTTCAATATTCTCCAGCAGGACTCATCCAGCAGTTGTTCCACGGTAGAGCTGCAGTAATAGGACCACGGCTAGTTAAACGTTTCCCATTTGCTGCTGGACTCTACATGACGGCCGTCACGTGGTGTGCTGCTTTTGTATTTCAACATGGGTCCCTGATTCTCTTAACTACATAAAAAAGCTTGTTGACAAAAGTGTGTGTGCGCGCGAGGGTCTGTGGACGCAGGCAGGTGTGTGCAATTGAATGCTTACCCATTTACATTTGTGAGAGGGACAAACCAACTCCTTGTGGGCTGCAGGCTTACAACTGGTAGCCCCAGTAGCCAGGCAGAACCACAGTTAAGGAGAGAGAGGAAGTTGGTCCATTATTAGAGAAGAACCATGAGCATCTTGCCCTGCTACCTTCTTCCCCTCTCAGCCACGATCGGCCACGATCGGCCAAGACCTCTCTATTAGGGCGGAGGGTGAACATTTCTTGGACCTCAGAAACTTAGGGATGTAGACCCAATATGTCCTCCAAGCGCCTAGAGACCTGGTGCCCAATCTGGCGTGGTGTTTTTCAGCATACCCGACCAATCTGGTTGCAAGGCAGATTTTAACAGTACTGCTGAAAAGGGACTCCCAGGCATCCCTGAGGCCATCATTTGCATAGGCCCTGCCCTTCTCTTTATCCTGCTTGCCACAAAGCAACTCATCACTAGCAGCAGTATAGATTTGGAGGTGGTGAAGAATAATGACAGGGAGGCTGAAAAAGAGAAAGAAAAGTCCCAGAAGTCCAGCAGGCTTCCTTGTAAAATGCTGCTGGACATAGAGCGCACCTTCTTTACTGCAAGGCAAATACATTAAAAATGTTGAGGAGAGACAATTTAAAAATACATATTACATGACACAGGACTGGAACCTGCTTTATTATTTCAATAAGTCTTGAAAACAAAGAAGATTTCTCTCCTAAAAGCTGTTAAAAATATGGAACGCTTCACGAATTTGCGTGTCATCCTTGCGCAGGGGCCATGCTAATCTTCTCTGTATCGTTCCAATTTTAGTATATGTGCTGCCGAAGCGAGCACACTGTATTGATGAACTGACAATGTTTATAAACTCTCTAAATCCACAGTCTCTAGACATAGGGTGGCCTGGCAGAGATGCTCAGATGGCCAGTAAGCATTCAAATCTGAGCCAATGGGCAAAAATGTATGAAGAGTAGCAATCCATTATTCTTCACTGCATTCGTGGTCCAAGACTTCACACACCGTAAGTATGTAGATTATGCCAGGGTTGCAAAGGCTCATGGTTTGGGCTACAGACAAGGAGCATTGTGACATCACGCTGCCTGTGGAACTTTGATATTAAAGGCGAAACAGCTGCACAGTAGGTTAGGTGAAGTGCTCTGAGTGTGGAAAGGCAGCATGCTTGGGTCCCTGGACAAGGTGAGCCTACGACAAGGTGTCTGAATTTTAACCCCTATTGTAATATTAAACTCCCTTTTGTTGTACCCGCCTACTTACTAAGGAGTTCACAAGCTCAGCCCCACACAGACCTGGAGCTGATTATGTTAACCCAGAGTATTTAAGAAACTGAGCCTGATCTAAAAGATTTTCTTGGATCTAGGACCATTTTGCCTAGCTTTTAGGTCCTTCCTTCTCCTAAAGTCCTTTGTACAACTTAGGAAAACCTCATAGAACAGACTTTCAGGTGGTCAGATGGGTTTCCTTGTGCCTTCACACACACACACACACACACACACACACACACGCTTTCTAGCCCTCTTAAGGACAAAAAGATAGGTGCAAATACATAGGGCCAGTGGCGCAATGGATAACGCGTCTGACTACGGATCAGAAGATTGTAGGTTCGACTCCTATCTGGCTCGGAAGGGTTGTAGGTCTCTTTTTCATTATGTTCCTGTGGTATTCTTATTTACCTCAGACTTAATGTAGGTTCAATATTCTCCAGCAGGACTCATCCAGCAGTTGTTCCACGGTAGAGCTGCAGTAATGGGACCACGGCTAGTTAAACGTTTCCCATTTGCTGCTGGACTCTACATGACGGCCGTCACGTGGTGTGCTGCTTTTGTATTTCAACATGGGTCCCTGATTCTCTTAACTACATAAAAAAGCTTGTTGACAAAAGTGTGTGTGCGCGCGAGGGTCTGTGGACGCAGGCAGGTGTGTGCAATTGAATGCTTACCCATTTACATTTGTGAGAGGGACAAACCAACTCCTTGTGGGCTGCAGGCTTACAACTGGTAGCCCCAGTAGCCAGGCAGAACCACAGTTAAGGAGAGAGAGGAAGTTGGTCCATTATTAGAGAAGAACCATGAGCATCTTGCCCTGCTACCTTCTTCCCCTCTCAGCCACGATCGGCCACGATCGGCCAAGACCTCTCTATTAGGGCGGAGGGTGAACATTTCTTGGACCTCAGAAACTTAGGGATGTAGACCCAATATGTCCTCCAAGCGCCTAGAGACCTGGTGCCCAATCTGGCGTGGTGTTTTTCAGCATACCCGACCAATCTGGTTGCAAGGCAGATTTTAACAGTACTGCTGAAAAGGGACTCCCAGGCATCCCTGAGGCCATCATTTGCATAGGCCCTGCCCTTCTCTTTATCCTGCTTCCCACAAAGCAACTCATCACTAGCAGCAGTATAGATTTGGAGGTGGTGAAGAATAATGACAGGGAGGCTGAAAAAGAGAAAGAAAAGTCCCAGAAGTCCAGCAGGCTTCCTTGTAAAATGCTGCTGGACATAGAGCGCACCTTCTTTACTGCAAGGCAAATACATTAAAAATGTTGAGGAGAGACAATTTAAAAATACATATTACATGACACAGGACTGGAACCTGCTTTATTATTTCAATAAGTCTTGAAAACAAAGAAGATTTCTCTCCTAAAAGCTGTTAAAAATATGGAACGCTTCACGAATTTGCGTGTCATCCTTGCGCAGGGGCCATGCTAATCTTCTCTGTATCGTTCCAATTTTAGTATATGTGCTGCCGAAGCGAGCACACTGTATTGATGAACTGACAATGTTTATAAACTCTCTAAATCCACAGTCTCTAGACATAGGGTGGCCTGGCAGAGATGCTCAGATGGCCTGTAAGCATTCAAATCTGAGCCAATGGGCAAAAATGTATGAAGAGTAGCAATCCATTATTCTTCACTGCATTCGTGGTCCAAGACTTCACACACCGTAAGTATGTAGATTATGCCAGGGTTGCAAAGGCTCATGGTTTGGGCTACAGACAAGGAGCATTGTGACATCACGCTGCCTGTGGAACTTTGATATTAAAGGCGAAACAGCTGCACAGTAGGTTAGGTGAAGTGCTCTGAGTGTGGAAAGGCAGCATGCTTGGGTCCCTGGACAAGGTGAGCCTACGACAAGGTGTCTGAATTTTAACCCCTATTGTAATATTAAACTCCCTTTTGTTGTACCCGCCTACTTACTAAGGAGTTCACAAGCTCAGCCCCACACAGACCTGGAGCTGATTATGTTAACCCAGAGTATTTAAGAAACTGAGCCTGATCTAAAAGATTTTCTTGGATCTAGGACCATTTTGCCTAGCTTTTAGGTCCTTCCTTCTCCTAAAGTCCTTTGTACAACTTAGGAAAACCTCATAGAACAGACTTTCAGGTGGTCAGATGGGTTTCCTTGTGCCTTCACACACACACACACACACACACACACACACACGCTTTCTAGCCCTCTTAAGGACAAAAAGATAGGTGCAAATACATAGGGCCAGTGGCGCAATGGATAACGCGTCTGACTACGGATCAGAAGATTGTAGGTTCGACTCCTATCTGGCTCGGAAGGGTTGTAGGTCTCTTTTTCATTATGTTCCTGTGGTATTCTTATTTACCTCAGACTTAATGTAGGTTCAATATTCTCCAGCAGGACTCATCCAGCAGTTGTTCCACGGTAGAGCTGCAGTAATGGGACCACGGCTAGTTAAACGTTTCCCATTTGCTGCTGGACTCTACATGACGGCCGTCACGTGGTGTGCTGCTTTTGTATTTCAACATGGGTCCCTGATTCTCTTAACTACATAAAAAAGCTTGTTGACAAAAGTGTGTGTGCGCGCGAGGGTCTGTGGACGCAGGCAGGTGTGTGCAATTGAATGCTTACCCATTTACATTTGTGAGAGGGACAAACCAACTCCTTGTGGGCTGCAGGCTTACAACTGGTAGCCCCAGTAGCCAGGCAGAACCACAGTTAAGGAGAGAGAGGAAGTTGGTCCATTATTAGAGAAGAACCATGAGCATCTTGCCCTGCTACCTTCTTCCCCTCTCAGCCACGATCGGCCACGATCGGCCAAGACCTCTCTATTAGGGCGGAGGGTGAACATTTCTTGGACCTCAGAAACTTAGGGATGTAGACCCAATATGTCCTCCAAGCGCCTAGAGACCTGGTGCCCAATCTGGCGTGGTGTTTTTCAGCATACCCGACCAATCTGGTTGCAAGGCAGATTTTAACAGTACTGCTGAAAAGGGACTCCCAGGCATCCCTGAGGCCATCATTTGCATAGGCCCTGCCCTTCTCTTTATCCTGCTTCCCACAAAGCAACTCATCACTAGCAGCAGTATAGATTTGGAGGTGGTGAAGAATAATGACAGGGAGGCTGAAAAAGAGAAAGAAAAGTCCCAGAAGTCCAGCAGGCTTCCTTGTAAAATGCTGCTGGACATAGAGCGCACCTTCTTTACTGCAAGGCAAATACATTAAAAATGTTGAGGAGAGACAATTTAAAAATACATATTACATGACACAGGACTGGAACCTGCTTTATTATTTCAATAAGTCTTGAAAACAAAGAAGATTTCTCTCCTAAAAGCTGTTAAAAATATGGAACGCTTCACGAATTTGCGTGTCATCCTTGCGCAGGGGCCATGCTAATCTTCTCTGTATCGTTCCAATTTTAGTATATGTGCTGCCGAAGCGAGCACACTGTATTGATGAACTGACAATGTTTATAAACTCTCTAAATCCACAGTCTCTAGACATAGGGTGGCCTGGCAGAGATGCTCAGATGGCCTGTAAGCATTCAAATCTGAGCCAATGGGCAAAAATGTATGAAGAGTAGCAATCCATTATTCTTCACTGCATTCGTGGTCCAAGACTTCACACACCGTAAGTATGTAGATTATGCCAGGGTTGCAAAGGCTCATGGTTTGGGCTACAGACAAGGAGCATTGTGACATCACGCTGCCTGTGGAACTTTGATATTAAAGGCGAAACAGCTGCACAGTAGGTTAGGTGAAGTGCTCTGAGTGTGGAAAGGCAGCATGCTTGGGTCCCTGGACAAGGTGAGCCTACGACAAGGTGTCTGAATTTTAACCCCTATTGTAATATTAAACTCCCTTTTGTTGTACCCGCCTACTTACTAAGGAGTTCACAAGCTCAGCCCCACACAGACCTGGAGCTGATTATGTTAACCCAGAGTATTTAAGAAACTGAGCCTGATCTAAAAGATTTTCTTGGATCTAGGACCATTTTGCCTAGCTTTTAGGTCCTTCCTTCTCCTAAAGTCCTTTGTACAACTTAGGAAAACCTCATAGAACAGACTTTCAGGTGGTCAGATGGGTTTCCTTGTGCCTTCACACACACACACACACACACACACACACACACACGCTTTCTAGCCCTCTTAAGGACAACAAGATAGGTGCAAATACATAGGGCCAGTGGCGCAATGGATAACGCGTCTGACTACGGATCAGAAGATTGTAGGTTCGACTCCTATCTGGCTCGGAAGGGTTGTAGGTCTCTTTTTCATTATGTTCCTGTGGTATTCTTATTTACCTCAGACTTAATGTAGGTTCAATATTCTCCAGCAGGACTCATCCAGCAGTTGTTCCACGGTAGAGCTGCAGTAATAGGACCACGGCTAGTTAAACGTTTCCCATTTGCTGCTGGACTCTACATGACGGCCGTCACGTGGTGTGCTGCTTTTGTATTTCAACATGGGTCCCTGATTCTCTTAACTACATAAAAAAGCTTGTTGACAAAAGTGTGTGTGCGCGCGAGGGTCTGTGGACGCAGGCAGGTGTGTGCAATTGAATGCTTACCCATTTACATTTGTGAGAGGGACAAACCAACTCCTTGTGGGCTGCAGGCTTACAACTGGTAGCCCCAGTAGCCAGGCAGAACCACAGTTAAGGAGAGAGAGGAAGTTGGTCCATTATTAGAGAAGAACCATGAGCATCTTGCCCTGCTACCTTCTTCCCCTCTCAGCCACGATCGGCCACGATCGGCCAAGACCTCTCTATTAGGGCGGAGGGTGAACATTTCTTGGACCTCAGAAACTTAGGGATGTAGACCCAATATGTCCTCCAAGCGCCTAGAGACCTGGTGCCCAATCTGGCGTGGTGTTTTTCAGCATACCCGACCAATCTGGTTGCAAGGCAGATTTTAACAGTACTGCTGAAAAGGGACTCCCAGGCATCCCTGAGGCCATCATTTGCATAGGCCCTGCCCTTCTCTTTATCCTGCTTGCCACAAAGCAACTCATCACTAGCAGCAGTATAGATTTGGAGGTGGTGAAGAATAATGACAGGGAGGCTGAAAAAGAGAAAGAAAAGTCCCAGAAGTCCAGCAGGCTTCCTTGTAAAATGCTGCTGGACATAGAGCGCACCTTCTTTACTGCAAGGCAAATACATTAAAAATGTTGAGGAGAGACAATTTAAAAATACATATTACATGACACAGGACTGGAACCTGCTTTATTATTTCAATAAGTCTTGAAAACAAAGAAGATTTCTCTCCTAAAAGCTGTTAAAAATATGGAACGCTTCACGAATTTGCGTGTCATCCTTGCGCAGGGGCCATGCTAATCTTCTCTGTATCGTTCCAATTTTAGTATATGTGCTGCCGAAGCGAGCACACTGTATTGATGAACTGACAATGTTTATAAACTCTCTAAATCCACAGTCTCTAGACATAGGGTGGCCTGGCAGAGATGCTCAGATGGCCTGTAAGCATTCAAATCTGAGCCAATGGGCAAAAATGTATGAAGAGTAGCAATCCATTATTCTTCACTGCATTCGTGGTCCAAGACTTCACACACCGTAAGTATGTAGATTATGCCAGGGTTGCAAAGGCTCATGGTTTGGGCTACAGACAAGGAGCATTGTGACATCACGCTGCCTGTGGAACTTTGATATTAAAGGCGAAACAGCTGCACAGTAGGTTAGGTGAAGTGCTCTGAGTGTGGAAAGGCAGCATGCTTGGGTCCCTGGACAAGGTGAGCCTACGACAAGGTGTCTGAATTTTAACCCCTATTGTAATATTAAACTCCCTTTTGTTGTACCCGCCTACTTACTAAGGAGTTCACAAGCTCAGCCCCACACAGACCTGGAGCTGATTATGTTAACCCAGAGTATTTAAGAAACTGAGCCTGATCTAAAAGATTTTCTTGGATCTAGGACCATTTTGCCTAGCTTTTAGGTCCTTCCTTCTCCTAAAGTCCTTTGTACAACTTAGGAAAACCTCATAGAACAGACTTTCAGGTGGTCAGATGGGTTTCCTTGTGCCTTCACACACACACACACACACACACACACACACACACGCTTTCTAGCCCTCTTAAGGACAACAAGATAGGTGCAAATACATAGGGCCAGTGGCGCAATGGATAACGCGTCTGACTACGGATCAGAAGATTGTAGGTTCGACTCCTATCTGGCTCGGAAGGGTTGTAGGTCTCTTTTTCATTATGTTCCTGTGGTATTCTTATTTACCTCAGACTTAATGTAGGTTCAATATTCTCCAGCAGGACTCATCCAGCAGTTGTTCCACGGTAGAGCTGCAGTAATAGGACCACGGCTAGTTAAACGTTTCCCATTTGCTGCTGGACTCTACATGACGGCCGTCACGTGGTGTGCTGCTTTTGTATTTCAACATGGGTCCCTGATTCTCTTAACTACATAAAAAAGCTTGTTGACAAAAGTGTGTGTGCGCGCGAGGGTCTGTGGACGCAGGCAGGTGTGTGCAATTGAATGCTTACCCATTTACATTTGTGAGAGGGACAAACCAACTCCTTGTGGGCTGCAGGCTTACAACTGGTAGCCCCAGTAGCCAGGCAGAACCACAGTTAAGGAGAGAGAGGAAGTTGGTCCATTATTAGAGAAGAACCATGAGCATCTTGCCCTGCTACCTTCTTCCCCTCTCAGCCACGATCGGCCACGATCGGCCAAGACCTCTCTATTAGGGCGGAGGGTGAACATTTCTTGGACCTCAGAAACTTAGGGATGTAGACCCAATATGTCCTCCAAGCGCCTAGAGACCTGGTGCCCAATCTGGCGTGGTGTTTTTCAGCATACCCGACCAATCTGGTTGCAAGGCAGATTTTAACAGTACTGCTGAAAAGGGACTCCCAGGCATCCCTGAGGCCATCATTTGCATAGGCCCTGCCCTTCTCTTTATCCTGCTTCCCACAAAGCAACTCATCACTAGCAGCAGTATAGATTTGGAGGTGGTGAAGAATAATGACAGGGAGGCTGAAAAAGAGAAAGAAAAGTCCCAGAAGTCCAGCAGGCTTCCTTGTAAAATGCTGCTGGACATAGAGCGCACCTTCTTTACTGCAAGGCAAATACATTAAAAATGTTGAGGAGAGACAATTTAAAAATACATATTACATGACACAGGACTGGAACCTGCTTTATTATTTCAATAAGTCTTGAAAACAAAGAAGATTTCTCTCCTAAAAGCTGTTAAAAATATGGAACGCTTCACGAATTTGCGTGTCATCCTTGCGCAGGGGCCATGCTAATCTTCTCTGTATCGTTCCAATTTTAGTATATGTGCTGCCGAAGCGAGCACACTGTATTGATGAACTGACAATGTTTATAAACTCTCTAAATCCACAGTCTCTAGACATAGGGTGGCCTGGCAGAGATGCTCAGATGGCCTGTAAGCATTCAAATCTGAGCCAATGGGCAAAAATGTATGAAGAGTAGCAATCCATTATTCTTCACTGCATTCGTGGTCCAAGACTTCACACACCGTAAGTATGTAGATTATGCCAGGGTTGCAAAGGCTCATGGTTTGGGCTACAGACAAGGAGCATTGTGACATCACGCTGCCTGTGGAACTTTGATATTAAAGGCGAAACAGCTGCACAGTAGGTTAGGTGAAGTGCTCTGAGTGTGGAAAGGCAGCATGCTTGGGTCCCTGGACAAGGTGAGCCTACGACAAGGTGTCTGAATTTTAACCCCTATTGTAATATTAAACTCCCTTTTGTTGTACCCGCCTACTTACTAAGGAGTTCACAAGCTCAGCCCCACACAGACCTGGAGCTGATTATGTTAACCCAGAGTATTTAAGAAACTGAGCCTGATCTAAAAGATTTTCTTGGATCTAGGACCATTTTGCCTAGCTTTTAGGTCCTTCCTTCTCCTAAAGTCCTTTGTACAACTTAGGAAAACCTCATAGAACAGACTTTCAGGTGGTCAGATGGGTTTCCTTGTGCCTTCACACACACACACACACACACACACACACACACACGCTTTCTAGCCCTCTTAAGGACAACAAGATAGGTGCAAATACATAGGGCCAGTGGCGCAATGGATAACGCGTCTGACTACGGATCAGAAGATTGTAGGTTCGACTCCTATCTGGCTCGGAAGGGTTGTAGGTCTCTTTTTCATTATGTTCCTGTGGTATTCTTATTTACCTCAGACTTAATGTAGGTTCAATATTCTCCAGCAGGACTCATCCAGCAGTTGTTCCACGGTAGAGCTGCAGTAATAGGACCACGGCTAGTTAAACGTTTCCCATTTGCTGCTGGACTCTACATGACGGCCGTCACGTGGTGTGCTGCTTTTGTATTTCAACATGGGTCCCTGATTCTCTTAACTACATAAAAAAGCTTGTTGACAAAAGTGTGTGTGCGCGCGAGGGTCTGTGGACGCAGGCAGGTGTGTGCAATTGAATGCTTACCCATTTACATTTGTGAGAGGGACAAACCAACTCCTTGTGGGCTGCAGGCTTACAACTGGTAGCCCCAGTAGCCAGGCAGAACCACAGTTAAGGAGAGAGAGGAAGTTGGTCCATTATTAGAGAAGAACCATGAGCATCTTGCCCTGCTACCTTCTTCCCCTCTCAGCCACGATCGGCCACGATCGGCCAAGACCTCTCTATTAGGGCGGAGGGTGAACATTTCTTGGACCTCAGAAACTTAGGGATGTAGACCCAATATGTCCTCCAAGCGCCTAGAGACCTGGTGCCCAATCTGGCGTGGTGTTTTTCAGCATACCCGACCAATCTGGTTGCAAGGCAGATTTTAACAGTACTGCTGAAAAGGGACTCCCAGGCATCCCTGAGGCCATCATTTGCATAGGCCCTGCCCTTCTCTTTATCCTGCTTGCCACAAAGCAACTCATCACTAGCAGCAGTATAGATTTGGAGGTGGTGAAGAATAATGACAGGGAGGCTGAAAAAGAGAAAGAAAAGTCCCAGAAGTCCAGCAGGCTTCCTTGTAAAATGCTGCTGGACATAGAGCGCACCTTCTTTACTGCAAGGCAAATACATTAAAAATGTTGAGGAGAGACAATTTAAAAATACATATTACATGACACAGGACTGGAACCTGCTTTATTATTTCAATAAGTCTTGAAAACAAAGAAGATTTCTCTCCTAAAAGCTGTTAAAAATATGGAACGCTTCACGAATTTGCGTGTCATCCTTGCGCAGGGGCCATGCTAATCTTCTCTGTATCGTTCCAATTTTAGTATATGTGCTGCCGAAGCGAGCACACTGTATTGATGAACTGACAATGTTTATAAACTCTCTAAATCCACAGTCTCTAGACATAGGGTGGCCTGGCAGAGATGCTCAGATGGCCTGTAAGCATTCAAATCTGAGCCAATGGGCAAAAATGTATGAAGAGTAGCAATCCATTATTCTTCACTGCATTCGTGGTCCAAGACTTCACACACCGTAAGTATGTAGATTATGCCAGGGTTGCAAAGGCTCATGGTTTGGGCTACAGACAAGGAGCATTGTGACATCACGCTGCCTGTGGAACTTTGATATTAAAGGCGAAACAGCTGCACAGTAGGTTAGGTGAAGTGCTCTGAGTGTGGAAAGGCAGCATGCTTGGGTCCCTGGACAAGGTGAGCCTACGACAAGGTGTCTGAATTTTAACCCCTATTGTAATATTAAACTCCCTTTTGTTGTACCCGCCTACTTACTAAGGAGTTCACAAGCTCAGCCCCACACAGACCTGGAGCTGATTATGTTAACCCAGAGTATTTAAGAAACTGAGCCTGATCTAAAAGATTTTCTTGGATCTAGGACCATTTTGCCTAGCTTTTAGGTCCTTCCTTCTCCTAAAGTCCTTTGTACAACTTAGGAAAACCTCATAGAACAGACTTTCAGGTGGTCAGATGGGTTTCCTTGTGCCTTCACACACACACACACACACACACACACACACACACGCTTTCTAGCCCTCTTAAGGACAACAAGATAGGTGCAAATACATAGGGCCAGTGGCGCAATGGATAACGCGTCTGACTACGGATCAGAAGATTGTAGGTTCGACTCCTATCTGGCTCGGAAGGGTTGTAGGTCTCTTTTTCATTATGTTCCTGTGGTATTCTTATTTACCTCAGACTTAATGTAGGTTCAATATTCTCCAGCAGGACTCATCCAGCAGTTGTTCCACGGTAGAGCTGCAGTAATAGGACCACGGCTAGTTAAACGTTTCCCATTTGCTGCTGGACTCTACATGACGGCCGTCACGTGGTGTGCTGCTTTTGTATTTCAACATGGGTCCCTGATTCTCTTAACTACATAAAAAAGCTTGTTGACAAAAGTGTGTGTGCGCGCGAGGGTCTGTGGACGCAGGCAGGTGTGTGCAATTGAATGCTTACCCATTTACATTTGTGAGAGGGACAAACCAACTCCTTGTGGGCTGCAGGCTTACAACTGGTAGCCCCAGTAGCCAGGCAGAACCACAGTTAAGGAGAGAGAGGAAGTTGGTCCATTATTAGAGAAGAACCATGAGCATCTTGCCCTGCTACCTTCTTCCCCTCTCAGCCACGATCGGCCACGATCGGCCAAGACCTCTCTATTAGGGCGGAGGGTGAACATTTCTTGGACCTCAGAAACTTAGGGATGTAGACCCAATATGTCCTCCAAGCGCCTAGAGACCTGGTGCCCAATCTGGCGTGGTGTTTTTCAGCATACCCGACCAATCTGGTTGCAAGGCAGATTTTAACAGTACTGCTGAAAAGGGACTCCCAGGCATCCCTGAGGCCATCATTTGCATAGGCCCTGCCCTTCTCTTTATCCTGCTTGCCACAAAGCAACTCATCACTAGCAGCAGTATAGATTTGGAGGTGGTGAAGAATAATGACAGGGAGGCTGAAAAAGAGAAAGAAAAGTCCCAGAAGTCCAGCAGGCTTCCTTGTAAAATGCTGCTGGACATAGAGCGCACCTTCTTTACTGCAAGGCAAATACATTAAAAATGTTGAGGAGAGAAAATTTAAAAATACATATTACATGACACAGGACTGGAACCTGCTTTATTATTTCAATAAGTCTTGAAAACAAAGAAGATTTCTCTCCTAAAAGCTGTTAAAAATATGGAACGCTTCACGAATTTGCGTGTCATCCTTGCGCAGGGGCCATGCTAATCTTCTCTGTATCGTTCCAATTTTAGTATATGTGCTGCCGAAGCGAGCACACTGTATTGATGAACTGACAATGTTTATAAACTCTCTAAATCCACAGTCTCTAGACATAGGGTGGCCTGGCAGAGATGCTCAGATGGCCAGTAAGCATTCAAATCTGAGCCAATGGGCAAAAATGTATGAAGAGTAGCAATCCATTATTCTTCACTGCATTCGTGGTCCAAGACTTCACACACCGTAAGTATGTAGATTATGCCAGGGTTGCAAAGGCTCATGGTTTGGGCTACAGACAAGGAGCATTGTGACATCACGCTGCCTGTGGAACTTTGATATTAAAGGCGAAACAGCTGCACAGTAGGTTAGGTGAAGTGCTCTGAGTGTGGAAAGGCAGCATGCTTGGGTCCCTGGACAAGGTGAGCCTACGACAAGGTGTCTGAATTTTAACCCCTATTGTAATATTAAACTCCCTTTTGTTGTACCCGCCTACTTACTAAGGAGTTCACAAGCTCAGCCCCACACAGACCTGGAGCTGATTATGTTAACCCAGAGTATTTAAGAAACTGAGCCTGATCTAAAAGATTTTCTTGGATCTAGGACCATTTTGCCTAGCTTTTAGGTCCTTCCTTCTCCTAAAGTCCTTTGTACAACTTAGGAAAACCTCATAGAACAGACTTTCAGGTGGTCAGATGGGTTTCCTTGTGCCTTCACACACACACACACACACACACACACACACACGCTTTCTAGCCCTCTTAAGGACAAAAAGATAGGTGCAAATACATAGGGCCAGTGGCGCAATGGATAACGCGTCTGACTACGGATCAGAAGATTGTAGGTTCGACTCCTATCTGGCTCGGAAGGGTTGTAGGTCTCTTTTTCATTATGTTCCTGTGGTATTCTTATTTACCTCAGACTTAATGTAGGTTCAATATTCTCCAGCAGGACTCATCCAGCAGTTGTTCCACGGTAGAGCTGCAGTAATGGGACCACGGCTAGTTAAACGTTTCCCATTTGCTGCTGGACTCTACATGACGGCCGTCACGTGGTGTGCTGCTTTTGTATTTCAACATGGGTCCCTGATTCTATTAACTACATAAAAAAGCTTGTTGACAAAAGTGTGTGTGCGCGCGAGGGTCTGTGGACGCAGGCAGGTGTGTGCAATTGAATGCTTACCCATTTACATTTGTGAGAGGGACAAACCAACTCCTTGTGGGCTGCAGGCTTACAACTGGTAGCCCCAGTAGCCAGGCAGAACCACAGTTAAGGAGAGAGAGGAAGTTGGTCCATTATTAGAGAAGAACCATGAGCATCTTGCCCTGCTACCTTCTTCCCCTCTCAGCCACGATCGGCCACGATCGGCCAAGACCTCTCTATTAGGGCGGAGGGTGAACATTTCTTGGACCTCAGAAACTTAGGGATGTAGACCCAATATGTCCTCCAAGCGCCTAGAGACCTGGTGCCCAATCTGGCGTGGTGTTTTTCAGCATACCCGACCAATCTGGTTGCAAGGCAGATTTTAACAGTACTGCTGAAAAGGGACTCCCAGGCATCCCTGAGGCCATCATTTGCATAGGCCCTGCCCTTCTCTTTATCCTGCTTCCCACAAAGCAACTCATCACTAGCAGCAGTATAGATTTGGAGGTGGTGAAGAATAATGACAGGGAGGCTGAAAAAGAGAAAGAAAAGTCCCAGAAGTCCAGCAGGCTTCCTTGTAAAATGCTGCTGGACATAGAGCGCACCTTCTTTACTGCAAGGCAAATACATTAAAAATGTTGAGGAGAGACAATTTAAAAATACATATTACATGACACAGGACTGGAACCTGCTTTATTATTTCAATAAGTCTTGAAAACAAAGAAGATTTCTCTCCTAAAAGCTGTTAAAAATATGGAACGCTTCACGAATTTGCGTGTCATCCTTGCGCAGGGGCCATGCTAATCTTCTCTGTATCGTTCCAATTTTAGTATATGTGCTGCCGAAGCGAGCACACTTTATTGATGAACTGACAATGTTTATAAACTCTCTAAATCCACAGTCTCTAGACATAGGGTGGCCTGGCAGAGATGCTCAGATGGCCAGTAAGCATTCAAATCTGAGCCAATGGGCAAAAATGTATGAAGAGTAGCAATCCATTATTCTTCACTGCATTCGTGGTCCAAGACTTCACACACCGTAAGTATGTAGATTATGCCAGGGTTGCAAAGGCTCATGGTTTGGGCTACAGACAAGGAGCATTGTGACATCACGCTGCCTGTGGAACTTTGATATTAAAGGCGAAACAGCTGCACAGTAGGTTAGGTGAAGTGCTCTGAGTGTGGAAAGGCAGCATGCTTGGGTCCCTGGACAAGGTGAGCCTACGACAAGGTGTCTGAATTTTAACCCCTATTGTAATATTAAACTCCCTTTTGTTGTACCCGCCTACTTACTAAGGAGTTCACAAGCTCAGCCCCACACAGACCTGGAGCTGATTATGTTAACCCAGAGTATTTAAGAAACTGAGCCTGATCTAAAAGATATTCTTGGATCTAGGACCATTTTGCCTAGCTTTTAGGTCCTTCCTTCTCCTAAAGTCCTTTGTACAACTTAGGAAAACCTCATAGAACAGACTTTCAGGTGGTCAGATGGGTTTCCTTGTGCCTTCACACACACACACACACACACACACACACACACGCTTTCTAGCCCTCTTAAGGACAACAAGATAGGTGTAAATACATAGGGCCAGTGGCGCAATGGATAACGCGTCTGACTACGGATCAGAAGATTGTAGGTTCGACTCCTATCTGGCTCGGAAGGGTTGTAGGTCTCTTTTTCATTATGTTCCTGTGGTATTCTTATTTACCTCAGACTTAATGTAGGTTCAATATTCTCCAGCAGGACTCATCCAGCAGTTGTTCCACGGTAGAGCTGCAGTAATAGGACCACGGCTAGTTAAACGTTTCCCATTTGCTGCTGGACTCTACATGACGGCCGTCACGTGGTGTGCTGCTTTTGTATTTCAACATGGGTCCCTGATTCTCTTAACTACATAAAAAAGCTTGTTGACAAAATTGTGTGTGCGCGCGAGGGTCTGTGGACGCAGGCAGGTGTGTGCAATTGAATGCTTACCCATTTACATTTGTGAGAGGGACAAACCAACTCCTTGTGGGCTGCAGGCTTACAACTGGTAGCCCCAGTAGCCAGGCAGAACCACAGTTAAGGAGAGAGAGGAAGTTGGTCCATTATTAGAGAAGAACCATGAGCATCTTGCCCTGCTACCTTCTTCCCCTCTCGGCCACGATCGGCCACGATCGGCCAAGACCTCTCTATTAGGGCGGAGGGTGAACATTTCTTGGACCTCAGAAACTTAGGGATGTAGACCCAATATGTCCTCCAAGCGCCTAGAGACCTGGTGCCCAATCTGGCGTGGTGTTTTTCAGCATACCCGACCAATCTGGTTGCAAGGCAGATTTTAACAGTACTGCTGAAAAGGGACTCCCAGGCATCCCTGAGGCCATCATTTGCATAGGCCCTGCCCTTCTCTTTATCCTGCTTGCCACAAAGCAACTCATCACTAGCAGCAGTATAGATTTGGAGGTGGTGAAGAATAATGACAGGGAGGCTGAAAAAGAGAAAGAAAAGTCCCAGAAGTCCAGCAGGCTTCCTTGTAAAATGCTGCTGGACATAGAGCGCACCTTCTTTACTGCAAGGCAAATACATTAAAAATGTTGAGGAGAGACAATTTAAAAATACATATTACATGACACAGGACTGGAACCTGCTTTATTATTTCAATAAGTCTTGAAAACAAAGAAGATTTCTCTCCTAAAAGCTGTTAAAAATATGGAACGCTTCACGAATTTGCGTGTCATCCTTGCGCAGGGGCCATGCTAATCTTCTCTGTATCGTTCCAATTTTAGTATATGTGCTGCCGAAGCGAGCACACTGTATTGATGAACTGACAATGTTTATAAACTCTCTAAATCCACAGTCTCTAGACATAGGGTGGCCTGGCAGAGATGCTCAGATGGCCAGTAAGCATTCAAATCTGAGCCAATGGGCAAAAATGTATGAAGAGTAGCAATCCATTATTCTTCACTGCATTCGTGGTCCAAGACTTCACACACCGTAAGTATGTAGATTATGCCAGGGTTGCAAAGGCTCATGGTTTGGGCTACAGACAAGGAGCATTGTGACATCACGCTGCCTGTGGAACTTTGATATTAAAGGCGAAACAGCTGCACAGTAGGTTAGGTGAAGTGCTCTGAGTGTGGAAAGGCAGCATGCTTGGGTCCCTGGACAAGGTGAGCCTACGACAAGGTGTCTGAATTTTAACCCCTATTGTAATATTAAACTCCCTTTTGTTGTACCCGCCTACTTACTAAGGAGTTCACAAGCTCAGCCCCACACAGACCTGGAGCTGATTATGTTAACCCAGAGTATTTAAGAAACTGAGCCTGATCTAAAAGATTTTCTTGGATCTAGGACCATTTTGCCTAGCTTTTAGGTCCTTCCTTCTCCTAAAGTCCTTTGTACAACTTAGGAAAACCTCATAGAACAGACTTTCAGGTGGTCAGATGGGTTTCCTTGTGCCTTCACACACACACACACACACACACACACACACACGCTTTCTAGCCCTCTTAAGGACAAAAAGATAGGTGCAAATACATAGGGCCAGTGGCGCAATGGATAACGCGTCTGACTACGGATCAGAAGATTGTAGGTTCGACTCCTATCTGGCTCGGAAGGGTTGTAGGTCTCTTTTTCATTATGTTCCTGTGGTATTCTTATTTACCTCAGACTTAATGTAGGTTCAATATTCTCCAGCAGGACTCATCCAGCAGTTGTTCCACGGTAGAGCTGCAGTAATGGGACCACGGCTAGTTAAACGTTTCCCATTTGCTGCTGGACTCTACATGACGGCCGTCACGTGGTGTGCTGCTTTTGTATTTCAACATGGGTCCCTGATTCTATTAACTACATAAAAAAGCTTGTTGACAAAAGTGTGTGTGCGCGCGAGGGTCTGTGGACGCAGGCAGGTGTGTGCAATTGAATGCTTACCCATTTACATTTGTGAGAGGGACAAACCAACTCCTTGTGGGCTGCAGGCTTACAACTGGTAGCCCCAGTAGCCAGGCAGAACCACAGTTAAGGAGAGAGAGGAAGTTGGTCCATTATTAGAGAAGAACCATGAGCATCTTGCCCTGCTACCTTCTTCCCCTCTCAGCCACGATCGGCCACGATCGGCCAAGACCTCTCTATTAGGGCGGAGGGTGAACATTTCTTGGACCTCAGAAACTTAGGGATGTAGACCCAATATGTCCTCCAAGCGCCTAGAGACCTGGTGCCCAATCTGGCGTGGTGTTTTTCAGCATACCCGACCAATCTGGTTGCAAGGCAGATTTTAACAGTACTGCTGAAAAGGGACTCCCAGGCATCCCTGAGGCCATCATTTGCATAGGCCCTGCCCTTCTCTTTATCCTGCTTCCCACAAAGCAACTCATCACTAGCAGCAGTATAGATTT
Source organism: Lissotriton helveticus (assembly GCF_964261635.1). NCBI lineage: Eukaryota > Metazoa > Chordata > Amphibia > Caudata > Salamandridae > Lissotriton > Lissotriton helveticus. The sequence continues at coordinate 1,087,652,783 of NC_136067.1, read as the reverse complement.
GGAGGTGGTGAAGAATAATGACAGGGAGGCTGAAAAAGAGAAAGAAAAGTCCCAGAAGTCCAGCAGGCTTCCTTGTAAAATGCTGCTGGACATAGAGCGCACCTTCTTTACTGCAAGGCAAATACATTAAAAATGTTGAGGAGAGACAATTTAAAAATACATATTACATGACACAGGACTGGAACCTGCTTTATTATTTCAATAAGTCTTGAAAACAAAGAAGATTTCTCTCCTAAAAGCTGTTAAAAATATGGAACGCTTCACGAATTTGCGTGTCATCCTTGCGCAGGGGCCATGCTAATCTTCTCTGTATCGTTCCAATTTTAGTATATGTGCTGCCGAAGCGAGCACACTTTATTGATGAACTGACAATGTTTATAAACTCTCTAAATCCACAGTCTCTAGACATAGGGTGGCCTGGCAGAGATGCTCAGATGGCCAGTAAGCATTCAAATCTGAGCCAATGGGCAAAAATGTATGAAGAGTAGCAATCCATTATTCTTCACTGCATTCGTGGTCCAAGACTTCACACACCGTAAGTATGTAGATTATGCCAGGGTTGCAAAGGCTCATGGTTTGGGCTACAGACAAGGAGCATTGTGACATCACGCTGCCTGTGGAACTTTGATATTAAAGGCGAAACAGCTGCACAGTAGGTTAGGTGAAGTGCTCTGAGTGTGGAAAGGCAGCATGCTTGGGTCCCTGGACAAGGTGAGCCTACGACAAGGTGTCTGAATTTTAACCCCTATTGTAATATTAAACTCCCTTTTGTTGTACCCGCCTACTTACTAAGGAGTTCACAAGCTCAGCCCCACACAGACCTGGAGCTGATTATGTTAACCCAGAGTATTTAAGAAACTGAGCCTGATCTAAAAGATATTCTTGGATCTAGGACCATTTTGCCTAGCTTTTAGGTCCTTCCTTCTCCTAAAGTCCTTTGTACAACTTAGGAAAACCTCATAGAACAGACTTTCAGGTGGTCAGATGGGTTTCCTTGTGCCTTCACACACACACACACACACACACACACACACACGCTTTCTAGCCCTCTTAAGGACAACAAGATAGGTGTAAATACATAGGGCCAGTGGCGCAATGGATAACGCGTCTGACTACGGATCAGAAGATTGTAGGTTCGACTCCTATCTGGCTCGGAAGGGTTGTAGGTCTCTTTTTCATTATGTTCCTGTGGTATTCTTATTTACCTCAGACTTAATGTAGGTTCAATATTCTCCAGCAGGACTCATCCAGCAGTTGTTCCACGGTAGAGCTGCAGTAATAGGACCACGGCTAGTTAAACGTTTCCCATTTGCTGCTGGACTCTACATGACGGCCGTCACGTGGTGTGCTGCTTTTGTATTTCAACATGGGTCCCTGATTCTCTTAACTACATAAAAAAGCTTGTTGACAAAATTGTGTGTGCGCGCGAGGGTCTGTGGACGCAGGCAGGTGTGTGCAATTGAATGCTTACCCATTTACATTTGTGAGAGGGACAAACCAACTCCTTGTGGGCTGCAGGCTTACAACTGGTAGCCCCAGTAGCCAGGCAGAACCACAGTTAAGGAGAGAGAGGAAGTTGGTCCATTATTAGAGAAGAACCATGAGCATCTTGCCCTGCTACCTTCTTCCCCTCTCAGCCACGATCGGCCAAGACCTCTCTATTAGGGCGGAGGGTGAACATTTCTTGGACCTCAGAAACTTAGGGATGTAGACCCAATATGTCCTCCAAGCGCCTAGAGACCTGGTGCCCAATCTGGCGTGGTGTTTTTCAGCATACCCGACCAATCTGGTTGCAAGGCAGATTTTAACAGTACTGCTGAAAAGGGACTCCCAGGCATCCCTGAGGCCATCATTTGCATAGGCCCTGCCCTTCTCTTTATCCTGCTTCCCACAAAGCAACTCATCACTAGCAGCAGTATAGATTTGGAGGTGGTGAAGAATAATGACAGGGAGGCTGAAAAAGAGAAAGAAAAGTCCCAGAAGTCCAGCAGGCTTCCTTGTAAAATGCTGCTGGACATAGAGCGCACCTTCTTTACTGCAAGGCAAATACATTAAAAATGTTGAGGAGAGACAATTTAAAAATACATATTACATGACACAGGACTGGAACCTGCTTTATTATTTCAATAAGTCTTGAAAACAAAGAAGATTTCTCTCCTAAAAGCTGTTAAAAATATGGAACGCTTCACGAATTTGCGTGTCATCCTTGCGCAGGGGCCATGCTAATCTTCTCTGTATCGTTCCAATTTTAGTATATGTGCTGCCGAAGCGAGCACACTGTATTGATGAACTGACAATGTTTATAAACTCTCTAAATCCACAGTCTCTAGACATAGGGTGGCCTGGCAGAGATGCTCAGATGGCCAGTAAGCATTCAAATCTGAGCCAATGGGCAAAAATGTATGAAGAGTAGCAATCCATTATTCTTCACTGCATTCGTGGTCCAAGACTTCACACACCGTAAGTATGTAGATTATGCCAGGGTTGCAAAGGCTCATGGTTTGGGCTACAGACAAGGAGCATTGTGACATCACGCTGCCTGTGGAACTTTGATATTAAAGGCGAAACAGCTGCACAGTAGGTTAGGTGAAGTGCTCTGAGTGTGGAAAGGCAGCATGCTTGGGTCCCTGGACAAGGTGAGCCTACGACAAGGTGTCTGAATTTTAACCCCTATTGTAATATTAAACTCCCTTTTGTTGTACCCGCCTACTTACTAAGGAGTTCACAAGCTCAGCCCCACACAGACCTGGAGCTGATTATGTTAACCCAGAGTATTTAAGAAACTGAGCCTGATCTAAAAGATATTCTTGGATCTAGGACCATTTTGCCTAGCTTTTAGGTCCTTCCTTCTCCTAAAGTCCTTTGTACAACTTAGGAAAACCTCATAGAACAGACTTTCAGGTGGTCAGATGGGTTTCCTTGTGCCTTCACACACACACACACACACACACACACACACACGCTTTCTAGCCCTCTTAAGGACAACAAGATAGGTGTAAATACATAGGGCCAGTGGCGCAATGGATAACGCGTCTGACTACGGATCAGAAGATTGTAGGTTCGACTCCTATCTGGCTCGGAAGGGTTGTAGGTCTCTTTTTCATTATGTTCCTGTGGTATTCTTATTTACCTCAGACTTAATGTAGGTTCAATATTCTCCAGCAGGACTCATCCAGCAGTTGTTCCACGGTAGAGCTGCAGTAATAGGACCACGGCTAGTTAAACGTTTCCCATTTGCTGCTGGACTCTACATGACGGCCGTCACGTGGTGTGCTGCTTTTGTATTTCAACATGGGTCCCTGATTCTCTTAACTACATAAAAAAGCTTGTTGACAAAATTGTGTGTGCGCGCGAGGGTCTGTGGACGCAGGCAGGTGTGTGCAATTGAATGCTTACCCATTTACATTTGTGAGAGGGACAAACCAACTCCTAGTGGGCTGCAGGCTTACAACTGGTAGCCCCAGTAGCCAGGCAGAACCACAGTTAAGGAGAGAGAGGAAGTTGGTCCATTATTAGAGAAGAACCATGAGCATCTTGCCCTGCTACCTTCTTCCCCTCTCAGCCACGATCGGCCACGATCGGCCAAGACCTCTCTATTAGGGCGGAGGGTGAACATTTCTTGGACCTCAGAAACTTAGGGATGTAGACCCAATATGTCCTCCAAGCGCCTAGAGACCTGGTGCCCAATCTGGCGTGGTGTTTTTCAGCATACCCGACCAATCTGGTTGCAAGGCAGATTTTAACAGTACTGCTGAAAAGGGACTCCCAGGCATCCCTGAGGCCATCATTTGCATAGGCCCTGCCCTTCTCTTTATCCTGCTTCCCACAAAGCAACTCATCACTAGCAGCAGTATAGATTTGGAGGTGGTGAAGAATAATGACAGGGAGGCTGAAAAAGAGAAAGAAAAGTCCCAGAAGTCCAGCAGGCTTCCTTGTAAAATGCTGCTGGACATAGAGCGCACCTTCTTTACTGCAAGGCAAATACATTAAAAATGTTGAGGAGAGACAATTTAAAAATACATATTACATGACACAGGACTGGAACCTGCTTTATTATTTCAATAAGTCTTGAAAACAAAGAAGATTTCTCTCCTAAAAGCTGTTAAAAATATGGAACGCTTCACGAATTTGCGTGTCATCCTTGCGCAGGGGCCATGCTAATCTTCTCTGTATCGTTCCAATTTTAGTATATGTGCTGCCGAAGCGAGCACACTTTATTGATGAACTGACAATGTTTATAAACTCTCTAAATCCACAGTCTCTAGACATAGGGTGGCCTGGCAGAGATGCTCAGATGGCCAGTAAGCATTCAAATCTGAGCCAATGGGCAAAAATGTATGAAGAGTAGCAATCCATTATTCTTCACTGCATTCGTGGTCCAAGACTTCACACACCGTAAGTATGTAGATTATGCCAGGGTTGCAAAGGCTCATGGTTTGGGCTACAGACAAGGAGCATTGTGACATCACGCTGCCTGTGGAACTTTGATATTAAAGGCGAAACAGCTGCACAGTAGGTTAGGTGAAGTGCTCTGAGTGTGGAAAGGCAGCATGCTTGGGTCCCTGGACAAGGTGAGCCTACGACAAGGTGTCTGAATTTTAACCCCTATTGTAATATTAAACTCCCTTTTGTTGTACCCGCCTACTTACTAAGGAGTTCACAAGCTCAGCCCCACACAGACCTGGAGCTGATTATGTTAACCCAGAGTATTTAAGAAACTGAGCCTGATCTAAAAGATATTCTTGGATCTAGGACCATTTTGCCTAGCTTTTAGGTCCTTCCTTCTCCTAAAGTCCTTTGTACAACTTAGGAAAACCTCATAGAACAGACTTTCAGGTGGTCAGATGGGTTTCCTTGTGCCTTCACACACACACACACACACACACACACACACACGCTTTCTAGCCCTCTTAAGGACAACAAGATAGGTGTAAATACATAGGGCCAGTGGCGCAATGGATAACGCGTCTGACTACGGATCAGAAGATTGTAGGTTCGACTCCTATCTGGCTCGGAAGGGTTGTAGGTCTCTTTTTCATTATGTTCCTGTGGTATTCTTATTTACCTCAGACTTAATGTAGGTTCAATATTCTCCAGCAGGACTCATCCAGCAGTTGTTCCACGGTAGAGCTGCAGTAATAGGACCACGGCTAGTTAAACGTTTCCCATTTGCTGCTGGACTCTACATGACGGCCGTCACGTGGTGTGCTGCTTTTGTATTTCAACATGGGTCCCTGATTCTCTTAACTACATAAAAAAGCTTGTTGACAAAATTGTGTGTGCGCGCGAGGGTCTGTGGACGCAGGCAGGTGTGTGCAATTGAATGCTTACCCATTTACATTTGTGAGAGGGACAAACCAACTCCTTGTGGGCTGCAGGCTTACAACTGGTAGCCCCAGTAGCCAGGCAGAACCACAGTTAAGGAGAGAGAGGAAGTTGGTCCATTATTAGAGAAGAACCATGAGCATCTTGCCCTGCTACCTTCTTCCCCTCTCAGCCACGATCGGCCAAGACCTCTCTATTAGGGCGGAGGGTGAACATTTCTTGGACCTCAGAAACTTAGGGATGTAGACCCAATATGTCCTCCAAGCGCCTAGAGACCTGGTGCCCAATCTGGCGTGGTGTTTTTCAGCATACCCGACCAATCTGGTTGCAAGGCAGATTTTAACAGTACTGCTGAAAAGGGACTCCCAGGCATCCCTGAGGCCATCATTTGCATAGGCCCTGCCCTTCTCTTTATCCTGCTTCCCACAAAGCAACTCATCACTAGCAGCAGTATAGATTTGGAGGTGGTGAAGAATAATGACAGGGAGGCTGAAAAAGAGAAAGAAAAGTCCCAGAAGTCCAGCAGGCTTCCTTGTAAAATGCTGCTGGACATAGAGCGCACCTTCTTTACTGCAAGGCAAATACATTAAAAATGTTGAGGAGAGACAATTTAAAAATACATATTACATGACACAGGACTGGAACCTGCTTTATTATTTCAATAAGTCTTGAAAACAAAGAAGATTTCTCTCCTAAAAGCTGTTAAAAATATGGAACGCTTCACGAATTTGCGTGTCATCCTTGCGCAGGGGCCATGCTAATCTTCTCTGTATCGTTCCAATTTTAGTATATGTGCTGCCGAAGCGAGCACACTGTATTGATGAACTGACAATGTTTATAAACTCTCTAAATCCACAGTCTCTAGACATAGGGTGGCCTGGCAGAGATGCTCAGATGGCCAGTAAGCATTCAAATCTGAGCCAATGGGCAAAAATGTATGAAGAGTAGCAATCCATTATTCTTCACTGCATTCGTGGTCCAAGACTTCACACACCGTAAGTATGTAGATTATGCCAGGGTTGCAAAGGCTCATGGTTTGGGCTACAGACAAGGAGCATTGTGACATCACGCTGCCTGTGGAACTTTGATATTAAAGGCGAAACAGCTGCACAGTAGGTTAGGTGAAGTGCTCTGAGTGTGGAAAGGCAGCATGCTTGGGTCCCTGGACAAGGTGAGCCTACGACAAGGTGTCTGAATTTTAACCCCTATTGTAATATTAAACTCCCTTTTGTTGTACCCGCCTACTTACTAAGGAGTTCACAAGCTCAGCCCCACACAGACCTGGAGCTGATTATGTTAACCCAGAGTATTTAAGAAACTGAGCCTGATCTAAAAGATATTCTTGGATCTAGGACCATTTTGCCTAGCTTTTAGGTCCTTCCTTCTCCTAAAGTCCTTTGTACAACTTAGGAAAACCTCATAGAACAGACTTTCAGGTGGTCAGATGGGTTTCCTTGTGCCTTCACACACACACACACACACACACACACACACACGCTTTCTAGCCCTCTTAAGGACAACAAGATAGGTGTAAATACATAGGGCCAGTGGCGCAATGGATAACGCGTCTGACTACGGATCAGAAGATTGTAGGTTCGACTCCTATCTGGCTCGGAAGGGTTGTAGGTCTCTTTTTCATTATGTTCCTGTGGTATTCTTATTTACCTCAGACTTAATGTAGGTTCAATATTCTCCAGCAGGACTCATCCAGCAGTTGTTCCACGGTAGAGCTGCAGTAATAGGACCACGGCTAGTTAAACGTTTCCCATTTGCTGCTGGACTCTACATGACGGCCGTCACGTGGTGTGCTGCTTTTGTATTTCAACATGGGTCCCTGATTCTCTTAACTACATAAAAAAGCTTGTTGACAAAATTGTGTGTGCGCGCGAGGGTCTGTGGACGCAGGCAGGTGTGTGCAATTGAATGCTTACCCATTTACATTTGTGAGAGGGACAAACCAACTCCTAGTGGGCTGCAGGCTTACAACTGGTAGCCCCAGTAGCCAGGCAGAACCACAGTTAAGGAGAGAGAGGAAGTTGGTCCATTATTAGAGAAGAACCATGAGCATCTTGCCCTGCTACCTTCTTCCCCTCTCAGCCACGATCGGCCACGATCGGCCAAGACCTCTCTATTAGGGCGGAGGGTGAACATTTCTTGGACCTCAGAAACTTAGGGATGTAGACCCAATATGTCCTCCAAGCGCCTAGAGACCTGGTGCCCAATCTGGCGTGGTGTTTTTCAGCATACCCGACCAATCTGGTTGCAAGGCAGATTTTAACAGTACTGCTGAAAAGGGACTCCCAGGCATCCCTGAGGCCATCATTTGCATAGGCCCTGCCCTTCTCTTTATCCTGCTTCCCACAAAGCAACTCATCACTAGCAGCAGTATAGATTTGGAGGTGGTGAAGAATAATGACAGGGAGGCTGAAAAAGAGAAAGAAAAGTCCCAGAAGTCCAGCAGGCTTCCTTGTAAAATGCTGCTGGACATAGAGCGCACCTTCTTTACTGCAAGGCAAATACATTAAAAATGTTGAGGAGAGACAATTTAAAAATACATATTACATGACACAGGACTGGAACCTGCTTTATTATTTCAATAAGTCTTGAAAACAAAGAAGATTTCTCTCCTAAAAGCTGTTAAAAATATGGAACGCTTCACGAATTTGCGTGTCATCCTTGCGCAGGGGCCATGCTAATCTTCTCTGTATCGTTCCAATTTTAGTATATGTGCTGCCGAAGCGAGCACACTTTATTGATGAACTGACAATGTTTATAAACTCTCTAAATCCACAGTCTCTAGACATAGGGTGGCCTGGCAGAGATGCTCAGATGGCCAGTAAGCATTCAAATCTGAGCCAATGGGCAAAAATGTATGAAGAGTAGCAATCCATTATTCTTCACTGCATTCGTGGTCCAAGACTTCACACACCGTAAGTATGTAGATTATGCCAGGGTTGCAAAGGCTCATGGTTTGGGCTACAGACAAGGAGCATTGTGACATCACGCTGCCTGTGGAACTTTGATATTAAAGGCGAAACAGCTGCACAGTAGGTTAGGTGAAGTGCTCTGAGTGTGGAAAGGCAGCATGCTTGGGTCCCTGGACAAGGTGAGCCTACGACAAGGTGTCTGAATTTTAACCCCTATTGTAATATTAAACTCCCTTTTGTTGTACCCGCCTACTTACTAAGGAGTTCACAAGCTCAGCCCCACACAGACCTGGAGCTGATTATGTTAACCCAGAGTATTTAAGAAACTGAGCCTGATCTAAAAGATATTCTTGGATCTAGGACCATTTTGCCTAGCTTTTAGGTCCTTCCTTCTCCTAAAGTCCTTTGTACAACTTAGGAAAACCTCATAGAACAGACTTTCAGGTGGTCAGATGGGTTTCCTTGTGCCTTCACACACACACACACACACACACACACACACACGCTTTCTAGCCCTCTTAAGGACAACAAGATAGGTGTAAATACATAGGGCCAGTGGCGCAATGGATAACGCGTCTGACTACGGATCAGAAGATTGTAGGTTCGACTCCTATCTGGCTCGGAAGGGTTGTAGGTCTCTTTTTCATTATGTTCCTGTGGTATTCTTATTTACCTCAGACTTAATGTAGGTTCAATATTCTCCAGCAGGACTCATCCAGCAGTTGTTCCACGGTAGAGCTGCAGTAATAGGACCACGGCTAGTTAAACGTTTCCCATTTGCTGCTGGACTCTACATGACGGCCGTCACGTGGTGTGCTGCTTTTGTATTTCAACATGGGTCCCTGATTCTCTTAACTACATAAAAAAGCTTGTTGACAAAATTGTGTGTGCGCGCGAGGGTCTGTGGACGCAGGCAGGTGTGTGCAATTGAATGCTTACCCATTTACATTTGTGAGAGGGACAAACCAACTCCTTGTGGGCTGCAGGCTTACAACTGGTAGCCCCAGTAGCCAGGCAGAACCACAGTTAAGGAGAGAGAGGAAGTTGGTCCATTATTAGAGAAGAACCATGAGCATCTTGCCCTGCTACCTTCTTCCCCTCTCAGCCACGATCGGCCAAGACCTCTCTATTAGGGCGGAGGGTGAACATTTCTTGGACCTCAGAAACTTAGGGATGTAGACCCAATATGTCCTCCAAGCGCCTAGAGACCTGGTGCCCAATCTGGCGTGGTGTTTTTCAGCATACCCGACCAATCTGGTTGCAAGGCAGATTTTAACAGTACTGCTGAAAAGGGACTCCCAGGCATCCCTGAGGCCATCATTTGCATAGGCCCTGCCCTTCTCTTTATCCTGCTTCCCACAAAGCAACTCATCACTAGCAGCAGTATAGATTTGGAGGTGGTGAAGAATAATGACAGGGAGGCTGAAAAAGAGAAAGAAAAGTCCCAGAAGTCCAGCAGGCTTCCTTGTAAAATGCTGCTGGACATAGAGCGCACCTTCTTTACTGCAAGGCAAATACATTAAAAATGTTGAGGAGAGACAATTTAAAAATACATATTACATGACACAGGACTGGAACCTGCTTTATTATTTCAATAAGTCTTGAAAACAAAGAAGATTTCTCTCCTAAAAGCTGTTAAAAATATGGAACGCTTCACGAATTTGCGTGTCATCCTTGCGCAGGGGCCATGCTAATCTTCTCTGTATCGTTCCAATTTTAGTATATGTGCTGCCGAAGCGAGCACACTGTATTGATGAACTGACAATGTTTATAAACTCTCTAAATCCACAGTCTCTAGACATAGGGTGGCCTGGCAGAGATGCTCAGATGGCCAGTAAGCATTCAAATCTGAGCCAATGGGCAAAAATGTATGAAGAGTAGCAATCCATTATTCTTCACTGCATTCGTGGTCCAAGACTTCACACACCGTAAGTATGTAGATTATGCCAGGGTTGCAAAGGCTCATGGTTTGGGCTACAGACAAGGAGCATTGTGACATCACGCTGCCTGTGGAACTTTGATATTAAAGGCGAAACAGCTGCACAGTAGGTTAGGTGAAGTGCTCTGAGTGTGGAAAGGCAGCATGCTTGGGTCCCTGGACAAGGTGAGCCTACGACAAGGTGTCTGAATTTTAACCCCTATTGTAATATTAAACTCCCTTTTGTTGTACCCGCCTACTTACTAAGGAGTTCACAAGCTCAGCCCCACACAGACCTGGAGCTGATTATGTTAACCCAGAGTATTTAAGAAACTGAGCCTGATCTAAAAGATATTCTTGGATCTAGGACCATTTTGCCTAGCTTTTAGGTCCTTCCTTCTCCTAAAGTCCTTTGTACAACTTAGGAAAACCTCATAGAACAGACTTTCAGGTGGTCAGATGGGTTTCCTTGTGCCTTCACACACACACACACACACACACACACACACACGCTTTCTAGCCCTCTTAAGGACAACAAGATAGGTGTAAATACATAGGGCCAGTGGCGCAATGGATAACGCGTCTGACTACGGATCAGAAGATTGTAGGTTCGACTCCTATCTGGCTCGGAAGGGTTGTAGGTCTCTTTTTCATTATGTTCCTGTGGTATTCTTATTTACCTCAGACTTAATGTAGGTTCAATATTCTCCAGCAGGACTCATCCAGCAGTTGTTCCACGGTAGAGCTGCAGTAATAGGACCACGGCTAGTTAAACGTTTCCCATTTGCTGCTGGACTCTACATGACGGCCGTCACGTGGTGTGCTGCTTTTGTATTTCAACATGGGTCCCTGATTCTCTTAACTACATAAAAAAGCTTGTTGACAAAATTGTGTGTGCGCGCGAGGGTCTGTGGACGCAGGCAGGTGTGTGCAATTGAATGCTTACCCATTTACATTTGTGAGAGGGACAAACCAACTCCTAGTGGGCTGCAGGCTTACAACTGGTAGCCCCAGTAGCCAGGCAGAACCACAGTTAAGGAGAGAGAGGAAGTTGGTCCATTATTAGAGAAGAACCATGAGCATCTTGCCCTGCTACCTTCTTCCCCTCTCAGCCACGATCGGCCACGATCGGCCAAGACCTCTCTATTAGGGCGGAGGGTGAACATTTCTTGGACCTCAGAAACTTAGGGATGTAGACCCAATATGTCCTCCAAGCGCCTAGAGACCTGGTGCCCAATCTGGCGTGGTGTTTTTCAGCATACCCGACCAATCTGGTTGCAAGGCAGATTTTAACAGTACTGCTGAAAAGGGACTCCCAGGCATCCCTGAGGCCATCATTTGCATAGGCCCTGCCCTTCTCTTTATCCTGCTTCCCACAAAGCAACTCATCACTAGCAGCAGTATAGATTTGGAGGTGGTGAAGAATAATGACAGGGAGGCTGAAAAAGAGAAAGAAAAGTCCCAGAAGTCCAGCAGGCTTCCTTGTAAAATGCTGCTGGACATAGAGCGCACCTTCTTTACTGCAAGGCAAATACATTAAAAATGTTGAGGAGAGACAATTTAAAAATACATATTACATGACACAGGACTGGAACCTGCTTTATTATTTCAATAAGTCTTGAAAACAAAGAAGATTTCTCTCCTAAAAGCTGTTAAAAATATGGAACGCTTCACGAATTTGCGTGTCATCCTTGCGCAGGGGCCATGCTAATCTTCTCTGTATCGTTCCAATTTTAGTATATGTGCTGCCGAAGCGAGCACACTTTATTGATGAACTGACAATGTTTATAAACTCTCTAAATCCACAGTCTCTAGACATAGGGTGGCCTGGCAGAGATGCTCAGATGGCCAGTAAGCATTCAAATCTGAGCCAATGGGCAAAAATGTATGAAGAGTAGCAATCCATTATTCTTCACTGCATTCGTGGTCCAAGACTTCACACACCGTAAGTATGTAGATTATGCCAGGGTTGCAAAGGCTCATGGTTTGGGCTACAGACAAGGAGCATTGTGACATCACGCTGCCTGTGGAACTTTGATATTAAAGGCGAAACAGCTGCACAGTAGGTTAGGTGAAGTGCTCTGAGTGTGGAAAGGCAGCATGCTTGGGTCCCTGGACAAGGTGAGCCTACGACAAGGTGTCTGAATTTTAACCCCTATTGTAATATTAAACTCCCTTTTGTTGTACCCGCCTACTTACTAAGGAGTTCACAAGCTCAGCCCCACACAGACCTGGAGCTGATTATGTTAACCCAGAGTATTTAAGAAACTGAGCCTGATCTAAAAGATATTCTTGGATCTAGGACCATTTTGCCTAGCTTTTAGGTCCTTCCTTCTCCTAAAGTCCTTTGTACAACTTAGGAAAACCTCATAGAACAGACTTTCAGGTGGTCAGATGGGTTTCCTTGTGCCTTCACACACACACACACACACACACACACACACACGCTTTCTAGCCCTCTTAAGGACAACAAGATAGGTGTAAATACATAGGGCCAGTGGCGCAATGGATAACGCGTCTGACTACGGATCAGAAGATTGTAGGTTCGACTCCTATCTGGCTCGGAAGGGTTGTAGGTCTCTTTTTCATTATGTTCCTGTGGTATTCTTATTTACCTCAGACTTAATGTAGGTTCAATATTCTCCAGCAGGACTCATCCAGCAGTTGTTCCACGGTAGAGCTGCAGTAATAGGACCACGGCTAGTTAAACGTTTCCCATTTGCTGCTGGACTCTACATGACGGCCGTCACGTGGTGTGCTGCTTTTGTATTTCAACATGGGTCCCTGATTCTCTTAACTACATAAAAAAGCTTGTTGACAAAATTGTGTGTGCGCGCGAGGGTCTGTGGACGCAGGCAGGTGTGTGCAATTGAATGCTTACCCATTTACATTTGTGAGAGGGACAAACCAACTCCTTGTGGGCTGCAGGCTTACAACTGGTAGCCCCAGTAGCCAGGCAGAACCACAGTTAAGGAGAGAGAGGAAGTTGGTCCATTATTAGAGAAGAACCATGAGCATCTTGCCCTGCTACCTTCTTCCCCTCTCAGCCACGATCGGCCAAGACCTCTCTATTAGGGCGGAGGGTGAACATTTCTTGGACCTCAGAAACTTAGGGATGTAGACCCAATATGTCCTCCAAGCGCCTAGAGACCTGGTGCCCAATCTGGCGTGGTGTTTTTCAGCATACCCGACCAATCTGGTTGCAAGGCAGATTTTAACAGTACTGCTGAAAAGGGACTCCCAGGCATCCCTGAGGCCATCATTTGCATAGGCCCTGCCCTTCTCTTTATCCTGCTTCCCACAAAGCAACTCATCACTAGCAGCAGTATAGATTTGGAGGTGGTGAAGAATAATGACAGGGAGGCTGAAAAAGAGAAAGAAAAGTCCCAGAAGTCCAGCAGGCTTCCTTGTAAAATGCTGCTGGACATAGAGCGCACCTTCTTTACTGCAAGGCAAATACATTAAAAATGTTGAGGAGAGACAATTTAAAAATACATATTACATGACACAGGACTGGAACCTGCTTTATTATTTCAATAAGTCTTGAAAACAAAGAAGATTTCTCTCCTAAAAGCTGTTAAAAATATGGAACGCTTCACGAATTTGCGTGTCATCCTTGCGCAGGGGCCATGCTAATCTTCTCTGTATCGTTCCAATTTTAGTATATGTGCTGCCGAAGCGAGCACACTGTATTGATGAACTGACAATGTTTATAAACTCTCTAAATCCACAGTCTCTAGACATAGGGTGGCCTGGCAGAGATGCTCAGATGGCCAGTAAGCATTCAAATCTGAGCCAATGGGCAAAAATGTATGAAGAGTAGCAATCCATTATTCTTCACTGCATTCGTGGTCCAAGACTTCACACACCGTAAGTATGTAGATTATGCCAGGGTTGCAAAGGCTCATGGTTTGGGCTACAGACAAGGAGCATTGTGACATCACGCTGCCTGTGGAACTTTGATATTAAAGGCGAAACAGCTGCACAGTAGGTTAGGTGAAGTGCTCTGAGTGTGGAAAGGCAGCATGCTTGGGTCCCTGGACAAGGTGAGCCTACGACAAGGTGTCTGAATTTTAACCCCTATTGTAATATTAAACTCCCTTTTGTTGTACCCGCCTACTTACTAAGGAGTTCACAAGCTCAGCCCCACACAGACCTGGAGCTGATTATGTTAACCCAGAGTATTTAAGAAACTGAGCCTGATCTAAAAGATTTTCTTGGATCTAGGACCATTTTGCCTAGCTTTTAGGTCCTTCCTTCTCCTAAAGTCCTTTGTACAACTTAGGAAAACCTCATAGAACAGACTTTCAGGTGGTCAGATGGGTTTCCTTGTGCCTTCACTCACACACACACACACACACACACACACACGCTTTCTAGCCCTCTTAAGGACAAAAAGATAGGTGCAAATACATAGGGCCAGTGGCGCAATGGATAACGCGTCTGACTACGGATCAGAAGATTGTAGGTTCGACTCCTATCTGGCTCGGAAGGGTTGTAGGTCTCTTTTTCATTATGTTCCTGTGGTATTCTTATTTACCTCAGACTTAATGTAGGTTCAATATTCTCCAGCAGGACTCATCCAGCAGTTGTTCCACGGTAGAGCTGCAGTAATAGGACCACGGCTAGTTAAACGTTTCCCATTTGCTGCTGGACTCTACATGATGGCCGTCACGTGGTGTGCTGCTTTTGTATTTCAACATGGGTCCCTGATTCTCTTAACTACATAAAAAAGCTTGTTGACAAAAGTGTGTGTGCGCGCGAGGGTCTGTGGACGCAGGCAGGTGTGTGCAATTGAATGCTTACCCATTTACATTTGTGAGAGGGACAAACCAACTCCTTGTGGGCTGCAGGCTTACAACTGGTAGCCCCAGTAGCCAGGCAGAACCACAGTTAAGGAGAGAGAGGAAGTTGGTCCATTATTAGAGAAGAACCATGAGCATCTTGCCCTGCTACCTTCTTCCCCTCTCAGCCACGATCGGCCACGATCGGCCAAGACCTCTCTATTAGGGCGGAGGGTGAACATTTCTTGGACCTCAGAAACTTAGGGATGTAGACCCAATATGTCCTCCAAGCGCCTAGAGACCTGGTGCCCAATCTGGCGTGGTGTTTTTCAGCATACCCGACCAATCTGGTTGCAAGGCAGATTTTAACAGTACTGCTGAAAAGGGACTCCCAGGCATCCCTGAGGCCATCATTTGTATAGGCCCTGCCCTTCTCTTTATCCTGCTTCCCACAAAGCAACTCATCACTAGCAGCAGTATAGATTTGGAGGTGGTGAAGAATAATGACAGGGAGGCTGAAAAAGAGAAAGAAAAGTCCCAGAAGTCCAGCAGGCTTCCTTGTAAAATGCTGCTGGACATAGAGCGCCCCTTCTTTACTGCAAGGCAAATACATTAAAAATGTTGAGGAGAGACAATTTAAAAATACATATTACATGACACAGGACTGGAACCTGCTTTATTATTTCAATAAGTCTTGAAAACAAAGAAGATTTCTCTCCTAAAAGCTGTTAAAAATATGGAACGCTTCACGAATTTGCGTGTCATCCTTGCGCAGGGGCCATGCTAATCTTCTCTGTATCGTTCCAATTTTAGTATATGTGCTGCCGAAGCGAGCACACTTTATTGATGAACTGACAATGTTTATAAACTCTCTAAATCCACAGTCTCTAGACATAGGGTGGCCTGGCAGAGATGCTCAGATGGCCAGTAAGCATTCAAATCTGAGCCAATGGGCAAAAATGTATGAAGAGTAGCAATCCATTATTCTTCACTGCATTCGTGGTCCAAGACTTCACACACCGTAAGTATGTAGATTATGCCAGGGTTGCAAAGGCTCATGGTTTGGGCTACAGACAAGGAGCATTGTGACATCACGCTGCCTGTGGAACTTTGATATTAAAGGCGAAACAGCTGCACAGTAGGTTAGGTGAAGTGCTCTGAGTGTGGAAAGGCAGCATGCTTGGGTCCCCGGACAAGGTGAGCCTACGACAAGGTGTCTGAATTTTAACCCCTATTGTAATATTAAACTCCCTTTTGTTGTACCCGCCTACTTACTAAGGAGTTCACAAGCTCAGCCCCACACAGACCTGGAGCTGATTATGTTAACCCAGAGTATTTAAGAAACTGAGCCTGATCTAAAAGATTTTCTTAGATCTAGGACCATTTTGCCTAGCTTTTAGGTCCTTCCTTCTCCTAAAGTCCTTTGTACAACTTAGGAAAACCTCACAGAACAGACTTTCAGGTGGTCAGATGGGTTTCCTTGTGCCTTCACACACACACACACACACACACACACACACACGCTTTCTAGCCCTCTTAAGGACAAAAAGATAGGTGCAATTACATAGGGCCAGTGGCGCAATGGATAACGCGTCTGACTACGGATCAGAAGATTGTAGGTTCGACTCCTATCTGGCTCGGAAGGGTTGTAGGTCTCTTTTTCATTATGTTCCTGTGGTATTCTTATTTACCTCAGACTTAATGTAGGGTCAATATTCTCCAGCAGGACTCATCCAGCAGTTGTTCCACGGTAGAGCTGCAGTAATAGGACCACGGCTAGTTAAACATTTCCCATTTGCTGCTGGACTCTACATGACGGCCGTCACGTGGTGTGCTGCTTTTGTATTTCAACATGGGTCCCTGATTCTCTTAACTACATAAAAAAGCTTGTTGACAAAAGTGTGTGTGCGCGCGAGGGTCTGTGGACGCAGGCAGGTGTGTGCAATTGAATGCTTACCCATTTACATTTGTGAGAGGGACAAACCAACTCCTTGTGGGCTGCAGGCTTACAACTGGTAGCCCCAGTAGCCAGGCAGAACCACAGTTAAGGAGAGAGAGGAAGTTGGTCCATTATTAGAGAAGAACCATGAGCATCTTGCCCTGCTACCTTCTTCCCCTCTCAGCCACGATCGGCCAAGACCTCTCTATTAGGGCGGAGGGTGAACATTTCTTGGACCTCAGAAACTTAGGGATGTAGACCCAATATGTCCTCCAAGCGCCTAGAGACCTGGTGCCCAATCTGGCGTGGTGTTTTTCAGCATACCCGACCAATCTGGTTGCAAGGCAGATTTTAACAGTACTGCTGAAAAGGGACTCCCAGGCATCCCTGAGGCCATCATTTGCATAGGCCCTGCCCTTCTCTTTATCCTGCTTCCCACAAAGCAACTCATCACTAGCAGCAGTATAGATTTGGAGGTGGTGAAGAATAATGACAGGGAGGCTGAAAAAGAGAAAGAAAAGTCCCAGAAGTCCAGCAGGCTTCCTTGTAAAATGCTGCTGGACATAGAGCGCACCTTCTTTACTGCAAGGCAAATACATTAAAAATGTTGAGGAGAGACAATTTAAAAATACATATTACATGACACAGGACTGGAACCTGCTTTATTATTTCAATAAGTCTTGAAAACAAAGAAGATTTCTCTCCTAAAAGCTGTTAAAAATATGGAACGCTTCACGAATTTGCGTGTCATCCTTGCGCAGGGGCCATGCTAATCTTCTCTGTATCGTTCCAATTTTAGTATATGTGCTGCCGAAGCGAGCACACTTTATTGATGAACTGACAATGTTTATAAACTCTCTAAATCCACAGTCTCTAGACATAGGGTGGCCTGGCAGAGATGCTCAGATGGCCAGTAAGCATTCAAATCTGAGCCAATGGGCAAAAATGTATGAAGAGTAGCAATCCATTATTCTTCACTGCATTCGTGGTCCAAGACTTCACACACCGTAAGTATGTAGATTATGCCAGGGTTGCAAAGGCTCATGGTTTGGGCTACAGACAAGGAGCATTGTGACATCACGCTGCCTGTGGAACTTTGATATTAAAGGCGAAACAGCTGCACAGTAGGTTAGGTGAAGTGCTCTGAGTGTGGAAAGGCAGCATGCTTGGGTCCCCGGACAAGGTGAGCCTACGACAAGGTGTCTGAATTTTAACCCCTATTGTAATATTAAACTCCCTTTTGTTGTACCCGCCTACTTACTAAGGAGTTCACAAGCTCAGCCCCACACAGACCTGGAGCTGATTATGTTAACCCAGAGTATTTAAGAAACTGAGCCTGATCTAAAAGATTTTCTTAGATCTAGGACCATTTTGCCTAGCTTTTAGGTCCTTCCTTCTCCTAAAGTCCTTTGTACAACTTAGGAAAACCTCACAGAACAGACTTTCAGGTGGTCAGATGGGTTTCCTTGTGCCTTCACACACACACACACACACACACACACACACGCTTTCTAGCCCTCTTAAGGACAAAAAGATAGGTGCAATTACATAGGGCCAGTGGCGCAATGGATAACGCGTCTGACTACGGATCAGAAGATTGTAGGTTCGACTCCTATCTGGCTCGGAAGGGTTGTAGGTCTCTTTTTCATTATGTTCCTGTGGTATTCTTATTTACCTCAGACTTAATGTATGGTCAATATTCTCCAGCAGGACTCATCCAGCAGTTGTTCCACGGTAGAGCTGCAGTAATAGGACCACGGCTAGTTAAACATTTCCCATTTGCTGCTGGACTCTACATGACGGCCGTCACGTGGTGTGCTGCTTTTGTATTTCAACATGGGTCCCTGATTCTCTTAACTACATAAAAAAGCTTGTTGACAAAAGTGTGTGTGCGCGCGAGGGTCTGTGGACGCAGGCAGGTGTGTGCAATTGAATGCTTACCCATTTACATTTGTGAGAGGGACAAACCAACTCCTTGTGGGCTGCAGGCTTACAACTGGTAGCCCCAGTAGCCAGGCAGAACCACAGTTAAGGAGAGAGAGGAAGTTGGTCCATTATTAGAGAAGAACCATGAGCATCTTGCCCTGCTACCTTCTTCCCCTCTCAGCCACAATCAGCCACAATCGGCCAAGACCTCTCTATTAGGGCGGAGGGTGAACATTTCTTGGACCTCAGAAACTTAGGGATGTAGACCCAATATGTCCTCCAAGCGCCTAGAGACCTGGTGCCCAATCTGGCGTGGTGTTTTTCAGCATACCCGACCAATCTGGTTGCAAGGCAGATTTTAACAGTACTGCTGAAAAGGGACTCCCAGGCATCCCTGAGGCCATCATTTGCATAGGCCCTGCCCTTCTCTTTATCCTGCTTCCCACAAAGCAACTCATCACTAGCAGCAGTATAGATTTGGAGGTGGTGAAGAATAATGACAGGGAGGCTGAAAAAGAGAAAGAAAAGTCCCAGAAGTCCAGCAGGCTTCCTTGTAAAATGCTGCTGGACATAGAGCGCACCTTCTTTACTGCAAGGCAAATACATTAAAAATGTTGAGGAGAGACAATTTAAAAATACATATTACATGACACAGGACTGGAACCTGCTTTATTATTTCAATAAGTCTTGAAAACAAAGAAGATTTCTCTCCTAAAAGCTGTTAAAAATATGGAACGCTTCACGAATTTGCGTGTCATCCTTGCGCAGGGGCCATGCTAATCTTCTCTGTATCGTTCCAATTTTAGTATATGTGCTGCCGAAGCGAGCACACTGTATTGATGAACTGACAATGTTTATAAACTCTCTAAATCCACAGTCTCTAGACATAGGGTGGCCTGGCAGAGATGCTCAGATGGCCAGTAAGCATTCAAATCTGAGCCAATGGGCAAAAATGTATGAAGAGTAGCAATCCATTATTCTTCACTGCATTCGTGGTCCAAGACTTCACACACCGTAAGTATGTAGATTATGCCAGGGTTGCAAAGGCTCATGGTTTGGGCTACAGACAAGGAGCATTGTGACATCACGCTGCCTGTGGAACTTTGATATTAAAGGCGAAACAGCTGCACAGTAGGTTAGGTGAAGTGCTCTGAGTGTGGAAAGGCAGCATGCTTGGGTCCCTGGACAAGGTGAGCCTACGACAAGGTGTCTGAATTTTAACCCCTATTGTAATATTAAACTCCCTTTTGTTGTACCCGCCTACTTACTAAGGAGTTCACAAGCTCAGCCCCACACAGACCTGGAGCTGATTATGTTAACCCAGAGTATTTAAGAAACTGAGCCTGATCTAAAAGATTTTCTTGGATCTAGGACCATTTTGCCTAGCTTTTAGGTCCTTCCTTCTCCTAAAGTCCTTTGTACAACTTAGGAAAACCTCATAGAACAGACTTTCAGGTGGTCAGATGGGTTTCCTTGTGCCTTCACACACACACACACACACACACACACACACGCTTTCTAGCCCTCTTAAGGACAAAAAGATAGGTGCAAATACATAGGGCCAGTGGCGCAATGGATAACGCGTCTGACTACGGATCAGAAGATTGTAGGTTCGACTCCTATCTGGCTCGGAAGGGTTGTAGGTCTCTTTTTCATTATGTTCCTGTGGTATTCTTATTTACCTCAGACTTAATGTAGGTTCAATATTCTCCAGCAGGACTCATCCAGCAGTTGTTCCACGGTAGAGCTGCAGTAATAGGACCACGGCTAGTTAAACGTTTCCCATTTGCTGCTGGACTCTACATGATGGCCGTCACGTGGTGTGCTGCTTTTGTATTTCAACATGGGTCCCTGATTCTCTTAACTACATAAAAAAGCTTGTTGACAAAAGTGTGTGTGCGCGCGAGGGTCTGTGGACGCAGGCAGGTGTGTGCAATTGAATGCTTACCCATTTACATTTGTGAGAGGGACAAACCAACTCCTTGTGGGCTGCAGGCTTACAACTGGTAGCCCCAGTAGCCAGGCAGAACCACAGTTAAGGAGAGAGAGGAAGTTGGTCCATTATTAGAGAAGAACCATGAGCATCTTGCCCTGCTACCTTCTTCCCCTCTCGGCCACGATCGGCCACGATCGGCCAAGACCTCTCTATTAGGGCGGAGGGTGAACATTTCTTGGACCTCAGAAACTTAGGGATGTAGACCCAATATGTCCTCCAAGCGCCTAGAGACCTGGTGCCCAATCTGGCGTGGTGTTTTTCAGCATACCCGACCAATCTGGTTGCAAGGCAGATTTTAACAGTACTGCTGAAAAGGGACTCCCAGGCATCCCTGAGGCCATCATTTGTATAGGCCCTGCCCTTCTCTTTATCCTGCTTCCCACAAAGCAACTCATCACTAGCAGCAGTATAGATTTGGAGGTGGTGAAGAATAATGACAGGGAGGCTGAAAAAGAGAAAGAAAAGTCCCAGAAGTCCAGCAGGCTTCCTTGTAAAATGCTGCTGGACATAGAGCGCCCCTTCTTTACTGCAAGGCAAATACATTAAAAATGTTGAGGAGAGACAATTTAAAAATACATATTACATGACACAGGACTGGAACCTGCTTTATTATTTCAATAAGTCTTGAAAACAAAGAAGATTTCTCTCCTAAAAGCTGTTAAAAATATGGAACGCTTCACGAATTTGCGTGTCATCCTTGCGCAGGGGCCATGCTAATCTTCTCTGTATCGTTCCAATTTTAGTATATGTGCTGCCGAAGCGAGCACACTTTATTGATGAACTGACAATGTTTATAAACTCTCTAAATCCACAGTCTCTAGACATAGGGTGGCCTGGCAGAGATGCTCAGATGGCCAGTAAGCATTCAAATCTGAGCCAATGGGCAAAAATGTATGAAGAGTAGCAATCCATTATTCTTCACTGCATTCGTGGTCCAAGACTTCACACACCGTAAGTATGTAGATTATGCCAGGGTTGCAAAGGCTCATGGTTTGGGCTACAGACAAGGAGCATTGTGACATCACGCTGCCTGTGGAACTTTGATATTAAAGGCGAAACAGCTGCACAGTAGGTTAGGTGAAGTGCTCTGAGTGTGGAAAGGCAGCATGCTTGGGTCCCCGGACAAGGTGAGCCTACGACAAGGTGTCTGAATTTTAACCCCTATTGTAATATTAAACTCCCTTTTGTTGTACCCGCCTACTTACTAAGGAGTTCACAAGCTCAGCCCCACACAGACCTGGAGCTGATTATGTTAACCCAGAGTATTTAAGAAACTGAGCCTGATCTAAAAGATTTTCTTAGATCTAGGACCATTTTGCCTAGCTTTTAGGTCCTTCCTTCTCCTAAAGTCCTTTGTACAACTTAGGAAAACCTCACAGAACAGACTTTCAGGTGGTCAGATGGGTTTCCTTGTGCCTTCACACACACACACACACACACACACACGCTTTCTAGCCCTCTTAAGGACAAAAAGATAGGTGCAATTACATAGGGCCAGTGGCGCAATGGATAACGCGTCTGACTACGGATCAGAAGATTGTAGGTTCGACTCCTATCTGGCTCGGAAGGGTTGTAGGTCTCTTTTTCATTATGTTCCTGTGGTATTCTTATTTACCTCAGACTTAATGTATGGTCAATATTCTCCAGCAGGACTCATCCAGCAGTTGTTCCACGGTAGAGCTGCAGTAATAGGACCACGGCTAGTTAAACATTTCCCATTTGCTGCTGGACTCTACATGACGGCCGTCACGTGGTGTGCTGCTTTTGTATTTCAACATGGGTCCCTGATTCTCTTAACTACATAAAAAAGCTTGTTGACAAAAGTGTGTGTGCGCGCGAGGGTCTGTGGACGCAGGCAGGTGTGTGCAATTGAATGCTTACCCATTTACATTTGTGAGAGGGACAAACCAACTCCTTGTGGGCTGCAGGCTTACAACTGGTAGCCCCAGTAGCCAGGCAGAACCACAGTTAAGGAGAGAGAGGAAGTTGGTCCATTATTAGAGAAGAACCATGAGCATCTTGCCCTGCTACCTTCTTCCCCTCTCAGCCACAATCAGCCACAATCGGCCAAGACCTCTCTATTAGGGCGGAGGGTGAACATTTCTTGGACCTCAGAAACTTAGGGATGTAGACCCAATATGTCCTCCAAGCGCCTAGAGACCTGGTGCCCAATCTGGCGTGGTGTTTTTCAGCATACCCGACCAATCTGGTTGCAAGGCAGATTTTAACAGTACTGCTGAAAAGGGACTCCCAGGCATCCCTGAGGCCATCATTTGCATAGGCCCTGCCCTTCTCTTTATCCTGCTTCCCACAAAGCAACTCATCACTAGCAGCAGTATAGATTTGGAGGTGGTGAAGAATAATGACAGGGAGGCTGAAAAAGAGAAAGAAAAGTCCCAGAAGTCCAGCAGGCTTCCTTGTAAAATGCTGCTGGACATAGAGCGCACCTTCTTTACTGCAAGGCAAATACATTAAAAATGTTGAGGAGAGACAATTTAAAAATACATATTACATGACACAGGACTGGAACCTGCTTTATTATTTCAATAAGTCTTGAAAACAAAGAAGATTTCTCTCCTAAAAGCTGTTAAAAATATGGAACGCTTCACGAATTTGCGTGTCATCCTTGCGCAGGGGCCATGCTAATCTTCTCTGTATCGTTCCAATTTTAGTATATGTGCTGCCGAAGCGAGCACACTGTATTGATGAACTGACAATGTTTATAAACTCTCTAAATCCACAGTCTCTAGACATAGGGTGGCCTGGCAGAGATGCTCAGATGGCCAGTAAGCATTCAAATCTGAGCCAATGGGCAAAAATGTATGAAGAGTAGCAATCCATTATTCTTCACTGCATTCGTGGTCCAAGACTTCACACACCGTAAGTATGTAGATTATGCCAGGGTTGCAAAGGCTCATGGTTTGGGCTACAGACAAGGAGCATTGTGACATCACGCTGCCTGTGGAACTTTGATATTAAAGGCGAAACAGCTGCACAGTAGGTTAGGTGAAGTGCTCTGAGTGTGGAAAGGCAGCATGCTTGGGTCCCTGGACAAGGTGAGCCTACGACAAGGTGTCTGAATTTTAACCCCTATTGTAATATTAAACTCCCTTTTGTTGTACCCGCCTACTTACTAAGGAGTTCACAAGCTCAGCCCCACACAGACCTGGAGCTGATTATGTTAACCCAGAGTATTTAAGAAACTGAGCCTGATCTAAAAGATTTTCTTGGATCTAGGACCATTTTGCCTAGCTTTTAGGTCCTTCCTTCTCCTAAAGTCCTTTGTACAACTTAGGAAAACCTCATAGAACAGACTTTCAGGTGGTCAGATGGGTTTCCTTGTGCCTTCACACACACACACACACACACACACACACACACGCTTTCTAGCCCTCTTAAGGACAAAAAGATAGGTGCAAATACATAGGGCCAGTGGCGCAATGGATAACGCGTCTGACTACGGATCAGAAGATTGTAGGTTCGACTCCTATCTGGCTCGGAAGGGTTGTAGGTCTCTTTTTCATTATGTTCCTGTGGTATTCTTATTTACCTCAGACTTAATGTAGGTTCAATATTCTCCAGCAGGACTCATCCAGCAGTTGTTCCACGGTAGAGCTGCAGTAATAGGACCACGGCTAGTTAAACGTTTCCCATTTGCTGCTGGACTCTACATGATGGCCGTCACGTGGTGTGCTGCTTTTGTATTTCAACATGGGTCCCTGATTCTCTTAACTACATAAAAAAGCTTGTTGACAAAAGTGTGTGTGCGCGCGAGGGTCTGTGGACGCAGGCAGGTGTGTGCAATTGAATGCTTACCCATTTACATTTGTGAGAGGGACAAACCAACTCCTTGTGGGCTGCAGGCTTACAACTGGTAGCCCCAGTAGCCAGGCAGAACCACAGTTAAGGAGAGAGAGGAAGTTGGTCCATTATTAGAGAAGAACCATGAGCATCTTGCCCTGCTACCTTCTTCCCCTCTCGGCCACGATCGGCCACGATCGGCCAAGACCTCTCTATTAGGGCGGAGGGTGAACATTTCTTGGACCTCAGAAACTTAGGGATGTAGACCCAATATGTCCTCCAAGCGCCTAGAGACCTGGTGCCCAATCTGGCGTGGTGTTTTTCAGTATACCCGACCAATCTGGTTGCAAGGCAGATTTTAACAGTACTGCTGAAAAGGGACTCCCAGGCATCCCTGAGGCCATCATTTGTATAGGCCCTGCCCTTCTCTTTATCCTGCTTCCCACAAAGCAACTCATCACTAGCAGCAGTATAGATTTGGAGGTGGTGAAGAATAATGACAGGGAGGCTGAAAAAGAGAAAGAAAAGTCCCAGAAGTCCAGCAGGCTTCCTTGTAAAATGCTGCTGGACATAGAGCGCCCCTTCTTTACTGCAAGGCAAATACATTAAAAATGTTGAGGAGAGACAATTTAAAAATACATATTACATGACACAGGACTGGAACCTGCTTTATTATTTCAATAAGTCTTGAAAACAAAGAAGATTTCTCTCCTAAAAGCTGTTAAAAATATGGAACGCTTCACGAATTTGCGTGTCATCCTTGCGCAGGGGCCATGCTAATCTTCTCTGTATCGTTCCAATTTTAGTATATGTGCTGCCGAAGCGAGCACACTTTATTGATGAACTGACAATGTTTATAAACTCTCTAAATCCACAGTCTCTAGACATAGGGTGGCCTGGCAGAGATGCTCAGATGGCCAGTAAGCATTCAAATCTGAGCCAATGGGCAAAAATGTATGAAGAGTAGCAATCCATTATTCTTCACTGCATTCGTGGTCCAAGACTTCACACACCGTAAGTATGTAGATTATGCCAGGGTTGCAAAGGCTCATGGTTTGGGCTACAGACAAGGAGCATTGTGACATCACGCTGCCTGTGGAACTTTGATATTAAAGGCGAAACAGCTGCACAGTAGGTTAGGTGAAGTGCTCTGAGTGTGGAAAGGCAGCATGCTTGGGTCCCCGGACAAGGTGAGCCTACGACAAGGTGTCTGAATTTTAACCCCTATTGTAATATTAAACTCCCTTTTGTTGTACCCGCCTACTTACTAAGGAGTTCACAAGCTCAGCCCCACACAGACCTGGAGCTGATTATGTTAACCCAGAGTATTTAAGAAACTGAGCCTGATCTAAAAGATTTTCTTAGATCTAGGACCATTTTGCCTAGCTTTTAGGTCCTTCCTTCTCCTAAAGTCCTTTGTACAACTTAGGAAAACCTCACAGAACAGACTTTCAGGTGGTCAGATGGGTTTCCTTGTGCCTTCACACACACACACACACACACACACACACACGCTTTCTAGCCCTCTTAAGGACAAAAAGATAGGTGCAATTACATAGGGCCAGTGGCGCAATGGATAACGCGTCTGACTACGGATCAGAAGATTGTAGGTTCGACTCCTATCTGGCTCGGAAGGGTTGTAGGTCTCTTTTTCATTATGTTCCTGTGGTATTCTTATTTACCTCAGACTTAATGTATGGTCAATATTCTCCAGCAGGACTCATCCAGCAGTTGTTCCACGGTAGAGCTGCAGTAATAGGACCACGGCTAGTTAAACATTTCCCATTTGCTGCTGGACTCTACATGACGGCCGTCACGTGGTGTGCTGCTTTTGTATTTCAACATGGGTCCCTGATTCTCTTAACTACATAAAAAAGCTTGTTGACAAAAGTGTGTGTGCGCGCGAGGGTCTGTGGACGCAGGCAGGTGTGTGCAATTGAATGCTTACCCATTTACATTTGTGAGAGGGACAAACCAACTCCTTGTGGGCTGCAGGCTTACAACTGGTAGCCCCAGTAGCCAGGCAGAACCACAGTTAAGGAGAGAGAGGAAGTTGGTCCATTATTAGAGAAGAACCATGAGCATCTTGCCCTGCTACCTTCTTCCCCTCTCAGCCACGATCAGCCACGATCGGCCAAGACCTCTCTATTAGGGCGGAGGGTGAACATTTCTTGGACCTCAGAAACTTAGGGATGTAGACCCAATATGTCCTCCAAGCGCCTAGAGACCTGGTGCCCAATCTGGCGTGGTGTTTTTCAGCATACCCGACCAATCTGGTTGCAAGGCAGATTTTAACAGTACTGCTGAAAAGGGACTCCCAGGCATCCCTGAGGCCATCATTTGCATAGGCCCTGCCCTTCTCTTTATCCTGCTTCCCACAAAGCAACTCATCACTAGCAGCAGTATAGATTTGGAGGTGGTGAAGAATAATGACAGGGAGGCTGAAAAAGAGAAAGAAAAGTCCCAGAAGTCCAGCAGGCTTCCTTGTAAAATGCTGCTGGACATAGAGCGCACCTTCTTTACTGCAAGGCAAATACATTAAAAATGTTGAGGAGAGACAATTTAAAAATACATATTACATGACACAGGACTGGAACCTGCTTTATTATTTCAATAAGTCTTGAAAACAAAGAAGATTTCTCTCCTAAAAGCTGTTAAAAATATGGAACGCTTCACGAATTTGCGTGTCATCCTTGCGCAGGGGCCATGCTAATCTTCTCTGTATCGTTCCAATTTTAGTATATGTGCTGCCGAAGCGAGCACACTTTATTGATGAACTGACAATGTTTATAAACTCTCTAAATCCACAGTCTCTAGACATAGGGTGGCCTGGCAGAGATGCTCAGATGGCCAGTAAGCATTCAAATCTGAGCCAATGGGCAAAAATGTATGAAGAGTAGCAATCCATTATTCTTCACTGCATTCGTGGTCCAAGACTTCACACACCGTAAGTATGTAGATTATGCCAGGGTTGCAAAGGCTCATGGTTTGGGCTACAGACAAGGAGCATTGTGACATCACGCTGCCTGTGGAACTTTGATATTAAAGGCGAAACAGCTGCACAGTAGGTTAGGTGAAGTGCTCTGAGTGTGGAAAGGCAGCATGCTTGGGTCCCCGGACAAGGTGAGCCTACGACAAGGTGTCTGAATTTTAACCCCTATTGTAATATTAAACTCCCTTTTGTTGTACCCGCCTACTTACTAAGGAGTTCACAAGCTCAGCCCCACACAGACCTGGAGCTGATTATGTTAACCCAGAGTATTTAAGAAACTGAGCCTGATCTAAAAGATTTTCTTAGATCTAGGACCATTTTGCCTAGCTTTTAGGTCCTTCCTTCTCCTAAAGTCCTTTGTACAACTTAGGAAAACCTCACAGAACAGACTTTCAGGTGGTCAGATGGGTTTCCTTGTGCCTTCACACACACACACACACACACACACACACACGCTTTCTAGCCCTCTTAAGGACAACAAGATAGGTGCAAATACATAGGGCCAGTGGCGCAATGGATAACGCGTCTGACTACGGATCAGAAGATTGTAGGTTCGACTCCTATCTGGCTCGGAAGGGTTGTAGGTCTCTTTTTCATTATGTTCCTGTGGTATTCTTATTTACCTCAGACTTAATGTAGGTTCAATATTCTCCAGCAGGACTCATCCAGCAGTTGTTCCACGGTAGAGCTGCAGTAATAGGACCACGGCTAGTTAAACGTTTCCCATTTGCTGCTGGACTCTACATGACGGCCGTCACGTGGTGTGCTGCTTTTGTATTTCAACATGGGTCCCTGATTCTCTTAACTACATAAAAAAGCTTGTTGACAAAAGTGTGTGTGCGCGCGAGGGTCTGTGGACGCAGGCAGGTGTGTGCAATTGAATGCTTACCCATTTACATTTGTGAGAGGGACAAACCAACTCCTTGTGGGCTGCAGGCTTACAACTGGTAGCCCCAGTAGCCAGGCAGAACCACAGTTAAGGAGAGAGAGGAAGTTGGTCCATTATTAGAGAAGAACCATGAGCATCTTGCCCTGCTACCTTCTTCCCCTCTCAGCCACGATCGGCCACGATCGGCCAAGACCTCTCTATTAGGGCGGAGGGTGAACATTTCTTGGACCTCAGAAACTTAGGGATGTAGACCCAATATGTCCTCCAAGCGCCTAGAGACCTGGTGCCCAATCTGGCGTGGTGTTTTTCAGCATACCCGACCAATCTGGTTGCAAGGCAGATTTTAACAGTACTGCTGAAAAGGGACTCCCAGGCATCCCTGAGGCCATCATTTGCATAGGCCCTGCCCTTCTCTTTATCCTGCTTCCCACAAAGCAACTCATCACTAGCAGCAGTATAGATTTGGAGGTGGTGAAGAATAATGACAGGGAGGCTGAAAAAGAGAAAGAAAAGTCCCAGAAGTCCAGCAGGCTTCCTTGTAAAATGCTGCTGGACATAGAGCGCACCTTCTTTACTGCAAGGCAAATACATTAAAAATGTTGAGGAGAGACAATTTAAAAATACATATTACATGACACAGGACTGGAACCTGCTTTATTATTTCAATAAGTCTTGAAAACAAAGAAGATTTCTCTCCTAAAAGCTGTTAAAAATATGGAACGCTTCACGAATTTGCGTGTCATCCTTGTGCAGGGGCCATGCTAATCTTCTCTGTATCGTTCCAATTTTAGTATATGTGCTGCCGAAGCGAGCACACTGTATTGATGAACTGACAATGTTTATAAACTCTCTAAATCCACAGTCTCTAGACATAGGGTGGCCTGGCAGAGATGCTCAGATGGCCAGTAAGCATTCAAATCTGAGCCAATGGGCAAAAATGTATGAAGAGTAGCAATCCATTATTCTTCACTGCATTCGTGGTCCAAGACTTCACACACCGTAAGTATGTAGATTATGCCAGGGTTGCAAAGGCTCATGGTTTGGGCTACAGACAAGGAGCATTGTGACATCACGCTGCCTGTGGAACTTTGATATTAAAGGCGAAACAGCTGCACAGTAGGTTAGGTGAAGTGCTCTGAGTGTGGAAAGGCAGCATGCTTGGGTCCCTGGACAAGGTGAGCCTACGACAAGGTGTCTGAATTTTAACCCCTATTGTAATATTAAACTCCCTTTTGTTGTACCCGCCTACTTACTAAGGAGTTCACAAGCTCAGCCCCACACAGACCTGGAGCTGATTATGTTAACCCAGAGTATTTAAGAAACTGAGCCTGATCTAAAAGATTTTCTGGGATCTAGGACCATTTTGCCTAGCTTTTAGGTCCTTCCTTCTCCTAAAGTCCTTTGTACAACTTAGGAAAACCTCATAGAACAGACTTTCAGGTGGTCAGATGGGTTTCCTTGTGCCTTCACACACACACACACACACACGCTTTCTAGCCCTCTTAAGGACAACAAGATAGGTGCAAATACATAGGGCCAGTGGCGCAATGGATAACGCGTCTGACTACGGATCAGAAGATTGTAGGTTCGACTCCTATCTGGCTCGGAAGGGTTGTAGGTCTCTTTTTCATTATGTTCCTGTGGTATTCTTATTTACCTCAGACTTAATGTAGGTTCAATATTCTCCAGCAGGACTCATCCAGCAGTTGTTCCACGGTAGAGCTGCAGTAATAGGACCACGGCTAGTTAAACGTTTCCCATTTGCTGCTGGACTCTACATGACGGCCGTCACGTGGTGTGCTGCTTTTGTATTTCAACATGGGTCCCTGATTCTCTTAACTACATAAAAAAGCTTGTTGACAAAAGTGTGTGTGCGCGCGAGGGTCTGTGGACGCAGGCAGGTGTGTGCAATTGAATGCTTACCCATTTACATTTGTGAGAGGGACAAACCAACTCCTTGTGGGCTGCAGGCTTACAACTGGTAGCCCCAGTAGCCAGGCAGAACCACAGTTAAGGAGAGAGAGGAAGTTGGTCCATTATTAGAGAAGAACCATGAGCATCTTGCCCTGCTACCTTCTTCCCCTCTCGGCCACGATCGGCCACGATCGGCCAAGACCTCTCTATTAGGGCGGAGGGTGAACATTTCTTGGACCTCAGAAACTTAGGGATGTAGACCCAATATGTCCTCCAAGCGCCTAGAGACCTGGTGCCCAATCTGGCGTGGTGTTTTTCAGCATACCCGACCAATCTGGTTGCAAGGCAGATTTTAACAGTACTGCTGAAAAGGGACTCCCAGGCATCCCTGAGGCCATCATTTGCATAGGCCCTGCCCTTCTCTTTATCCTGCTTCCCACAAAGCAACTCATCACTAGCAGCAGTATAGATTTGGAGGTGGTGAAGAATAATGACAGGGAGGCTGAAAAAGAGAAAGAAAAGTCCCAGAAGTCCAGCAGGCTTCCTTGTAAAATGCTGCTGGACATAGAGCGCACCTTCTTTACTGCAAGGCAAATACATTAAAAATGTTGAGGAGAGACAATTTAAAAATACATATTACATGACACAGGACTGGAACCTGCTTTATTATTTCAATAAGTCTTGAAAACAAAGAAGATTTCTCTCCTAAAAGCTGTTAAAAATATGGAACGCTTCACGAATTTGCGTGTCATCCTTGCGCAGGGGCCATGCTAATCTTCTCTGTATCGTTCCAATTTTAGGATATGTGCTGCCGAAGCGAGCACACTGTATTGATGAACTGACAATGTTTATAAACTCTCTAAATCCACAGTCTCTAGACATAGGGTGGCCTGGCAGAGATGCTCAGATGGCCAGTAAGCATTCAAATCTGAGCCAATGGGCAAAAATGTATGAAGAGTAGCAATCCATTATTCTTCACTGCATTCGTGGTCCAAGACTTCACACACCGTAAGTATGTAGATTATGCCAGGGTTGCAAAGGCTCATGGTTTGGGCTACAGACAAGGAGCATTGTGACATCACGCTGCCTGTGGAACTTTGATATTAAAGGCGAAACAGCTGCACAGTAGGTTAGGTGAAGTGCTCTGAGTGTGGAAAGGCAGCA
Source organism: Lissotriton helveticus (assembly GCF_964261635.1). Classification (NCBI taxonomy): domain Eukaryota; kingdom Metazoa; phylum Chordata; class Amphibia; order Caudata; family Salamandridae; genus Lissotriton; species Lissotriton helveticus. Next base: position 1,087,621,208 of record NC_136067.1, on the reverse strand, counting down.
TGCTTGGGTCCCTGGACAAGGTGAGCCTACGACAAGGTGTCTGAATTTTAACCCCTATTGTAATATTAAACTCCCTTTTGTTGTACCCGCCTACTTACTAAGGAGTTCACAAGCTCAGCCCCACACAGACCTGGAGCTGATTATGTTAACCCAGAGTATTTAAGAAACTGAGCCTGATCTAAAAGATTTTCTTGGATCTAGGACCATTTTGCCTAGCTTTTAGGTCCTTCCTTCTCCTAAAGTCCTTTGTACAACTTAGGAAAACCTCATAGAACAGACTTTCAGGTGGTCAGATGGGTTTCCTTGTGCCTTCACACACACACACACACACACACGCTTTCTAGCCCTCTTAAGGACAAAAAGATAGGTGCAAATACATAGGGCCAGTGGTGCAATGGATAATGCGTCTGACTACGGATCAGAAGATTGTAGGTTCGACTCCTATCTGGCTCGGAAGGGTTGTAGGTCTCTTTTTCATTATGTTCCTGTGGTATTCTTATTTACCTCAGACTTAATGTAGGTTCAATATTCTCCAGCAGGACTCATCCAGCAGTTGTTCCACGGTAGAGCTGTAGTAATAGGACCACGGCTAGTTAAACGTTTCCCATTTGCTGCTGGACTCTACATGACGGCCGTCACGTGGTGTGCTGCTTTTGTATTTCAACATGGGTCCCTGATTCTCTTAACTACATAAAAAAGCTTGTTGACAAAAGTGTGTGTGCGCGCGAGGGTCTGTGGACACAGGCAGGTGTGTGCAATTGAATGCTTACCCATTTACATTTGTGAGAGGGACAAACCAACTCCTTGTGGGCTGCAGGCTTACAACTGGTAGCCCCAGTAGCCAGGCAGAACCACAGTTAAGGAGAGAGAGGAAGTTGGTCCATTATTAGAGAAGAACCATGAGCATCTTGCCCTGCTACCTTCTTCCCCTCTCAGCCACGATCGGCCACGACCTCTCTATTAGGGCGGAGGGTGAACATTTCTTGGACCTCAGAAACTTAGGGATGTAAACCCAATATGTCCTCCAAGCGCCTAGAGACCTGGTGCCCAATCTGGCGTGGTGTTTTTCAGCATACCCGACCAATCTGGTTGCAAGGCAGATTTTAACAGTACTGCTGAAAAGGGACTCCCAGGCATCCCTGAGGCCATCATTTGCATAGGCCCTGCCCTTCTCTTTATCCTGCTTCCCACAAAGCAACTCATCACTAGCAGCAGTATAGATTTGGAGGTGGTGAAGAATAATGACAGGGAGGCTGAAAAAGAGAAAGAAAAGTCCCAGAAGTCCAGCAGGCTTCCTTGTAAAATGCTGCTGGACATAGAGCGCACCTTCTTTACTGCAAGGCAAATACATTAAAAATGTTGAGGAGAGACAATTTAAAAATACATATTACATGACACAGGACTGGAACCTGCTTTATTATTTCAATAAGTCTTGAAAACAAAGAAGATTTCTCTCCTAAAAGCTGTTAAAAATATGGAACGCTTCACGAATTTGCGTGTCATCCTTGCGCAGGGGCCATGCTAATCTTCTCTGTATCGTTCCAATTTTAGTATATGTGCTGCCGAAGCGAGCACACTGTATTGATGAACTGACAATGTTTATAAACTCTCTAAATCCACAGTCTCTAGACATAGGGTGGCCTGGCAGAGATGCTCAGATGGCCAGTAAGCATTCAAATCTGAGCCAATGGGCAAAAATGTATGAAGAGTAGCAATCCATTATTCTTCACTGCATTCGTGGTCCAAGACTTCACACACCGTAAGTATGTAGATTATGCCAGGGTTGCAAAGGCTCATGGTTTGGGCTACAGACAAGGAGCATTGTGACATCACGCTGCCTGTGGAACTTTGATATTAAAGGCGAAACAGCTGCACAGTAGGTTAGGTGAAGTGCTCTGAGTGTGGAAAGGCAGCATGCTTGGGTCCCCGGACAAGGTGAGCCTACGACAAGGTGTCTGAATTTTAACCCCTATTGTAATATTAAACTCCCTTTTGTTGTACCCGCCTACTTACTAAGGAGTTCACAAGCTCAGCCCCACACAGACCTGGAGCTGATTATGTTAACCCAGAGTATTTAAGAAACTGAGCCTGATCTAAAAGATTTTCTTAGATCTAGGACCATTTTGCCTAGCTTTTAGGTCCTTCCTTCTCCTAAAGTCCTTTGTACAACTTAGGAAAACCTCACAGAACAGACTTTCAGGTGGTCAGATGGGTTTCCTTGTGCCTTCACACACACACACACACGCTTTCTAGCCCTCTTAAGGACAAAAAGATAGGTGCAATTACATAGGGCCAGTGGCGCAATGGATAACGCGTCTGACTACGGATCAGAAGATTGTAGGTTCGACTCCTATCTGGCTCGGAAGGGTTGTAGGTCTCTTTTTCATTATGTTCCTGTGGTATTCTTATTTACCTCAGACTTAATGTAGGTTCAATATTCTCCAGCAGGACTCATCCAGCAGTTGTTCCACGGTAGAGCTGCAGTAATAGGACCACGGCTAGTTAAACATTTCCCATTTGCTGCTGGACTCTACATGACGGCCGTCACGTGGTGTGCTGCTTTTGTATTTCAACATGGGTCCCTGATTCTCTTAACTACATAAAAAAGCTTGTTGACAAAAGTGTGTGTGCGCGCGAGGGTCTGTGGACGCAGGCAGGTGTGTGCAATTGAATGCTTACCCATTTACATTTGTGAGAGGGACAAACCAACTCCTTGTGGGCTGCAGGCTTACAACTGGTAGCCCCAGTAGCCAGGCAGAACCACAGTTAAGGAGAGAGAGGAAGTTGGTCCATTATTAGAGAAGAACCATGAGCATCTTGCCCTGCTACCTTCTTCCCCTCTCAGCCACGATCAGCCACGATCGGCCAAGACCTCTCTATTAGGGCGGAGGGTGAACATTTCTTGGACCTCAGAAACTTAGGGATGTAGACCCAATATGTCCTCCAAGCGCCTAGAGACCTGGTGCCCAATCTGGCGTGGTGTTTTTCAGCATACCCGACCAATCTGGTTGCAAGGCAGATTTTAACAGTACTGCTGAAAAGGGACTCCCAGGCATCCCTGAGGCCATCATTTGCATAGGCCCTGCCCTTCTCTTTATCCTGCTTCCCACAAAGCAACTCATCACTAGCAGCAGTATAGATTTGGAGGTGGTGAAGAATAATGACAGGGAGGCTGAAAAAGAGAAAGAAAAGTCCCAGAAGTCCAGCAGGCTTCCTTGTAAAATGCTGCTGGACATAGAGCGCACCTTCTTTACTGCAAGGCAAATACATTAAAAATGTTGAGGAGAGACAATTTAAAAATACATATTACATGACACAGGACTGGAACCTGCTTTATTTTTTCAATAAGTCTTGAAAACAAAGAAGATTTCTCTCCTAAAAGCTGTTAAAAATATGGAACGCTTCACGAATTTGCGTGTCATCCTTGCGCAGGGGCCATGCTAATCTTCTCTGTATCGTTCCAATTTTAGTATATGTGCTGCCGAAGCGAGCACACTTTATTGATGAACTGACAATGTTTATAAACTCTCTAAATCCACAGTCTCTAGACATAGGGTGGCCTGGCAGAGATGCTCAGATGGCCAGTAAGCATTCAAATCTGAGCCAATGGGCAAAAATGTATGAAGAGTAGCAATCCATTATTCTTCACTGCATTCGTGGTCCAAGACTTCACACACCGTAAGTATGTAGATTATGCCAGGGTTGCAAAGGCTCATGGTTTGGGCTACAGACAAGGAGCATTGTGACATCACGCTGCCTGTGGAACTTTGATATTAAAGGCGAAACAGCTGCACAGTAGGTTAGGTGAAGTGCTCTGAGTGTGGAAAGGCAGCATGCTTGGGTCCCTGGACAAGGTGAGCCTACGACAAGGTGTCTGAATTTTAACCCCTATTGTAATATTAAACTCCCTTTTGTTGTACCCGCCTACTTACTAAGGAGTTCACAAGCTCAGCCCCACACAGACCTGGAGCTGATTATGTTAACCCAGAGTATTTAAGAAACTGAGCCTGATCTAAAAGATTTTCTTGGATCTAGGACCATTTTGCCTAGCTTTTAGGTCCTTCCTTCTCCTAAAGTCCTTTGTACAACTTAGGAAAACCTCATAGAACAGACTTTCAGGTGGTCAGATGGGTTTCCTTGTGCCTTCACACACACACACACACACACACACACACACGCTTTCTAGCCCTCTTAAGGACAACAAGATAGGTGCAAATACATAGGGCCAGTGGCGCAATGGATAACGCGTCTGACTACGGATCAGAAGATTGTAGGTTCGACTCCTATCTGGCTCGGAAGGGTTGTAGGTCTCTTTTTCATTATGTTCCTGTGGTATTCTTATTTACCTCAGACTTAATGTAGGTTCAATATTCTCCAGCAGGACTCATCCAGCAGTTGTTCCACGGTAGAGCTGCAGTAATAGGACCACGGCTAGTTAAACGTTTCCCATTTGCTGCTGGACTCTACATGACGGCCGTCACGTGGTGTGCTGCTTTTGTATTTCAACATGGGTCCCTGATTCTCTTAACTACATAAAAAAGCTTGTTGACAAAAGTGTGTGTGCGCGCGAGGGTCTGTGGACGCAGGCAGGTGTGTGCAATTGAATGCTTACCCATTTACATTTGTGAGAGGGACAAACCAACTCCTTGTGGGCTGCAGGCTTACAACTGGTAGCCCCAGTAGCCAGGCAGAACCACAGTTAAGGAGAGAGAGGAAGTTGGTCCATTATTAGAGAAGAACCATGAGCATCTTGCCCTGCTACCTTCTTCCCCTCTCAGCCACGATCGGCCACGATCGGCCAAGACCTCTCTATTAGGGCGGAGGGTGAACATTTCTTGGACCTCAGAAACTTAGGGATGTAGACCCAATATGTCCTCCAAGCGCCTAGAGACCTGGTGCCCAATCTGGCGTGGTGTTTTTCAGCATACCCGACCAATCTGGTTGCAAGGCAGATTTTAACAGTACTGCTGAAAAGGGACTCCCAGGCATCCCTGAGGCCATCATTTGCATAGGCCCTGCCCTTCTCTTTATCCTGCTTCCCACAAAGCAACTCATCACTAGCAGCAGTATAGATTTGGAGGTGGTGAAGAATAATGACAGGGAGGCTGAAAAAGAGAAAGAAAAGTCCCAGAAGTCCAGCAGGCTTCCTTGTAAAATGCTGCTGGACATAGAGCGCACCTTCTTTACTGCAAGGCAAATACATTAAAAATGTTGAGGAGAGACAATTTAAAAATACATATTACATGACACAGGACTGGAACCTGCTTTATTATTTCAATAAGTCTTGAAAACAAAGAAGATTTCTCTCCTAAAAGCTGTTAAAAATATGGAACGCTTCACGAATTTGCGTGCCATCCTTGTGCAGGGGCCATGCTAATCTTCTCTGTATCGTTCCAATTTTAGTATATGTGCTGCCGAAGCGAGCACACTGTATTGATGAACTGACAATGTTTATAAACTCTCTAAATCCACAGTCTCTAGACATAGGGTGGCCTGGCAGAGATGCTCAGATGGCCAGTAAGCATTCAAATCTGAGCCAATGGGCAAAAATGTATGAAGAGTAGCAATCCATTATTCTTCACTGCATTCGTGGTCCAAGACTTCACACACCGTAAGTATGTAGATTATGCCAGGGTTGCAAAGGCTCATGGTTTGGGCTACAGACAAGGAGCATTGTGACATCACGCTGCCTGTGGAACTTTGATATTAAAGGCGAAACAGCTGCACAGTAGGTTAGGTGAAGTGCTCTGAGTGTGGAAAGGCAGCATGCTTGGGTCCCTGGACAAGGTGAGCCTACGACAAGGTGTCTGAATTTTAACCCCTATTGTAATATTAAACTCCCTTTTGTTGTACCCGCCTACTTACTAAGGAGTTCACAAGCTCAGCCCCACACAGACCTGGAGCTGATTATGTTAACCCAGAGTATTTAAGAAACTGAGCCTGATCTAAAAGATTTTCTTGGATCTAGGACCATTTTGCCTAGCTTTTAGGTCCTTCCTTCTCCTAAAGTCCTTTGTACAACTTAGGAAAACCTCATAGAACAGACTTTCAGGTGGTCAGATGGGTTTCCTTGTGCCTTCACACACACACACACACACACGCTTTCTAGCCCTCTTAAGGACAACAAGATAGGTGCAAATACATAGGGCCAGTGGCGCAATGGATAACGCGTCTGACTACGGATCAGAAGATTGTAGGTTCGACTCCTATCTGGCTCGGAAGGGTTGTAGGTCTCTTTTTCATTATGTTCCTGTGGTATTCTTATTTACCTCAGACTTAATGTAGGTTCAATATTCTCCAGCAGGACTCATCCAGCAGTTGTTCCACGGTAGAGCTGCAGTAATAGGACCACGGCTAGTTAAACGTTTCCCATTTGCTGCTGGACTCTACATGACGGCCGTCACGTGGTGTGCTGCTTTTGTATTTCAACATGGGTCCCTGATTCTCTTAACTACATAAAAAAGCTTGTTGACAAAAGTGTGTGTGCGCGCGAGGGTCTGTGGACGCAGGCAGGTGTGTGCAATTGAATGCTTACCCATTTACATTTGTGAGAGGGACAAACCAACTCCTTGTGGGCTGCAGGCTTACAACTGGTAGCCCCAGTAGCCAGGCAGAACCACAGTTAAGGAGAGAGAGGAAGTTGGTCCATTATTAGAGAAGAACCATGAGCATCTTGCCCTGCTACCTTCTTCCCCTCTCGGCCACGATCGGCCACGATCGGCCAAGACCTCTCTATTAGGGCGGAGGGTGAACATTTCTTGGACCTCAGAAACTTAGGGATGTAGACCCAATATGTCCTCCAAGCGCCTAGAGACCTGGTGCCCAATCTGGCGTGGTGTTTTTCAGCATACCCGACCAATCTGGTTGCAAGGCAGATTTTAACAGTACTGCTGAAAAGGGACTCCCAGGCATCCCTGAGGCCATCATTTGCATAGGCCCTGCCCTTCTCTTTATCCTGCTTCCCACAAAGCAACTCATCACTAGCAGCAGTATAGATTTGGAGGTGGTGAAGAATAATGACAGGGAGGCTGAAAAAGAGAAAGAAAAGTCCCAGAAGTCCAGCAGGCTTCCTTGTAAAATGCTGCTGGACATAGAGCGCACCTTCTTTACTGCAAGGCAAATACATTAAAAATGTTGAGGAGAGACAATTTAAAAATACATATTACATGACACAGGACTGGAACCTGCTTTATTATTTCAATAAGTCTTGAAAACAAAGAAGATTTCTCTCCTAAAAGCTGTTAAAAATATGGAACGCTTCACGAATTTGCGTGTCATCCTTGCGCAGGGGCCATGCTAATCTTCTCTGTATCGTTCCAATTTTAGGATATGTGCTGCCGAAGCGAGCACACTGTATTGATGAACTGACAATGTTTATAAACTCTCTAAATCCACAGTCTCTAGACATAGGGTGGCCTGGCAGAGATGCTCAGATGGCCAGTAAGCATTCAAATCTGAGCCAATGGGCAAAAATGTATGAAGAGTAGCAATCCATTATTCTTCACTGCATTCGTGGTCCAAGACTTCACACACCGTAAGTATGTAGATTATGCCAGGGTTGCAAAGGCTCATGGTTTGGGCTACAGACAAGGAGCATTGTGACATCACGCTGCCTGTGGAACTTTGATATTAAAGGCGAAACAGCTGCACAGTAGGTTAGGTGAAGTGCTCTGAGTGTGGAAAGGCAGCATGCTTGGGTCCCTGGACAAGGTGAGCCTACGACAAGGTGTCTGAATTTTAACCCCTATTGTAATATTAAACTCCCTTTTGTTGTACCCGCCTACTTACTAAGGAGTTCACAAGCTCAGCCCCACACAGACCTGGAGCTGATTATGTTAACCCAGAGTATTTAAGAAACTGAGCCTGATCTAAAAGATTTTCTTGGATCTAGGACCATTTTGCCTAGCTTTTAGGTCCTTCCTTCTCCTAAAGTCCTTTGTACAACTTAGGAAAACCTCATAGAACAGACTTTCAGGTGGTCAGATGGGTTTCCTTGTGCCTTCACACACACACACACACACACACGCTTTCTAGCCCTCTTAAGGACAAAAAGATAGGTGCAAATACATAGGGCCAGTGGTGCATGGATAATGCGTCTGACTACGGATCAGAAGATTGTAGGTTCGACTCCTATCTGGCTCGGAAGGGTTGTAGGTCTCTTTTTCATTATGTTCCTGTGGTATTCTTATTTACCTCAGACTTAATGTAGGTTCAATATTCTCCAGCAGGACTCATCCAGCAGTTGTTCCACGGTAGAGCTGTAGTAATAGGACCACGGCTAGTTAAACGTTTCCCATTTGCTGCTGGACTCTACATGACGGCCGTCACGTGGTGTGCTGCTTTTGTATTTCAACATGGGTCCCTGATTCTCTTAACTACATAAAAAAGCTTGTTGACAAAAGTGTGTGTGCGCGCGAGGGTCTGTGGACACAGGCAGGTGTGTGCAATTGAATGCTTACCCATTTACATTTGTGAGAGGGACAAACCAACTCCTTGTGGGCTGCAGGCTTACAACTGGTAGCCCCAGTAGCCAGGCAGAACCACAGTTAAGGAGAGAGAGGAAGTTGGTCCATTATTAGAGAAGAACCATGAGCATCTTGCCCTGCTACCTTCTTCCCCTCTCAGCCACGATCGGCCACGACCTCTCTATTAGGGCGGAGGGTGAACATTTCTTGGACCTCAGAAACTTAGGGATGTAAACCCAATATGTCCTCCAAGCGCCTAGAGACCTGGTGCCCAATCTGGCGTGGTGTTTTTCAGCATACCCGACCAATCTGGTTGCAAGGCAGATTTTAACAGTACTGCTGAAAAGGGACTCCCAGGCATCCCTGAGGCCATCATTTGCATAGGCCCTGCCCTTCTCTTTATCCTGCTTCCCACAAAGCAACTCATCACTAGCAGCAGTATAGATTTGGAGGTGGTGAAGAATAATGACAGGGAGGCTGAAAAAGAGAAAGAAAAGTCCCAGAAGTCCAGCAGGCTTCCTTGTAAAATGCTGCTGGACATAGAGCGCACCTTCTTTACTGCAAGGCAAATACATTAAAAATGTTGAGGAGAGACAATTTAAAAATACATATTACATGACACAGGACTGGAACCTGCTTTATTATTTCAATAAGTCTTGAAAACAAAGAAGATTTCTCTCCTAAAAGCTGTTAAAAATATGGAACGCTTCACGAATTTGCGTGTCATCCTTGCGCAGGGGCCATGCTAATCTTCTCTGTATCGTTCCAATTTTAGTATATGTGCTGCCAAAGCGAGCACACTGTATTGATGAACTGACAATGTTTATAAACTCTCTAAATCCACAGTCTCTAGACATAGGGTGGCCTGGCAGAGATGCTCAGATGGCCAGTAAGCATTCAAATCTGAGCCAATGGGCAAAAATGTATGAAGAGTAGCAATCCATTATTCTTCACTGCATTCGTGGTCCAAGACTTCACACACCGTAAGTATGTAGATTATGCCAGGGTTGCAAAGGCTCATGGTTTGGGCTACAGACAAGGAGCATTGTGACATCACGCTGCCTGTGGAACTTTGATATTAAAGGCGAAACAGCTGCACAGTAGGTTAGGTGAAGTGCTCTGAGTGTGGAAAGGCAGCATGCTTGGGTCCCTGGACAAGGTGAGCCTACGACAAGGTGTCTGAATTTTAACCCCTATTGTAATATTAAACTCCCTTTTGTTGTACCCGCCTACTTACTAAGGAGTTCACAAGCTCAGCCCCACACAGACCTGGAGCTGATTATGTTAACCCAGAGTATTTAAGAAACTGAGCCTGATCTAAAAGATTTTCTTGGATCTAGGACCATTTTGCCTAGCTTTTAGGTCCTTCCTTCTCCTAAAGTCCTTTGTACAACTTAGGAAAACCTCATAGAACAGACTTTCAGGTGGTCAGATGGGTTTCCTTGTGCCTTCACACACACACACACACACACACACACACACACACACGCTTTCTAGCCCTCTTAAGGACAAAAAGATAGGTGCAAATACATAGGGCCAGTGGCGCAATGGATAACGCGTCTGACTACGGATCAGAAGATTGTAGGTTCGACTCCTATCTGGCTCGGAAGGGTTGTAGGTCTCTTTTTCATTATGTTCCTGTGGTATTCTTATTTACCTCAGACTTAATGTAGGTTCAATATTCTCCAGCAGGACTCATCCAGCAGTTGTTCCACGGTAGAGCTGCAGTAATAGGACCACGGCTAGTTAAACGTTTCCCATTTGCTGCTGGACTCTACATGACGGCCGTCACGTGGTGTGCTGCTTTTGTATTTCAACATGGGTCCCTGATTCTCTTAACTACATAAAAAAGCTTGTTGACAAAAGTGTGTGTGCGCGCGAGGGTCTGTGGACGCAGGCAGGTGTGTGCAATTGAATGCTTACCCATTTACATTTGTGAGAGGGACAAACCAACTCCTTGTGGGCTGCAGGCTTACAACTGGTAGCCCCAGTAGCCAGGCAGAACCACAGTTAAGGAGAGAGAGGAAGTTGGTCCATTATTAGAGAAGAACCATGAGCATCTTGCCCTGCTACCTTCTTCCCCTCTCAGCCACAATCAGCCACAATCGGCCAAGACCTCTCTATTAGGGCGGAGGGTGAACATTTCTTGGACCTCAGAAACTTAGGGATGTAGACCCAATATGTCCTCCAAGCGCCTAGAGACCTGGTGCCCAATCTGGCGTGGTGTTTTTCAGCATACCCGACCAATCTGGTTGCAAGGCAGATTTTAACAGTACTGCTGAAAAGGGACTCCCAGGCATCCCTGAGGCCATCATTTGCATAGGCCCTGCCCTTCTCTTTATCCTGCTTCCCACAAAGCAACTCATCACTAGCAGCAGTATAGATTTGGAGGTGGTGAAGAATAATGACAGGGAGGCTGAAAAAGAGAAAGAAAAGTCCCAGAAGTCCAGCAGGCTTCCTTGTAAAATGCTGCTGGACATAGAGCGCACCTTCTTTACTGCAAGGCAAATACATTAAAAATGTTGAGGAGAGACAATTTAAAAATACATATTACATGACACAGGACTGGAACCTGCTTTATTATTTCAATAAGTCTTGAAAACAAAGAAGATTTCTCTCCTAAAAGCTGTTAAAAATATGGAACGCTTCACGAATTTGCGTGTCATCCTTGCGCAGGGGCCATGCTAATCTTCTCTGTATCGTTCCAATTTTAGTATATGTGCTGCCGAAGCGAGCACACTGTATTGATGAACTGACAATGTTTATAAACTCTCTAAATCCACAGTCTCTAGACATAGGGTGGCCTGGCAGAGATGCTCAGATGGCCAGTAAGCATTCAAATCTGAGCCAATGGGCAAAAATGTATGAAGAGTAGCAATCCATTATTCTTCACTGCATTCGTGGTCCAAGACTTCACACACCGTAAGTATGTAGATTATGCCAGGGTTGCAAAGGCTCATGGTTTGGGCTACAGACAAGGAGCATTGTGACATCACGCTGCCTGTGGAACTTTGATATTAAAGGCGAAACAGCTGCACAGTAGGTTAGGTGAAGTGCTCTGAGTGTGGAAAGGCAGCATGCTTGGGTCCCTGGACAAGGTGAGCCTACGACAAGGTGTCTGAATTTTAACCCCTATTGTAATATTAAACTCCCTTTTGTTGTACCCGCCTACTTACTAAGGAGTTCACAAGCTCAGCCCCACACAGACCTGGAGCTGATTATGTTAACCCAGAGTATTTAAGAAACTGAGCCTGATCTAAAAGATTTTCTTGGATCTAGGACCATTTTGCCTAGCTTTTAGGTCCTTCCTTCTCCTAAAGTCCTTTGTACAACTTAGGAAAACCTCATAGAACAGACTTTCAGGTGGTCAGATGGGTTTCCTTGTGCCTTCACACACACACACACACACACACACACACACGCTTTCTAGCCCTCTTAAGGACAAAAAGATAGGTGCAAATACATAGGGCCAGTGGTGCAATGGATAACGCGTCTGACTACGGATCAGAAGATTGTAGGTTCGACTCCTATCTGGCTCGGAAGGGTTGTAGGTCTCTTTTTCATTATGTTCCTGTGGTATTCTTATTTACCTCAGACTTAATGTAGGTTCAATATTCTCCAGCAGGACTCATCCAGCAGTTGTTCCACGGTAGAGCTGCAGTAATAGGACCACGGCTAGTTAAACGTTTCCCATTTGCTCCTGGACTCTACATGATGGCCGTCACGTGGTGTGCTGCTTTTGTATTTCAACATGGGTCCCTGATTCTCTTAACTACATAAAAAAGCTTGTTGACAAAAGTGTGTGTGCGCGCGAGGGTCTGTGGACGCAGGCAGGTGTGTGCAATTGAATGCTTACCCATTTACATTTGTGAGAGGGACAAACCAACTCCTTGTGGGCTGCAGGCTTACAACTGGTAGCCCCAGTAGCCAGGCAGAACCACAGTTAAGGAGAGAGAGGAAGTTGGTCCATTATTAGAGAAGAACCATGAGCATCTTGCCCTGCTACCTTCTTCCCCTCTCGGCCACGATCGGCCACGATCGGCCAAGACCTCTCTATTAGGGCGGAGGGTGAACATTTCTTGGACCTCAGAAACTTAGGGATGTAGACCCAATATGTCCTCCAAGCGCCTAGAGACCTGGTGCCCAATCTGGCGTGGTGTTTTTCAGCATACCCGACCAATCTGGTTGCAAGGCAGATTTTAACAGTACTGCTGAAAAGGGACTCCCAGGCATCCCTGAGGCCATCATTTGTATAGGCCCTGCCCTTCTCTTTATCCTGCTTCCCACAAAGCAACTCATCACTAGCAGCAGTATAGATTTGGAGGTGGTGAAGAATAATGACAGGGAGGCTGAAAAAGAGAAAGAAAAGTCCCAGAAGTCCAGCAGGCTTCCTTGTAAAATGCTGCTGGACATAGAGCGCCCCTTCTTTACTGCAAGGCAAATACATTAAAAATGTTGAGGAGAGACAATTTAAAAATACATATTACATGACACAGGACTGGAACCTGCTTTATTATTTCAATAAGTCTTGAAAACAAAGAAGATTTCTCTCCTAAAAGCTGTTAAAAATATGGAACGCTTCACGAATTTGCGTGTCATCCTTGCGCAGGGGCCATGCTAATCTTCTCTGTATCGTTCCAATTTTAGTATATGTGCTGCCGAAGCGAGCACACTTTATTGATGAACTGACAATGTTTATAAACTCTCTAAATCCACAGTCTCTAGACATAGGGTGGCCTGGCAGAGATGCTCAGATGGCCAGTAAGCATTCAAATCTGAGCCAATGGGCAAAAATGTATGAAGAGTAGCAATCCATTATTCTTCACTGCATTCGTGGTCCAAGACTTCACACACCGTAAGTATGTAGATTATGCCAGGGTTGCAAAGGCTCATGGTTTGGGCTACAGACAAGGAGCATTGTGACATCACGCTGCCTGTGGAACTTTGATATTAAAGGCGAAACAGCTGCACAGTAGGTTAGGTGAAGTGCTCTGAGTGTGGAAAGGCAGCATGCTTGGGTCCCCGGACAAGGTGAGCCTACGACAAGGTGTCTGAATTTTAACCCCTATTGTAATATTAAACTCCCTTTTGTTGTACCCGCCTACTTACTAAGGAGTTCACAAGCTCAGCCCCACACAGACCTGGAGCTGATTATGTTAACCCAGAGTATTTAAGAAACTGAGCCTGATCTAAAAGATTTTCTTAGATCTAGGACCATTTTGCCTAGCTTTTAGGTCCTTCCTTCTCCTAAAGTCCTTTGTACAACTTAGGAAAACCTCACAGAACAGACTTTCAGGTGGTCAGATGGGTTTCCTTGTGCCTTCACACACACACACACACACACACACACACACGCTTTCTAGCCCTCTTAAGGACAAAAAGATAGGTGCAATTACATAGGGCCAGTGGCGCAATGGATAACGCGTCTGACTACGGATCAGAAGATTGTAGGTTCGACTCCTATCTGGCTCGGAAGGGTTGTAGGTCTCTTTTTCATTATGTTCCTGTGGTATTCTTATTTACCTCAGACTTAATGTATGGTCAATATTCTCCAGCAGGACTCATCCAGCAGTTGTTCCACGGTAGAGCTGCAGTAATAGGACCACGGCTAGTTAAACATTTCCCATTTGCTGCTGGACTCTACATGACGGCCGTCACGTGGTGTGCTGCTTTTGTATTTCAACATGGGTCCCTGATTCTCTTAACTACATAAAAAAGCTTGTTGACAAAAGTGTGTGTGCGCGCGAGGGTCTGTGGACGCAGGCAGGTGTGTGCAATTGAATGCTTACCCATTTACATTTGTGAGAGGGACAAACCAACTCCTTGTGGGCTGCAGGCTTACAACTGGTAGCCCCAGTAGCCAGGCAGAACCACAGTTAAGGAGAGGGAGGAAGTTGGTCCATTATTAGAGAAGAACCATGAGCATCTTGCCCTGCTACCTTCTTCCCCTCTCAGCCACGATCAGCCACGATCGGCCAAGACCTCTCTATTAGGGCGGAGGGTGAACATTTCTTGGACCTCAGAAACTTAGGGATGTAGACCCAATATGTCCTCCAAGCGCCTAGAGACCTGGTGCCCAATCTGGCGTGGTGTTTTTCAGCATACCCGACCAATCTGGTTGCAAGGCAGATTTTAACAGTACTGCTGAAAAGGGACTCCCAGGCATCCCTGAGGCCATCATTTGCATAGGCCCTGCCCTTCTCTTTATCCTGCTTCCCACAAAGCAACTCATCACTAGCAGCAGTATAGATTTGGAGGTGGTGAAGAATAATGACAGGGAGGCTGAAAAAGAGAAAGAAAAGTCCCAGAAGTCCAGCAGGCTTCCTTGTAAAATGCTGCTGGACATAGAGCGCACCTTCTTTACTGCAAGGCAAATACATTAAAAATGTTGAGGAGAGACAATTTAAAAATACATATTACATGACACAGGACTGGAACCTGCTTTATTATTTCAATAAGTCTTGAAAACAAAGAAGATTTCTCTCCTAAAAGCTGTTAAAAATATGGAACGCTTCACGAATTTGCGTGTCATCCTTGCGCAGGGGCCATGCTAATCTTCTCTGTATCGTTCCAATTTTAGTATATGTGCTGCCGAAGCGAGCACACTTTATTGATGAACTGACAATGTTTATAAACTCTCTAAATCCACAGTCTCTAGACATAGGGTGGCCTGGCAGAGATGCTCAGATGGCCAGTAAGCATTCAAATCTGAGCCAATGGGCAAAAATGTATGAAGAGTAGCAATCCATTATTCTTCACTGCATTCGTGGTCCAAGACTTCACACACCGTAAGTATGTAGATTATGCCAGGGTTGCAAAGGCTCATGGTTTGGGCTACAGACAAGGAGCATTGTGACATCACGCTGCCTGTGGAACTTTGATATTAAAGGCGAAACAGCTGCACAGTAGGTTAGGTGAAGTGCTCTGAGTGTGGAAAGGCAGCATGCTTGGGTCCCCGGACAAGGTGAGCCTACGACAAGGTGTCTGAATTTTAACCCCTATTGTAATATTAAACTCCCTTTTGTTGTACCCGCCTACTTACTAAGGAGTTCACAAGCTCAGCCCCACACAGACCTGGAGCTGATTATGTTAACCCAGAGTATTTAAGAAACTGAGCCTGATCTAAAAGATTTTCTTAGATCTAGGACCATTTTGCCTAGCTTTTAGGTCCTTCCTTCTCCTAAAGTCCTTTGTACAACTTAGGAAAACCTCACAGAACAGACTTTCAGGTGGTCAGATGGGTTTCCTTGTGCCTTCACACACACACACACACGCTTTCTAGCCCTCTTAAGGACAAAAAGATAGGTGCAATTACATAGGGCCAGTGGCGCAATGGATAACGCGTCTGACTACGGATCAGAAGATTGTAGGTTCGACTCCTATCTGGCTCGGAAGGGTTGTAGGTCTCTTTTTCATTATGTTCCTGTGGTATTCTTATTTACCTCAGACTTAATGTAGGTTCAATATTCTCCAGCAGGACTCATCCAGCAGTTGTTCCACGGTAGAGCTGCAGTAATAGGACCACGGCTAGTTAAACGTTTCCCATTTGCTGCTGGACTCTACATGACGGCCGTCACGTGGTGTGCTGCTTTTGTATTTCAACATGGGTCCCTGATTCTCTTAACTACATAAAAAAGCTTGTTGACAAAAGTGTGTGTGCGCGCGAGGGTCTGTGGACGCAGGCAGGTGTGTGCAATTGAATGCTTACCCATTTACATTTGTGAGAGGGACAAACCAACTCCTTGTGGGCTGCAGGCTTACAACTGGTAGCCCCAGTAGCCAGGCAGAACCACAGTTAAGGAGAGAGAGGAAGTTGGTCCATTATTAGAGAAGAACCATGAGCATCTTGCCCTGCTACCTTCTTCCCCTCTCAGCCACAATCAGCCACAATCGGCCAAGACCTCTCTATTAGGGCGGAGGGTGAACATTTCTTGGACCTCAGAAACTTAGGGATGTAGACCCAATATGTCCTCCAAGCGCCTAGAGACCTGGTGCCCAATCTGGCGTGGTGTTTTTCAGCATACCCGACCAATCTGGTTGCAAGGCAGATTTTAACAGTACTGCTGAAAAGGGACTCCCAGGCATCCCTGAGGCCATCATTTGCATAGGCCCTGCCCTTCTCTTTATCCTGCTTCCCACAAAGCAACTCATCACTAGCAGCAGTATAGATTTGGAGGTGGTGAAGAATAATGACAGGGAGGCTGAAAAAGAGAAAGAAAAGTCCCAGAAGTCCAGCAGGCTTCCTTGTAAAATGCTGCTGGACATAGAGCGCACCTTCTTTACTGCAAGGCAAATACATTAAAAATGTTGAGGAGAGACAATTTAAAAATACATATTACATGACACAGGACTGGAACCTGCTTTATTATTTCAATAAGTCTTGAAAACAAAGAAGATTTCTCTCCTAAAAGCTGTTAAAAATATGGAACGCTTCACGAATTTGCGTGTCATCCTTGCGCAGGGGCCATGCTAATCTTCTCTGTATCGTTCCAATTTTAGTATATGTGCTGCCGAAGCGAGCACACTGTATTGATGAACTGACAATGTTTATAAACTCTCTAAATCCACAGTCTCTAGACATAGGGTGGCCTGGCAGAGATGCTCAGATGGCCAGTAAGCATTCAAATCTGAGCCAATGGGCAAAAATGTATGAAGAGTAGCAATCCATTATTCTTCACTGCATTCGTGGTCCAAGACTTCACACACCGTAAGTATGTAGATTATGCCAGGGTTGCAAAGGCTCATGGTTTGGGCTACAGACAAGGAGCATTGTGACATCACGCTGCCTGTGGAACTTTGATATTAAAGGCGAAACAGCTGCACAGTAGGTTAGGTGAAGTGCTCTGAGTGTGGAAAGGCAGCATGCTTGGGTCCCTGGACAAGGTGAGCCTACGACAAGGTGTCTGAATTTTAACCCCTATTGTAATATTAAACTCCCTTTTGTTGTACCCGCCTACTTACTAAGGAGTTCACAAGCTCAGCCCCACACAGACCTGGAGCTGATTATGTTAACCCAGAGTATTTAAGAAACTGAGCCTGATCTAAAAGATTTTCTTGGATCTAGGACCATTTTGCCTAGCTTTTAGGTCCTTCCTTCTCCTAAAGTCCTTTGTACAACTTAGGAAAACCTCATAGAACAGACTTTCAGGTGGTCAGATGGGTTTCCTTGTGCCTTCACACACACACACACACACACACACACACACGCTTTCTAGCCCTCTTAAGGACAAAAAGATAGGTGCAAATACATAGGGCCAGTGGTGCAATGGATAACGCGTCTGACTACGGATCAGAAGATTGTAGGTTCGACTCCTATCTGGCTCGGAAGGGTTGTAGGTCTCTTTTTCATTATGTTCCTGTGGTATTCTTATTTACCTCAGACTTAATGTAGGTTCAATATTCTCCAGCAGGACTCATCCAGCAGTTGTTCCACGGTAGAGCTGCAGTAATAGGACCACGGCTAGTTAAACGTTTCCCATTTGCTGCTGGACTCTACATGATGGCCGTCACGTGGTGTGCTGCTTTTGTATTTCAACATGGGTCCCTGATTCTCTTAACTACATAAAAAAGCTTGTTGACAAAAGTGTGTGTGCGCGCGAGGGTCTGTGGACGCAGGCAGGTGTGTGCAATTGAATGCTTACCCATTTACATTTGTGAGAGGGACAAACCAACTCCTTGTGGGCTGCAGGCTTACAACTGGTAGCCCCAGTAGCCAGGCAGAACCACAGTTAAGGAGAGAGAGGAAGTTGGTCCATTATTAGAGAAGAACCATGAGCATCTTGCCCTGCTACCTTCTTCCCCTCTCGGCCACGATCGGCCACGATCGGCCAAGACCTCTCTATTAGGGCGGAGGGTGAACATTTCTTGGACCTCAGAAACTTAGGGATGTAGACCCAATATGTCCTCCAAGCGCCTAGAGACCTGGTGCCCAATCTGGCGTGGTGTTTTTCAGCATACCCGACCAATCTGGTTGCAAGGCAGATTTTAACAGTACTGCTGAAAAGGGACTCCCAGGCATCCCTGAGGCCATCATTTGTATAGGCCCTGCCCTTCTCTTTATCCTGCTTCCCACAAAGCAACTCATCACTAGCAGCAGTATAGATTTGGAGGTGGTGAAGAATAATGACAGGGAGGCTGAAAAAGAGAAAGAAAAGTCCCAGAAGTCCAGCAGGCTTCCTTGTAAAATGCTGCTGGACATAGAGCGCCCCTTCTTTACTGCAAGGCAAATACATTAAAAATGTTGAGGAGAGACAATTTAAAAATACATATTACATGACACAGGACTGGAACCTGCTTTATTATTTCAATAAGTCTTGAAAACAAAGAAGATTTCTCTCCTAAAAGCTGTTAAAAATATGGAACGCTTCACGAATTTGCGTGTCATCCTTGCGCAGGGGCCATGCTAATCTTCTCTGTATCGTTCCAATTTTAGTATATGTGCTGCCGAAGCGAGCACACTTTATTGATGAACTGACAATGTTTATAAACTCTCTAAATCCACAGTCTCTAGACATAGGGTGGCCTGGCAGAGATGCTCAGATGGCCAGTAAGCATTCAAATCTGAGCCAATGGGCAAAAATGTATGAAGAGTAGCAATCCATTATTCTTCACTGCATTCGTGGTCCAAGACTTCACACACCGTAAGTATGTAGATTATGCCAGGGTTGCAAAGGCTCATGGTTTGGGCTACAGACAAGGAGCATTGTGACATCACGCTGCCTGTGGAACTTTGATATTAAAGGCGAAACAGCTGCACAGTAGGTTAGGTGAAGTGCTCTGAGTGTGGAAAGGCAGCATGCTTGGGTCCCCGGACAAGGTGAGCCTACGACAAGGTGTCTGAATTTTAACCCCTATTGTAATATTAAACTCCCTTTTGTTGTACCCGCCTACTTACTAAGGAGTTCACAAGCTCAGCCCCACACAGACCTGGAGCTGATTATGTTAACCCAGAGTATTTAAGAAACTGAGCCTGATCTAAAAGATTTTCTTAGATCTAGGACCATTTTGCCTAGCTTTTAGGTCCTTCCTTCTCCTAAAGTCCTTTGTACAACTTAGGAAAACCTCACAGAACAGACTTTCAGGTGGTCAGATGGGTTTCCTTGTGCCTTCACACACACACACACACACACACACACACACGCTTTCTAGCCCTCTTAAGGACAAAAAGATAGGTGCAATTACATAGGGCCAGTGGCGCAATGGATAACGCGTCTGACTACGGATCAGAAGATTGTAGGTTCGACTCCTATCTGGCTCGGAAGGGTTGTAGGTCTCTTTTTCATTATGTTCCTGTGGTATTCTTATTTACCTCAGACTTAATGTATGGTCAATATTCTCCAGCAGGACTCATCCAGCAGTTGTTCCACGGTAGAGCTGCAGTAATAGGACCACGGCTAGTTAAACATTTCCCATTTGCTGCTGGACTCTACATGACGGCCGTCACGTGGTGTGCTGCTTTTGTATTTCAACATGGGTCCCTGATTCTCTTAACTACATAAAAAAGCTTGTTGACAAAAGTGTGTGTGCGCGCGAGGGTCTGTGGACGCAGGCAGGTGTGTGCAATTGAATGCTTACCCATTTACATTTGTGAGAGGGACAAACCAACTCCTTGTGGGCTGCAGGCTTACAACTGGTAGCCCCAGTAGCCAGGCAGAACCACAGTTAAGGAGAGGGAGGAAGTTGGTCCATTATTAGAGAAGAACCATGAGCATCTTGCCCTGCTACCTTCTTCCCCTCTCAGCCACGATCAGCCACGATCGGCCAAGACCTCTCTATTAGGGCGGAGGGTGAACATTTCTTGGACCTCAGAAACTTAGGGATGTAGACCCAATATGTCCTCCAAGCGCCTAGAGACCTGGTGCCCAATCTGGCGTGGTGTTTTTCAGCATACCCGACCAATCTGGTTGCAAGGCAGATTTTAACAGTACTGCTGAAAAGGGACTCCCAGGCATCCCTGAGGCCATCATTTGCATAGGCCCTGCCCTTCTCTTTATCCTGCTTCCCACAAAGCAACTCATCACTAGCAGCAGTATAGATTTGGAGGTGGTGAAGAATAATGACAGGGAGGCTGAAAAAGAGAAAGAAAAGTCCCAGAAGTCCAGCAGGCTTCCTTGTAAAATGCTGCTGGACATAGAGCGCACCTTCTTTACTGCAAGGCAAATACATTAAAAATGTTGAGGAGAGACAATTTAAAAATACATATTACATGACACAGGACTGGAACCTGCTTTATTATTTCAATAAGTCTTGAAAACAAAGAAGATTTCTCTCCTAAAAGCTGTTAAAAATATGGAACGCTTCACGAATTTGCGTGTCATCCTTGCGCAGGGGCCATGCTAATCTTCTCTGTATCGTTCCAATTTTAGTATATGTGCTGCCGAAGCGAGCACACTTTATTGATGAACTGACAATGTTTATAAACTCTCTAAATCCACAGTCTCTAGACATAGGGTGGCCTGGCAGAGATGCTCAGATGGCCAGTAAGCATTCAAATCTGAGCCAATGGGCAAAAATGTATGAAGAGTAGCAATCCATTATTCTTCACTGCATTCGTGGTCCAAGACTTCACACACCGTAAGTATGTAGATTATGCCAGGGTTGCAAAGGCTCATGGTTTGGGCTACAGACAAGGAGCATTGTGACATCACGCTGCCTGTGGAACTTTGATATTAAAGGCGAAACAGCTGCACAGTAGGTTAGGTGAAGTGCTCTGAGTGTGGAAAGGCAGCATGCTTGGGTCCCCGGACAAGGTGAGCCTACGACAAGGTGTCTGAATTTTAACCCCTATTGTAATATTAAACTCCCTTTTGTTGTACCCGCCTACTTACTAAGGAGTTCACAAGCTCAGCCCCACACAGACCTGGAGCTGATTATGTTAACCCAGAGTATTTAAGAAACTGAGCCTGATCTAAAAGATTTTCTTAGATCTAGGACCATTTTGCCTAGCTTTTAGGTCCTTCCTTCTCCTAAAGTCCTTTGTACAACTTAGGAAAACCTCACAGAACAGACTTTCAGGTGGTCAGATGGGTTTCCTTGTGCCTTCACACACACACACACACACACACACACACACACGCTTTCTAGCCCTCTTAAGGACAACAAGATAGGTGCAAATACATAGGGCCAGTGGCGCAATGGATAACGCGTCTGACTACGGATCAGAAGATTGTAGGTTCGACTCCTATCTGGCTCGGAAGGGTTGTAGGTCTCTTTTTCATTATGTTCCTGTGGTATTCTTATTTACCTCAGACTTAATGTAGGTTCAATATTCTCCAGCAGGACTCATCCAGCAGTTGTTCCACGGTAGAGCTGCAGTAATAGGACCACGGCTAGTTAAACGTTTCCCATTTGCTGCTGGACTCTACATGACGGCCGTCACGTGGTGTGCTGCTTTTGTATTTCAACATGGGTCCCTGATTCTCTTAACTACATAAAAAAGCTTGTTGACAAAAGTGTGTGTGCGCGCGAGGGTCTGTGGACGCAGGCAGGTGTGTGCAATTGAATGCTTACCCATTTACATTTGTGAGAGGGACAAACCAACTCCTTGTGGGCTGCAGGCTTACAACTGGTAGCCCCAGTAGCCAGGCAGAACCACAGTTAAGGAGAGAGAGGAAGTTGGTCCATTATTAGAGAAGAACCATGAGCATCTTGCCCTGCTACCTTCTTCCCCTCTCAGCCACGATCGGCCACGATCGGCCAAGACCTCTCTATTAGGGCGGAGGGTGAACATTTCTTGGACCTCAGAAACTTAGGGATGTAGACCCAATATGTCCTCCAAGCGCCTAGAGACCTGGTGCCCAATCTGGCGTGGTGTTTTTCAGCATACCCGACCAATCTGGTTGCAAGGCAGATTTTAACAGTACTGCTGAAAAGGGACTCCCAGGCATCCCTGAGGCCATCATTTGTATAGGCCCTGCCCTTCTCTTTATCCTGCTTCCCACAAAGCAACTCATCACTAGCAGCAGTATAGATTTGGAGGTGGTGAAGAATAATGACAGGGAGGCTGAAAAAGAGAAAGAAAAGTCCCAGAAGTCCAGCAGGCTTCCTTGTAAAATGCTGCTGGACATAGAGCGCCCCTTCTTTACTGCAAGGCAAATACATTAAAAATGTTGAGGAGAGACAATTTAAAAATACATATTACATGACACAGGACTGGAACCTGCTTTATTATTTCAATAAGTCTTGAAAACAAAGAAGATTTCTCTCCTAAAAGCTGTTAAAAATATGGAACGCTTCACGAATTTGCGTGTCATCCTTGCGCAGGGGCCATGCTAATCTTCTCTGTATCGTTCCAATTTTAGTATATGTGCTGCCGAAGCGAGCACACTTTATTGATGAACTGACAATGTTTATAAACTCTCTAAATCCACAGTCTCTAGACATAGGGTGGCCTGGCAGAGATGCTCAGATGGCCAGTAAGCATTCAAATCTGAGCCAATGGGCAAAAATGTATGAAGAGTAGCAATCCATTATTCTTCACTGCATTCGTGGTCCAAGACTTCACACACCGTAAGTATGTAGATTATGCCAGGGTTGCAAAGGCTCATGGTTTGGGCTACAGACAAGGAGCATTGTGACATCACGCTGCCTGTGGAACTTTGATATTAAAGGCGAAACAGCTGCACAGTAGGTTAGGTGAAGTGCTCTGAGTGTGGAAAGGCAGCATGCTTGGGTCCCCGGACAAGGTGAGCCTACGACAAGGTGTCTGAATTTTAACCCCTATTGTAATATTAAACTCCCTTTTGTTGTACCCGCCTACTTACTAAGGAGTTCACAAGCTCAGCCCCACACAGACCTGGAGCTGATTATGTTAACCCAGAGTATTTAAGAAACTGAGCCTGATCTAAAAGATTTTCTTAGATCTAGGACCATTTTGCCTAGCTTTTAGGTCCTTCCTTCTCCTAAAGTCCTTTGTACAACTTAGGAAAACCTCACAGAACAGACTTTCAGGTGGTCAGATGGGTTTCCTTGTGCCTTCACACACACACACACACACACACACACACACGCTTTCTAGCCCTCTTAAGGACAAAAAGATAGGTGCAATTACATAGGGCCAGTGGCGCAATGGATAACGCGTCTGACTACGGATCAGAAGATTGTAGGTTCGACTCCTATCTGGCTCGGAAGGGTTGTAGGTCTCTTTTTCATTATGTTCCTGTGGTATTCTTATTTACCTCAGACTTAATGTAGGGTCAATATTCTCCAGCAGGACTCATCCAGCAGTTGTTCCACGGTAGAGCTGCAGTAATAGGACCACGGCTAGTTAAACATTTCCCATTTGCTGCTGGACTCTACATGACGGCCGTCACGTGGTGTGCTGCTTTTGTATTTCAACATGGGTCCCTGATTCTCTTAACTACATAAAAAAGCTTGTTGACAAAAGTGTGTGTGCGCGCGAGGGTCTGTGGACGCAGGCAGGTGTGTGCAATTGAATGCTTACCCATTTACATTTGTGAGAGGGACAAACCAACTCCTTGTGGGCTGCAGGCTTACAACTGGTAGCCCCAGTAGCCAGGCAGAACCACAGTTAAGGAGAGAGAGGAAGTTGGTCCATTATTAGAGAAGAACCATGAGCATCTTGCCCTGCTACCTTCTTCCCCTCTCGGCCACGATCGGCCACGATCGGCCAAGACCTCTCTATTAGGGCGGAGGGTGAACATTTCTTGGACCTCAGAAACTTAGGGATGTAGACCCAATATGTCCTCCAAGCGCCTAGAGACCTGGTGCCCAATCTGCGTGGTGTTTTTCAGCATACCCGACCAATCTGGTTGCAAGGCAGATTTTAACAGTACTGCTGAAAAGGGACTCCCAGGCATCCCTGAGGCCATCATTTGCATAGGCCCTGCCCTTCTCTTTATCCTGCTTCCCACAAAGCAACTCATCACTAGCAGCAGTATAGATTTGGAGGTGGTGAAGAATAATGACAGGGAGGCTGAAAAAGAGAAAGAAAAGTCCCAGAAGTCCAGCAGGCTTCCTTGTAAAATGCTGCTGGACATAGAGCGCACCTTCTTTACTGCAAGGCAAATACATTAAAAATGTTGAGGAGAGACAATTTAAAAATACATATTACATGACACAGGACTGGAACCTGCTTTATTATTTCAATAAGTCTTGAAATCAAAGAAGATTTCTGTCCTAAAAGCTGTTAAAATTATGGAACGCTTCACGAATTTGCGTGTCATCCTTGCGCAGGGGCCATGCTAATCTTCTCTGTATCGTTCCAATTTTAGGATATGTGCTGCCGAAGCGAGCACACTGTATTGATGAACTGACAATGTTTATAAACTCTCTAAATCCACAGTCTCTAGACATAGGGTGGCCTGGCAGAGATGCTCAGATGGCCAGTAAGCATTCAAATCTGAGCCAATGGGCAAAAATGTATGAAGAGTAGCAATCCATTATTCTTCACTGCATTCGTGGTCCAAGACTTCACACACCGTAAGTATGTAGATTATGCCAGGGTTGCAAAGGCTCATGGTTTGGGCTACAGACAAGGAGCATTGTGACATCACGCTGCCTGTGGAACTTTGATATTAAAGGCGAAACAGCTGCACAGTAGGTTAGGTGAAGTGCTCTGAGTGTGGAAAGGCAGCATGCTTGGGTCCCTGGACAAGGTGAGCCTACGACAAGGTGTCTGAATTTTAACCCCTATTGTAATATTAAACTCCCTTTTGTTGTACCCGCCTACTTACTAAGGAGTTCACAAGCTCAGCCCCACACAGACCTGGAGCTGATTATGTTAACCCAGAGTATTTAAGAAACTGAGCCTGATCTAAAAGATTTTCTTGGATCTAGGACCATTTTGCCTAGCTTTTAGGTCCTTCCTTCTCCTAAAGTCCTTTGTACAACTTAGGAAAACCTCATAGAACAGACTTTCAGGTGGTCAGATGGGTTTCCTTGTGCCTTCACTCACACACACACACACACACACACACACACACACGCTTTCTAGCCCTCTTAAGGACAAAAAGATAGGTGCAAATACATAGGGCCAGTGGCGCAATGGATAACGCGTCTGACTACGGATCAGAAGATTGTAGGTTCGACTCCTATCTGGCTCGGAAGGGTTGTAGGTCTCTTTTTCATTATGTTCCTGTGGTATTCTTATTTACCTCAGACTTAATGTAGGTTCAATATTCTCCAGCAGGACTCATCCAGCAGTTGTTCCACGGTAGAGCTGCAGTAATAGGACCACGGCTAGTTAAACATTTCCCATTTGCTGCTGGACTCTACATGACGGCCGTCACGTGGTGTGCTGCTTTTGTATTTCAACATGGGTCCCTGATTCTCTTAACTACATAAAAAAGCTTGTTGACAAAAGTGTGTGTGCGCGCGAGGGTCTGTGGACGCAGGCAGGTGTGTGCAATTGAATGCTTACCCATTTACATTTGTGAGAGGGACAAACCAACTCCTTGTGGGCTGCAGGCTTACAACTGGTAGCCCCAGTAGCCAGGCAGAACCACAGTTAAGGAGAGAGAGGAAGTTGGTCCATTATTAGAGAAGAACCATGAGCATCTTGCCCTGCTACCTTCTTCCCCTCTCGGCCACGATCGGCCACGATCGGCCAAGACCTCTCTATTAGGGCGGAGGGTGAACATTTCTTGGACCTCAGAAACTTAGGGATGTAGACCCAATATGTCCTCCAAGCGCCTAGAGACCTGGTGCCCAATCTGCGTGGTGTTTTTCAGCATACCCGACCAATCTGGTTGCAAGGCAGATTTTAACAGTACTGCTGAAAAGGGACTCCCAGGCATCCCTGAGGCCATCATTTGCATAGGCCCTGCCCTTCTCTTTATCCTGCTTCCCACAAAGCAACTCATCACTAGCAGCAGTATAGATTTGGAGGTGGTGAAGAATAATGACAGGGAGGCTGAAAAAGAGAAAGAAAAGTCCCAGAAGTCCAGCAGGCTTCCTTGTAAAATGCTGCTGGACATAGAGCGCACCTTCTTTACTGCAAGGCAAATACATTAAAAATGTTGAGGAGAGACAATTTAAAAATACATATTACATGACACAGGACTGGAACCTGCTTTATTATTTCAATAAGTCTTGAAATCAAAGAAGATTTCTGTCCTAAAAGCTGTTAAAATTATGGAACGCTTCACGAATTTGCGTGTCATCCTTGCGCAGGGGCCATGCTAATCTTCTCTGTATCGTTCCAATTTTAGGATATGTGCTGCCGAAGCGAGCACACTGTATTGATGAACTGACAATGTTTATAAACTCTCTAAATCCACAGTCTCTAGACATAGGGTGGCCTGGCAGAGATGCTCAGATGGCCAGTAAGCATTCAAATCTGAGCCAATGGGCAAAAATGTATGAAGAGTAGCAATCCATTATTCTTCACTGCATTCGTGGTCCAAGACTTCACACACCGTAAGTATGTAGATTATGCCAGGGTTGCAAAGGCTCATGGTTTGGGCTACAGACAAGGAGCATTGTGACATCACGCTGCCTGTGGAACTTTGATATTAAAGGCGAAACAGCTGCACAGTAGGTTAGGTGAAGTGCTCTGAGTGTGGAAAGGCAGCATGCTTGGGTCCCTGGACAAGGTGAGCCTACGACAAGGTGTCTGAATTTTAACCCCTATTGTAATATTAAACTCCCTTTTGTTGTACCCGCCTACTTACTAAGGAGTTCACAAGCTCAGCCCCACACAGACCTGGAGCTGATTATGTTAACCCAGAGTATTTAAGAAACTGAGCCTGATCTAAAAGATTTTCTTGGATCTAGGACCATTTTGCCTAGCTTTTAGGTCCTTCCTTCTCCTAAAGTCCTTTGTACAACTTAGGAAAACCTCATAGAACAGACTTTCAGGTGGTCAGATGGGTTTCCTTGTGCCTTCACTCACACACACACACACACACACACACACACACACGCTTTCTAGCCCTCTTAAGGACAAAAAGATAGGTGCAAATACATAGGGCCAGTGGCGCAATGGATAACGCGTCTGACTACGGATCAGAAGATTGTAGGTTCGACTCCTATCTGGCTCGGAAGGGTTGTAGGTCTCTTTTTCATTATGTTCCTGTGGTATTCTTATTTACCTCAGACTTAATGTAGGTTCAATATTCTCCAGCAGGACTCATCCAGCAGTTGTTCCACGGTAGAGCTGCAGTAATAGGACCACGGCTAGTTAAACGTTTCCCATTTGCTGCTGGACTCTACATGATGGCCGTCACGTGGTGTGCTGCTTTTGTATTTCAACATGGGTCCCTGATTCTCTTAACTACATAAAAAAGCTTGTTGACAAAAGTGTGTGTGCGCGCGAGGGTCTGTGGACGCAGGCAGGTGTGTGCAATTGAATGCTTACCCATTTACATTTGTGAGAGGGACAAACCAACTCCTTGTGGGCTGCAGGCTTACAACTGGTAGCCCCAGTAGCCAGGCAGAACCACAGTTAAGGAGAGAGAGGAAGTTGGTCCATTATTAGAGAAGAACCATGAGCATCTTGCCCTGCTACCTTCTTCCCCTCTCAGCCACGATCGGCCACGATCGGCCAAGACCTCTCTATTAGGGCGGAGGGTGAACATTTCTTGGACCTCAGAAACTTAGGGATGTAGACCCAATATGTCCTCCAAGCGCCTAGAGACCTGGTGCCCAATCTGGCGTGGTGTTTTTCAGCATACCCGACCAATCTGGTTGCAAGGCAGATTTTAACAGTACTGCTGAAAAGGGACTCCCAGGCATCCCTGAGGCCATCATTTGTATAGGCCCTGCCCTTCTCTTTATCCTGCTTCCCACAAAGCAACTCATCACTAGCAGCAGTATAGATTTGGAGGTGGTGAAGAATAATGACAGGGAGGCTGAAAAAGAGAAAGAAAAGTCCCAGAAGTCCAGCAGGCTTCCTTGTAAAATGCTGCTGGACATAGAGCGCACCTTCTTTACTGCAAGGCAAATACATTAAAAATGTTGAGGAGAGACAATTTAAAAATACATATTACATGACACAGGACTGGAACCTGCTTTATTATTTCAATAAGTCTTGAAAACAAAGAAGATTTCTCTCCTAAAAGCTGTTAAAAATATGGAACGCTTCACGAATTTGCGTGTCATCCTTGCGCAGGGGCCATGCTAATCTTCTCTGTATCGTTCCAATTTTAGTATATGTGCTGCCGAAGCGAGCACACTTTATTGATGAACTGACAATGTTTATAAACTCTCTAAATCCACAGTCTCTAGACATAGGGTGGCCTGGCAGAGATGCTCAGATGGCCAGTAAGCATTCAAATCTGAGCCAATGGGCAAAAATGTATGAAGAGTAGCAATCCATTATTCTTCACTGCATTCGTGGTCCAAGACTTCACACACCGTAAGTATGTAGATTATGCCAGGGTTGCAAAGGCTCATGGTTTGGGCTACAGACAAGGAGCATTGTGACATCACGCTGCCTGTGGAACTTTGATATTAAAGGCGAAACAGCTGCACAGTAGGTTAGGTGAAGTGCTCTGAGTGTGGAAAGGCAGCATGCTTGGGTCCCCGGACAAGGTGAGCCTACGACAAGGTGTCTGAATTTTAACCCCTATTGTAATATTAAACTCCCTTTTGTTGTACCCGCCTACTTACTAAGGAGTTCACAAGCTCAGCCCCACACAGACCTGGAGCTGATTATGTTAACCCAGAGTATTTAAGAAACTGAGCCTGATCTAAAAGATTTTCTTGGATCTAGGACCATTTTGCCTAGCTTTTAGGTCCTTCCTTCTCCTAAAGTCCTTTGTACAACTTAGGAAAACCTCATAGAACAGACTTTCAGGTGGTCAGATGGGTTTCCTTGTGCCTTCACACACACACACACACACACACACACACACACACGCTTTCTAGCCCTCTTAAGGACAAAAAGATAGGTGCAATTACATAGGGCCAGTGGCGCAATGGATAACGCGTCTGACTACGGATCAGAAGATTGTAGGTTCGACTCCTATCTGGCTCGGAAGGGTTGTAGGTCTCTTTTTCATTATGTTCCTGTGGTATTCTTATTTACCTCAGACTTAATGTAGGTTCAATATTCTCCAGCAGGACTCATCCAGCAGTTGTTCCACGGTAGAGCTGCAGTAATAGGACCACGGCTAGTTAAACATTTCCCATTTGCTGCTGGACTCTACATGACGGCCGTCACGTGGTGTGCTGCTTTTGTATTTCAACATGGGTCCCTGATTCTCTTAACTACATAAAAAAGCTTGTTGACAAAAGTGTGTGTGCGCGCGAGGGTCTGTGGACGCAGGCAGGTGTGTGCAATTGAATGCTTACCCATTTACATTTGTGAGAGGGACAAACCAACTCCTTGTGGGCTGCAGGCTTACAACTGGTAGCCCCAGTAGCCAGGCAGAACCACAGTTAAGGAGAGAGAGGAAGTTGGTCCATTATTAGAGAAGAACCATGAGCATCTTGCCCTGCTACCTTCTTCCCCTCTCGGCCACGATCGGCCACGATCGGCCAAGACCTCTCTATTAGGGCGGAGGGTGAACATTTCTTGGACCTCAGAAACTTAGGGATGTAGACCCAATATGTCCTCCAAGCGCCTAGAGACCTGGTGCCCAATCTGGCGTGGTGTTTTTCAGCATACCCGACCAATCTGGTTGCAAGGCAGATTTTAACAGTACTGCTGAAAAGGGACTCCCAGGCATCCCTGAGGCCATCATTTGCATAGGCCCTGCCCTTCTCTTTATCCTGCTTCCCACAAAGCAACTCATCACTAGCAGCAGTATAGATTTGGAGGTGGTGAAGAATAATGACAGGGAGGCTGAAAAAGAGAAAGAAAAGTCCCAGAAGTCCAGCAGGCTTCCTTGTAAAATGCTGCTGGAAATAGAGCGCACCTTCTTTACTGCAAGGCAAATACATTAAAAATGTTGAGGAGAGACAATTTAAAAATACATATTACATGACACAGGACTGGAACCTGCTTTATTATTTCAATAAGTCTTGAAAACAAAGAAGATTTCTCTCCTAAAAGCTGTTAAAAATATGGAACGCTTCACGAATTTGCGTGTCATCCTTGTGCAGGGGCCATGCTAATCTTCTCTGTATCGTTCCAATTTTAGTATATGTGCTGCCGAAGCGAGCACACTGTATTGATGAACTGACAATGTTTATAAACTCTCTAAATCCACAGTCTCTAGACATAGGGTGGCCTGGCAGAGATGCTCAGATGGCCAGTAAGCATTCAAATCTGAGCCAATGGGCAAAAATGTATGAAGAGTAGCAATCCATTATTCTTCACTGCATTCGTGGTCCAAGACTTCACACACCGTAAGTATGTAGATTATGCCAGGGTTGCAAAGGCTCATGGTTTGGGCTACAGACAAGGAGCATTGTGACATCACGCTGCCTGTGGAACTTTGATATTAAAGGCGAAACAGCTGCACAGTAGGTTAGGTGAAGTGCTCTGAGTGTGGAAAGGCAGCATGCTTGGGTCCCTGGACAAGGTGAGCCTACGACAAGGTGTCTGAATTTTAACCCCTATTGTAATATTAAACTCCCTTTTGTTGTACCCGCCTACTTACTAAGGAGTTCACAAGCTCAGCCCCACACAGACCTGGAGCTGATTATGTTAACCCAGAGTATTTAAGAAACTGAGCCTGATCTAAAAGATTTTCTTGGATCTAGGACCATTTTGCCTAGCTTTTAGGTCCTTCCTTCTCCTAAAGTCCTTTGTACAACTTAGGAAAACCTCATAGAACAGACTTTCAGGTGGTCAGATGGGTTTCCTTGTGCCTTCACACACACACACACACACACACGCTTTCTAGCCCTCTTAAGGACAACAAGATAGGTGCAAATACATAGGGCCAGTGGCGCAATGGATAACGCGTCTGACTACGGATCAGAAGATTGTAGGTTCGACTCCTATCTGGCTCGGAAGGGTTGTAGGTCTCTTTTTCATTATGTTCCTGTGGTATTCTTATTTACCTCAGACTTAATGTAGGTTCAATATTCTCCAGCAGGACTCATCCAGCAGTTGTTCCACGGTAGAGCTGCAGTAATAGGACCACGGCTAGTTAAACGTTTCCCATTTGCTGCTGGACTCTACATGACGGCCGTCACGTGGTGTGCTGCTTTTGTATTTCAACATGGGTCCCTGATTCTCTTAACTACATAAAAAAGCTTGTTGACAAAAGTGTGTGTGCGCGCGAGGGTCTGTGGACGCAAGCAGGTGTGTGCAATTGAATGCTTACCCATTTACATTTGTGAGAGGGACAAACCAACTCCTTGTGGGCTGCAGGCTTACAACTGGTAGCCCCAGTAGCCAGGCAGAACCACAGTTAAGGAGAGAGAGGAAGTTGGTCCATTATTCGAGAAGAACCATGAGCATCTTGCCCTGCTACCTTCTTCCCCTCTCGGCCACGATCGGCCACGATCGGCCAAGACCTCTCTATTAGGGCGGAGGGTGAACATTTCTTGGACCTCAGAAACTTAGGGATGTAGACCCAATATGTCCTCCAAGCGCCTAGAGACCTGGTGCCCAATCTGGCGTGGTGTTTTTCAGCATACCCGACCAATCTGGTTGCAAGGCAGATTTTAACAGTACTGCTGAAAAGGGACTCCCAGGCATCCCTGAGGCCATCATTTGCATAGGCCCTGCCCTTCTCTTTATCCTGCTTCCCACAAAGCAACTCATCACTAGCAGCAGTATAGATTTGGAGGTGGTGAAGAATAATGACAGGGAGGCTGAAAAAGAGAAAGAAAAGTCCCAGAAGTCCAGCAGGCTTCCTTGTAAAATGCTGCTGGACATAGAGCGCACCTTCTTTACTGCAAGGCAAATACATTAAAAATGTTGAGGAGAGACAATTTAAAAATACATATTACATGACACAGGACTGGAACCTGCTTTATTATTTCAATAAGTCTTGAAATCAAAGAAGATTTCTGTCCTAAAAGCTGTTAAAAATATGGAACGCTTCACGAATTTGCGTGTCATCCTTGCGCAGGGGCCATGCTAATCTTCTCTGTATCGTTCCAATTTTAGGATATGTGCTGCCGAAGCGAGCACACTGTATTGATGAACTGACAATGTTTATAAACTCTCTAAATCCACAGTCTCTAGACATAGGGTGGCCTGGCAGAGATGCTCAGATGGCCAGTAAGCATTCAAATCTGAGCCAATGGGCAAAAATGTATGAAGAGTAGCAATCCATTATTCTTCACTGCATTCGTGGTCCAAGACTTCACACACCGTAAGTATGTAGATTATGCCAGGGTTGCAAAGGCTCATGGTTTGGGCTACAGACAAGGAGCATTGTGACATCACGCTGCCTGTGGAACTTTGATATTAAAGGCGAAACAGCTGCACAGTAGGTTAGGTGAAGTGCTCTGAGTGTGGAAAGGCAGCATGCTTGGGTCCCTGGACAAGGTGAGCCTACGACAAGGTGTCTGAATTTTAACCCCTATTGTAATATTAAACTCCCTTTTGTTGTACCCGCCTACTTACTAAGGAGTTCACAAGCTCAGCCCCACACAGACCTGGAGCTGATTATGTTAACCCAGAGTATTTAAGAAACTGAGCCTGATCTAAAAGATTTTCTTGGATCTAGGACCATTTTGCCTAGCTTTTAGGTCCTTCCTTCTCCTAAAGTCCTTTGTACAACTTAGGAAAACCTCATAGAACAGACTTTCAGGTGGTCAGATGGGTTTCCTTGTGCCTTCACTCACACACACACACACACACACACACACACACACACGCTTTCTAGCCCTCTTAAGGACAAAAAGATAGGTGCAAATACATAGGGCCAGTGGCGCAATGGATAACGCGTCTGACTACGGATCAGAAGATTGTAGGTTCGACTCCTATCTGGCTCGGAAGGGTTGTAGGTCTCTTTTTCATTATGTTCCTGTGGTATTCTTATTTACCTCAGACTTAATGTAGGTTAAATATTCTCCAGCAGGACTCATCCAGCAGTTGTTCCACGGTAGAGCTGCAGTAATAGGACCACGGCTAGTTAAACGTTTCCCATTTGCTGCTGGACTCTACATGATGGCCGTCACGTGGTGTGCTGCTTTTGTATTTCAACATGGGTCCCTGATTCTCTTAACTACATAAAAAAGCTTGTTGACAAAAGTGTGTGTGCGCGCGAGGGTCTGTGGACGCAGGCAGGTGTGTGCAATTGAATGCTTACCCATTTACATTTGTGAGAGGGACAAACCAACTCCTTGTGGGCTGCAGGCTTACAACTGGTAGCCCCAGTAGCCAGGCAGAACCACAGTTAAGGAGAGAGAGGAAGTTGGTCCATTATTAGAGAAGAACCATGAGCATCTTGCCCTGCTACCTTCTTCCCCTCTCAGCCACAATCGGCCACGATCGGCCAAGACCTCTCTATTAGGGCGGAGGGTGAACATTTCTTGGACCTCAGAAACTTAGGGATGTAGACCCAATATGTCCTCCAAGCGCCTAGAGACCTGGTGCCCAATCTGGCGTGGTGTTTTTCAGCATACCCGACCAATCTGGTTGCAAGGCAGATTTTAACAGTACTGCTGAAAAGGGACTCCCAGGCATCCCTGAGGCCATCATTTGCATAGGCCCTGCCCTTCTCTTTATCCTGCTTCCCACAAAGCAACTCATCACTAGCAGCAGTATAGATTTGGAGGTGGTGAAGAATAATGACAGGGAGGCTGAAAAAGAGAAAGAAAAGTCCCAGAAGTCCAGCAGGCTTCCTTGTAAAATGCTGCTGGACATAGAGCGCACCTTCTTTACTGCAAGGCAAATACATTAAAAATGTTGAGGAGAGACAATTTAAAAATACATATTACATGACACAGGACTGGAACCTGCTTTATTATTTCAATAAGTCTTGAAAACAAAGAAGATTTCTCTCCTTAAAGCTGTTAAAAATATGGAACGCTTCACGAATTTGCGTGTCATCCTTGCGCAGGGGCCATGCTAATCTTCTCTGTATCGTTCCAATTTTAGTATATGTGCT
The DNA here is from genome assembly GCF_964261635.1 of Lissotriton helveticus. Lineage (NCBI taxonomy): Eukaryota > Metazoa > Chordata > Amphibia > Caudata > Salamandridae > Lissotriton > Lissotriton helveticus. The sequence continues at coordinate 1,087,586,821 of NC_136067.1, read as the reverse complement.
GCCGAAGCGAGCACACTTTATTGATGAACTGACAATGTTTATAAACTCTCTAAATCCACACTCTCTAGACATAGGGTGGCCTGGCAGAGATGCTCAGATGGCCAGTAAGCATTCAAATCTGAGCCAATGGGCAAAAATGTATGAAGAGTAGCAATCCATTATTCTTCACTGCATTCGTGGTCCAAGACTTCACACACCGTAAGTATGTAGATTATGCCAGGGTTGCAAAGGCTCATGGTTTGGGCTACAGACAAGGAGCATTGTGACATCACGCTGCCTGTGGAACTTTGATATTAAAGGCGAAACAGCTGCACAGTAGGTTAGGTGAAGTGCTCTGAGTGTGGAAAGGCAGCATGCTTGGGTCCCTGGACAAGGTGAGCCTACGACAAGGTGTCTGAATTTTAACCCCTATTGTAATATTAAACTCCCTTTTGTTGTACCCGCCTACTTACTAAGGAGTTCACAAGCTCAGCCCCACACAGACCTGGAGCTGATTATGTTAACCCAGAGTATTTAAGAAACTGAGCCTGATCTAAAAGATTTTCTTGGATCTAGGACCATTTTGCCTAGCTTTTAGGTCCTTCCTTCTCCTAAAGTCCTTTGTACAACTTAGGAAAACCTCATAGAACAGACTTTCAGGTGGTCAGATGGGTTTCCTTGTGCCTTCACACACACACACACACACACACACACGCTTTCTAGCCCCCTTAAGGACAACAAGATAGGTGCAAATACATAGGGCCAGTGGCGCAATGGATAACGCGTCTGACTACGGATCAGAAGATTGTAGGTTCGACTCCTATCTGGCTCGGAAGGGTTGTAGGTCTCTTTTTCATTATGTTCCTGTGGTATTCTTATTTACCTCAGACTTAATGTAGGTTCAATATTCTCCAGCAGGACTCATCCAGCAGTTGTTCCACGGTAGAGCTGCAGTAATAGGACCACGGCTAGTTAAACGTTTCCCATTTGCTGCTGGACTCTACATGACGGCCGTCACGTGGTGTGCTGCTTTTGTATTTCAACATGGGTCCCTGATTCTCTTAACTACATAAAAAAGCTTGTTGACAAAAGTGTGTGTGCGCGCGAGGGTCTGTGGACGCAGGCAGGTGTGTGCAATCGAATGCTTACCCATTTACATTTGTGAGAGGGACAAACCAACTCCTTGTGGGCTGCAGGCTTACAACTGGTAGCCCCAGTAGCCAGGCAGAACCACAGTTAAGGAGAGAGAGGAAGTTGGTCCATTATTAGAGAAGAACCATGAGCATCTTGCCCTGCTACCTTCTTCCCCTCTCAGCCACGATCGGCCACGATCGGCCAAGACCTCTCTATTAGGGCGGAGGGTGAACATTTCTTGGACCTCAGAAACTTAGGGATGTAGACCCAATATGTCCTCCAAGCGCCTAGAGACCTGGTGCCCAATCTGGCGTGGTGTTTTTCAGCATACCCGACCAATCTGGTTGCAAGGCAGATTTTAACAGTACTGCTGAAAAGGGACTCCCAGGCATCCCTGAGGCCATCATTTGCATAGGCCCTGCCCTTCTCTTTATCCTGCTTCCCACAAAGCAACTCATCACTAGCAGCAGTATAGATTTGGAGGTGGTGAAGAATAATGACAGGGAGGCTGAAAAAGAGAAAGAAAAGTCCCAGAAGTCCAGCAGGCTTCCTTGTAAAATGCTGCTGGAAATAGAGCGCACCTTCTTTACTGCAAGGCAAATACATTAAAAATGTTGAGGAGAGACAATTTAAAAATACATATTACATGACACAGGACTGGAACCTGCTTTATTATTTCAATAAGTCTTGAAAACAAAGAAGATTTCTCTCCTAAAAGCTGTTAAAAATATGGAACGCTTCACGAATTTGCGTGTCATCCTTGTGCAGGGGCCATGCTAATCTTCTCTGTATCGTTCCAATTTTAGTATATGTGCTGCCGAAGCGAGCACACTGTATTGATGAACTGACAATGTTTATAAACTCTCTAAATCCACAGTCTCTAGACATAGGGTGGCCTGGCAGAGATGCTCAGATGGCCAGTAAGCATTCAAATCTGAGCCAATGGGCAAAAATGTATGAAGAGTAGCAATCCATTATTCTTCACTGCATTCGTGGTCCAAGACTTCACACACCGTAAGTATGTAGATTATGCCAGGGTTGCAAAGGCTCATGGTTTGGGCTACAGACAAGGAGCATTGTGACATCACGCTGCCTGTGGAACTTTGATATTAAAGGCGAAACAGCTGCACAGTAGGTTAGGTGAAGTGCTCTGAGTGTGGAAAGGCAGCATGCTTGGGTCCCTGGACAAGGTGAGCCTACGACAAGGTGTCTGAATTTTAACCCCTATTGTAATATTAAACTCCCTTTTGTTGTACCCGCCTACTTACTAAGGAGTTCACAAGCTCAGCCCCACACAGACCTGGAGCTGATTATGTTAACCCAGAGTATTTAAGAAACTGAGCCTGATCTAAAAGATTTTCTTGGATCTAGGACCATTTTGCCTAGCTTTTAGGTCCTTCCTTCTCCTAAAGTCCTTTGTACAACTTAGGAAAACCTCATAGAACAGACTTTCAGGTGGTCAGATGGGTTTCCTTGTGCCTTCACACACACACACACACACACGCTTTCTAGCCCTCTTAAGGACAACAAGATAGGTGCAAATACATAGGGCCAGTGGCGCAATGGATAACGCGTCTGACTACGGATCAGAAGATTGTAGGTTCGACTCCTATCTGGCTCGGAAGGGTTGTAGGTCTCTTTTTCATTATGTTCCTGTGGTATTCTTATTTACCTCAGACTTAATGTAGGTTCAATATTCTCCAGCAGGACTCATCCAGCAGTTGTTCCACGGTAGAGCTGCAGTAATAGGACCACGGCTAGTTAAACGTTTCCCATTTGCTGCTATACTCTACATGACGGCCGTCACGTGGTGTGCTGCTTTTGTATTTCAACATGGGTCCCTGATTCTCTTAACTACATAAAAAAGCTTGTTGACAAAAGTGTGTGTGCGCGCGAGGGTCTGTGGACGCAGGCAGGTGTGTGCAATTGAATGCTTACCCATTTACATTTGTGAGAGGGACAAACCAACTCCTTGTGGGCTGCAGGCTTACAACTGGTAGCCCCAGTAGCCAGGCAGAACCACAGTTAAGGAGAGAGAGGAAGTTGGTCCATTATTAGAGAAGAACCATGAGCATCTTGCGCTGCTACCTTCTTCCCCTCTCGGCCACGATCGGCCAAGACCTCTCTATTAGGGCGGAGGGTGAACATTTCTTGGACCTCAGAAACTTAGGGATGTAGACCCAATATGTCCTCCAAGCGCCTAGAGACCTGGTGCCCAATCTGGCGTGGTGTTTTTCAGCATACCCGACCAATCTGGTTGCAAGGCAGATTTTAACAGTACTGCTGAAAAGGGACTCCCAGGCATCCCTGAGGCCATCATTTGCATAGGCCCTGCCCTTCTCTTTATCCTGCTTCCCACAAAGCAACTCATCACTAGCAGCAGTATAGATTTGGAGGTGGTGAAGAATAATGACAGGGAGGCTGAAAAAGAGAAAGAAAAGTCCCAGAAGTCCAGCAGGCTTCCTTGTAAAATGCTGCTGGACATAGAGCGCACCTTCTTTACTGCAAGGCAAATACATTAAAAATGTTGAGGAGAGACAATTTAAAAATACATATTACATGACACAGGACTGGAACCTGCTTTATTATTTCAATAAGTCTTGAAATCAAAGAAGATTTCTGTCCTAAAAGCTGTTAAAAATATGGAACGCTTCACGAATTTGCGTGTCATCCTTGCGCAGGGGCCATGCTAATCTTCTCTGTATCGTTCCAATTTTAGGATATGTGCTGCCGAAGCGAGCACACTGTATTGATGAACTGACAATGTTTATAAACTCTCTAAATCCACAGTCTCTAGACATAGGGTGGCCTGGCAGAGATGCTCAGATGGCCAGTAAGCATTCAAATCTGAGCCAATGGGCAAAAATGTATGAAGAGTAGCAATCCATTATTCTTCACTGCATTCGTGGTCCAAGACTTCACACACCGTAAGTATGTAGATTATGCCAGGGTTGCAAAGGCTCATGGTTTGGGCTACAGACAAGGAGCATTGTGACATCACGCTGCCTGTGGAACTTTGATATTAAAGGCGAAACAGCTGCACAGTAGGTTAGGTGAAGTGCTCTGAGTGTGGAAAGGCAGCATGCTTGGGTCCCTGGACAAGGTGAGCCTACGACAAGGTGTCTGAATTTTAACCCCTATTGTAATATTAAACTCCCTTTTGTTGTACCCGCCTACTTACTAAGGAGTTCACAAGCTCAGCCCCACACAGACCTGGAGCTGATTATGTTAACCCAGAGTATTTAAGAAACTGAGCCTGATCTAAAAGATTTTCTTGGATCTAGGACCATTTTGCCTAGCTTTTAGGTCCTTCCTTCTCCTAAAGTCCTTTGTACAACTTAGGAAAACCTCATAGAACAGACTTTCAGGTGGTCAGATGGGTTTCCTTGTGCCTTCACTCACACACACACACACACACACACACACACACACGCTTTCTAGCCCTCTTAAGGACAAAAAGATAGGTGCAAATACATAGGGCCAGTGGCGCAATGGATAACGCGTCTGACTACGGATCAGAAGATTGTAGGTTCGACTCCTATCTGGCTCGGAAGGGTTGTAGGTCTCTTTTTCATTATGTTCCTGTGGTATTCTTATTTACCTCAGACTTAATGTAGGTTCAATATTCTCCAGCAGGACTCATCCAGCAGTTGTTCCACGGTAGAGCTGCAGTAATAGGACCACGGCTAGTTAAACGTTTCCCATTTGCTGCTGGACTCTACATGATGGCCGTCACATGGTGTGCTGCTTTTGTATTTCAACATGGGTCCCTGATTCTCTTAACTACATAAAAAAGCTTGTTGACAAAAGTGTGTGTGCGCGCGAGGGTCTGTGGACGCAGGCAGGTGTGTGCAATTGAATGCTTACCCATTTACATTTGTGAGAGGGACAAACCAACTCCTTGTGGGCTGCAGGCTTACAACTGGTAGCCCCAGTAGCCAGGCAGAACCACAGTTAAGGAGAGAGAGGAAGTTGGTCCATTATTAGAGAAGAACCATGAGCATCTTGCCCTGCTACCTTCTTCCCCTCTCAGCCACGATCGGCCACGATCGGCCAAGACCTCTCTATTAGGGCGGAGGGTGAACATTTCTTGGACCTCAGAAACTTAGGGATGTAGACCCAATATGTCCTCCAAGCGCCTAGAGACCTGGTGCCCAATCTGGCGTGGTGTTTTTCAGCATACCCGACCAATCTGGTTGCAAGGCAGATTTTAACAGTACTGCTGAAAAGGGACTCCCAGGCATCCCTGAGGCCATCATTTGTATAGGCCCTGCCCTTCTCTTTATCCTGCTTCCCACAAAGCAACTCATCACTAGCAGCAGTATAGATTTGGAGGTGGTGAAGAATAATGACAGGGAGGCTGAAAAAGAGAAAGAAAAGTCCCAGAAGTCCAGCAGGCTTCCTTGTAAAATGCTGCTGGACATAGAGCGCCCCTTCTTTACTGCAAGGCAAATACATTAAAAATGTTGAGGAGAGACAATTTAAAAATACATATTACATGACACAGGACTGGAACCTGCTTTATTATTTCAATAAGTCTTGAAAACAAAGAAGATTTCTCTCCTAAAAGCTGTTAAAAATATGGAACGCTTCACGAATTTGCGTGTCATCCTTGCGCAGGGGCCATGCTAATCTTCTCTGTATCGTTCCAATTTTAGTATATGTGCTGCCGAAGCGAGCACACTTTATTGATGAACTGACAATGTTTATAAACTCTCTAAATCCACAGTCTCTAGACATAGGGTGGCCTGGCAGAGATGCTCAGATGGCCAGTAAGCATTCAAATCTGAGCCAATGGGCAAAAATGTATGAAGAGTAGCAATCCATTATTCTTCACTGCATTCGTGGTCCAAGACTTCACACACCGTAAGTATGTAGATTATGCCAGGGTTGCAAAGGCTCATGGTTTGGGCTACAGACAAGGAGCATTGTGACATCACGCTGCCTGTGGAACTTTGATATTAAAGGCGAAACAGCTGCACAGTAGGTTAGGTGAAGTGCTCTGAGTGTGGAAAGGCAGCATGCTTGGGTCCCCGGACAAGGTGAGCCTACGACAAGGTGTCTGAATTTTAACCCCTATTGTAATATTAAACTCCCTTTTGTTGTACCCGCCTACTTACTAAGGAGTTCACAAGCTCAGCCCCACACAGACCTGGAGCTGATTATGTTAACCCAGAGTATTTAAGAAACTGAGCCTGATCTAAAAGATTTTCTTAGATCTAGGACCATTTTGCCTAGCTTTTAGGTCCTTCCTTCTCCTAAAGTCCTTTGTACAACTTAGGAAAACCTCACAGAACAGACTTTCAGGTGGTCAGATGGGTTTCCTTGTGCCTTCACACACACACACACACACACACACACACACACACACACGCTTTCTAGCCCTCTTAAGGACAAAAAGATAGGTGCAATTACATAGGGCCAGTGGCGCAATGGATAACGCGTCTGACTACGGATCAGAAGATTGTAGGTTCGACTCCTATCTGGCTCGGAAGGGTTGTAGGTCTCTTTTTCATTATGTTCCTGTGGTATTCTTATTTACCTCAGACTTAATGTAGGTTCAATATTCTCCAGCAGGACTCATCCAGCAGTTGTTCCACGGTAGAGCTGCAGTAATAGGACCACGGCTAGTTAAACATTTCCCATTTGCTGCTGGACTCTACATGACGGCCGTCACGTGGTGTGCTGCTTTTGTATTTCAACATGGGTCCCTGATTCTCTTAACTACATAAAAAAGCTTGTTGACAAAAGTGTGTGTGCGCGCGAGGGTCTGTGGACGCAGGCAGGTGTGTGCAATTGAATGCTTACCCATTTACATTTGTGAGAGGGACAAACCAACTCCTTGTGGGCTGCAGGCTTACAACTGGTAGCCCCAGTAGCCAGGCAGAACCACAGTTAAGGAGAGAGAGGAAGTTGGTCCATTATTAGAGAAGAACCATGAGCATCTTGCCCTGCTACCTTCTTCCCCTCTCAGCCACGATCGGCCACGATCGGCCAAGACCTCTCTATTAGGGCGGAGGGTGAACATTTCTTGGACCTCAGAAACTTAGGGATGTAGACCCAATATGTCCTCCAAGCGCCTAGAGACCTGGTGCCCAATCTGGCGTGGTGTTTTTCAGCATACCCGACCAATCTGGTTGCAAGGCAGATTTTAACAGTACTGCTGAAAAGGGACTCCCAGGCATCCCTGAGGCCATCATTTGCATAGGCCCTGCCCTTCTCTTTATCCTGCTTCCCACAAAGCAACTCATCACTAGCAGCAGTATAGATTTGGAGGTGGTGAAGAATAATGACAGGGAGGCTGAAAAAGAGAAAGAAAAGTCCCAGAAGTCCAGCAGGCTTCCTTGTAAAATGCTGCTGGAAATAGAGCGCACCTTCTTTACTGCAAGGCAAATACATTAAAAATGTTGAGGAGAGACAATTTAAAAATACATATTACATGACACAGGACTGGAACCTGCTTTATTATTTCAATAAGTCTTGAAAACAAAGAAGATTTCTCTCCTAAAAGCTGTTAAAAATATGGAACGCTTCACGAATTTGCGTGTCATCCTTGTGCAGGGGCCATGCTAATCTTCTCTGTATCGTTCCAATTTTAGTATATGTGCTGCCGAAGCGAGCACACTGTATTGATGAACTGACAATGTTTATAAACTCTCTAAATCCACAGTCTCTAGACATAGGGTGGCCTGGCAGAGATGCTCAGATGGCCAGTAAGCATTCAAATCTGAGCCAATGGGCAAAAATGTATGAAGAGTAGCAATCCATTATTCTTCACTGCATTCGTGGTCCAAGACTTCACACACCGTAAGTATGTAGATTATGCCAGGGTTGCAAAGGCTCATGGTTTGGGCTACAGACAAGGAGCATTGTGACATCACGCTGCCTGTGGAACTTTGATATTAAAGGCGAAACAGCTGCACAGTAGGTTAGGTGAAGTGCTCTGAGTGTGGAAAGGCAGCATGCTTGGGTCCCTGGACAAGGTGAGCCTACGACAAGGTGTCTGAATTTTAACCCCTATTGTAATATTAAACTCCCTTTTGTTGTACCCGCCTACTTACTAAGGAGTTCACAAGCTCAGCCCCACACAGACCTGGAGCTGATTATGTTAACCCAGAGTATTTAAGAAACTGAGCCTGATCTAAAAGATTTTCTTGGATCTAGGACCATTTTGCCTAGCTTTTAGGTCCTTCCTTCTCCTAAAGTCCTTTGTACAACTTAGGAAAACCTCATAGAACAGACTTTCAGGTGGTCAGATGGGTTTCCTTGTGCCTTCACACACACACACACACACACGCTTTCTAGCCCTCTTAAGGACAACAAGATAGGTGCAAATACATAGGGCCAGTGGCGCAATGGATAACGCGTCTGACTACGGATCAGAAGATTGTAGGTTCGACTCCTATCTGGCTCGGAAGGGTTGTAGGTCTCTTTTTCATTATGTTCCTGTGGTATTCTTATTTACCTCAGACTTAATGTAGGTTCAATATTCTCCAGCAGGACTCATCCAGCAGTTGTTCCACGGTAGAGCTGCAGTAATAGGACCACGGCTAGTTAAACGTTTCCCATTTGCTGCTGGACTCTACATGACGGCCGTCACGTGGTGTGCTGCTTTTGTATTTCAACATGGGTCCCTGATTCTCTTAACTACATAAAAAAGCTTGTTGACAAAAGTGTGTGTGCGCGCGAGGGTCTGTGGACGCAGGCAGGTGTGTGCAATTGAATGCTTACCCATTTACATTTGTGAGAGGGACAAACCAACTCCTTGTGGGCTGCAGGCTTACAACTGGTAGCCCCAGTAGCCAGGCAGAACCACAGTTAAGGAGAGAGAGGAAGTTGGTCCATTATTAGAGAAGAACCATGAGCATCTTGCCCTGCTACCTTCTTCCCCTCTCGGCCACGATCGGCCACGATCGGCCAAGACCTCTCTATTAGGGCGGAGGGTGAACATTTCTTGGACCTCAGAAACTTAGGGATGTAGACCCAATATGTCCTCCAAGCGCCTAGAGACCTGGTGCCCAATCTGGCGTGGTGTTTTTCAGCATACCCGACCAATCTGGTTGCAAGGCAGATTTTAACAGTACTGCTGAAAAGGGACTCCCAGGCATCCCTGAGGCCATCATTTGCATAGGCCCTGCCCTTCTCTTTATCCTGCTTCCCACAAAGCAACTCATCACTAGCAGCAGTATAGATTTGGAGGTGGTGAAGAATAATGACAGGGAGGCTGAAAAAGAGAAAGAAAAGTCCCAGAAGTCCAGCAGGCTTCCTTGTAAAATGCTGCTGGACATAGAGCGCACCTTCTTTACTGCAAGGCAAATACATTAAAAATGTTGAGGAGAGACAATTTAAAAATACATATTACATGACACAGGACTGGAACCTGCTTTATTATTTCAATAAGTCTTGAAATCAAAGAAGATTTCTGTCCTAAAAGCTGTTAAAAATATGGAACGCTTCACGAATTTGCGTGTCATCCTTGCGCAGGGGCCATGCTAATCTTCTCTGTATCGTTCCAATTTTAGGATATGTGCTGCCGAAGCGAGCACACTGTATTGATGAACTGACAATGTTTATAAACTCTCTAAATCCACAGTCTCTAGACATAGGGTGGCCTGGCAGAGATGCTCAGATGGCCAGTAAGCATTCAAATCTGAGCCAATGGGCAAAAATGTATGAAGAGTAGCAATCCATTATTCTTCACTGCATTCGTGGTCCAAGACTTCACACACCGTAAGTATGTAGATTATGCCAGGGTTGCAAAGGCTCATGGTTTGGGCTACAGACAAGGAGCATTGTGACATCACGCTGCCTGTGGAACTTTGATATTAAAGGCGAAACAGCTGCACAGTAGGTTAGGTGAAGTGCTCTGAGTGTGGAAAGGCAGCATGCTTGGGTCCCTGGACAAGGTGAGCCTACGACAAGGTGTCTGAATTTTAACCCCTATTGTAATATTAAACTCCCTTTTGTTGTACCCGCCTACTTACTAAGGAGTTCACAAGCTCAGCCCCACACAGACCTGGAGCTGATTATGTTAACCCAGAGTATTTAAGAAACTGAGCCTGATCTAAAAGATTTTCTTGGATCTAGGACCATTTTGCCTAGCTTTTAGGTCCTTCCTTCTCCTAAAGTCCTTTGTACAACTTAGGAAAACCTCATAGAACAGACTTTCAGGTGGTCAGATGGGTTTCCTTGTGCCTTCACTCACACACACACACACACACACACACACACACGCTTTCTAGCCCTCTTAAGGACAAAAAGATAGGTGCAAATACATAGGGCCAGTGGCGCAATGGATAACGCGTCTGACTACGGATCAGAAGCTTGTAGGTTCGACTCCTATCTGGCTCGGAAGGGTTGTAGGTCTCTTTTTCATTATGTTCCTGTGGTATTCTTATTTACCTCAGACTTAATGTAGGTTCAATATTCTCCAGCAGGACTCATCCAGCAGTTGTTCCACGGTAGAGCTGCAGTAATAGGACCACGGCTAGTTAAACGTTTCCCATTTGCTGCTGGACTCTACATGATGGCCGTCACGTGGTGTGCTGCTTTTGTATTTCAACATGGGTCCCTGATTCTCTTAACTACATAAAAAAGCTTGTTGACAAAAGTGTGTGTGCGCGCGAGGGTCTGTGGACGCAGGCAGGTGTGTGCAATTGAATGCTTACCCATTTACATTTGTGAGAGGGACAAACCAACTCCTTGTGGGCTGCAGGCTTACAACTGGTAGCCCCAGTAGCCAGGCAGAACCACAGTTAAGGAGAGAGAGGAAGTTGGTCCATTATTAGAGAAGAACCATGAGCATCTTGCCCTGCTACCTTCTTCCCCTCTCAGCCACGATCGGCCACGATCGGCCAAGACCTCTCTATTAGGGCGGAGGGTGAACATTTCTTGGACCTCAGAAACTTAGGGATGTAGACCCAATATGTCCTCCAAGCGCCTAGAGACCTGGTGCCCAATCTGGCGTGGTGTTTTTCAGCATACCCGACCAATCTGGTTGCAAGGCAGATTTTAACAGTACTGCTGAAAAGGGACTCCCAGGCATCCCTGAGGCCATCATTTGTATAGGCCCTGCCCTTCTCTTTATCCTGCTTCCCACAAAGCAACTCATCACTAGCAGCAGTATAGATTTGGAGGTGGTGAAGAATAATGACAGGGAGGCTGAAAAAGAGAAAGAAAAGTCCCAGAAGTCCAGCAGGCTTCCTTGTAAAATGCTGCTGGACATAGAGCGCCCCTTCTTTACTGCAAGGCAAATACATTAAAAATGTTGAGGAGAGACAATTTAAAAATACATATTACATGACACAGGACTGGAACCTGCTTTATTATTTCAATAAGTCTTGAAAACAAAGAAGATTTCTCTCCTAAAAGCTGTTAAAAATATGGAACGCTTCACGAATTTGCGTGTCATCCTTGCGCAGGGGCCATGCTAATCTTCTCTGTATCGTTCCAATTTTAGTATATGTGCTGCCGAAGCGAGCACACTTTATTGATGAACTGACAATGTTTATAAACTCTCTAAATCCACAGTCTCTAGACATAGGGTGGCCTGGCAGAGATGCTCAGATGGCCAGTAAGCATTCAAATCTGAGCCAATGGGCAAAAATGTATGAAGAGTAGCAATCCATTATTCTTCACTGCATTCGTGGTCCAAGACTTCACACACCGTAAGTATGTAGATTATGCCAGGGTTGCAAAGGCTCATGGTTTGGGCTACAGACAAGGAGCATTGTGACATCACGCTGCCTGTGGAACTTTGATATTAAAGGCGAAACAGCTGCACAGTAGGTTAGGTGAAGTGCTCTGAGTGTGGAAAGGCAGCATGCTTGGGTCCCCGGACAAGGCGAGCCTACGACAAGGTGTCTGAATTTTAACCCCTATTGTAATATTAAACTCCCTTTTGTTGTACCCGCCTACTTACTAAGGAGTTCACAAGCTCAGCCCCACACAGACCTGGAGCTGATTATGTTAACCCAGAGTATTTAAGAAACTGAGCCTGATCTAAAAGATTTTCTTAGATCTAGGACCATTTTGCCTAGCTTTTAGGTCCTTCCTTCTCCTAAAGTCCTTTGTACAACTTAGGAAAACCTCACAGAACAGACTTTCAGGTGGTCAGATGGGTTTCCTTGTGCCTTCACACACACACACACACACACACACACACACACACGCTTTCTAGCCCTCTTAAGGACAAAAAGATAGGTGCAATTACATAGGGCCAGTGGCGCAATGGATAACGCGTCTGACTACGGATCAGAAGATTGTAGGTTCGACTCCTATCTGGCTCGGAAGGGTTGTAGGTCTCTTTTTCATTATGTTCCTGTGGTATTCTTATTTACCTCAGACTTAATGTAGGTTCAATATTCTCCAGCAGGACTCATCCAGCAGTTGTTCCACGGTAGAGCTGCAGTAATAGGACCACGGCTAGTTAAACATTTCCCATTTGCTGCTGGACTCTACATGACGGCCGTCACGTGGTGTGCTGCTTTTGTATTTCAACATGGGTCCCTGATTCTCTTAACTACATAAAAAAGCTTGTTGACAAAAGTGTGTGTGCGCGCGAGGGTCTGTGGACGCAGGCAGGTGTGTGCAATTGAATGCTTACCCATTTACATTTGTGAGAGGGACAAACCAACTCCTTGTGGGCTGCAGGCTTACAACTGGTAGCCCCAGTAGCCAGGCAGAACCACAGTTAAGGAGAGAGAGGAAGTTGGTCCATTATTAGAGAAGAACCATGAGCATCTTGCCCTGCTACCTTCTTCCCCTCTCAGCCACGATCAGCCACGATCGGCCAAGACCTCTCTATTAGGGCGGAGGGTGAACATTTCTTGGACCTCAGAAACTTAGGGATGTAGACCCAATATGTCCTCCAAGCTCCTAGAGACCTGGTGCCCAATCTGGCGTGGTGTTTTTCAGCATACCCGACCAATCTGGTTGCAAGGCAGATTTTAACAGTACTGCTGAAAAGGGACTCCCAGGCATCCCTGAGGCCATCATTTGCATAGGCCCTGCCCTTCTCTTTATCCTGCTTCCCACAAAGCAACTCATCACTAGCAGCAGTATAGATTTGGAGGTGGTGAAGAATAATGACAGGGAGGCTGAAAAAGAGAAAGAAAAGTCCCAGAAGTCCAGCAGGCTTCCTTGTAAAATGCTGCTGGACATAGAGCGCACCTTCTTTACTGCAAGGCAAATACATTAAAAATGTTGAGGAGAGACAATTTAAAAATACATATTACATGACACAGGACTGGAACCTGCTTTATTATTTCAATAAGTCTTGAAAACAAAGAAGATTTCTCTCCTAAAAGCTGTTAAAAATATGGAACGCTTCACGAATTTGCGTGTCATCCTTGCGCAGGGGCCATGCTAATCTTCTCTGTATCGTTCCAATTTTAGTATATGTGCTGCCGAAGCGAGCACACTTTATTGATGAACTGACAATGTTTATAAACTCTCTAAATCCACAGTCTCTAGACATAGGGTGGCCTGGCAGAGATGCTCAGATGGCCAGTAAGCATTCAAATCTGAGCCAATGGGCAAAAATGTATGAAGAGTAGCAATCCATTATTCTTCACTGCATTCGTGGTCCAAGACTTCACACACCGTAAGTATGTAGATTATGCCAGGGTTGCAAAGGCTCATGGTTTGGGCTACAGACAAGGAGCATTGTGACATCACGCTGCCTGTGGAACTTTGATATTAAAGGCGAAACAGCTGCACAGTAGGTTAGGTGAAGTGCTCTGAGTGTGGAAAGGCAGCATGCTTGGGTCCCTGGACAAGGTGAGCCTACGACAAGGTGTCTGAATTTTAACCCCTATTGTAATATTAAACTCCCTTTTGTTGTACCCGCCTACTTACTAAGGAGTTCACAAGCTCAGCCCCACACAGACCTGGAGCTGATTATGTTAACCCAGAGTATTTAAGAAACTGAGCCTGATCTAAAAGATTTTCTTGGATCTAGGACCATTTTGCCTAGCTTTTAGGTCCTTCCTTCCCCTAAAGTCCTTTGTACAACTTAGGAAAACCTCATAGAACAGACTTTCAGGTGGTCAGATGGGTTTCCTTGTGCCTTCACACACACACACACACACACACACACACACACACACACGCTTTCTAGCCCTCTTAAGGACAACAAGATAGGTGCAAATACATAGGGCCAGTGGCGCAATGGATAACGCGTCTGACTACGGATCAGAAGATTGTAGGTTCGACTCCTATCTGGCTCGGAAGGGTTGTAGGTCTCTTTTTCATTATGTTCCTGTGGTATTCTTATTTACCTCAGACTTAATGTAGGTTCAATATTCTCCAGCAGGACTCATCCAGCAGTTGTTCCACGGTAGAGCTGCAGTAATAGGACCACGGCTAGTTAAACGTTTCCCATTTGCTGCTGGACTCTACATGACGGCCGTCACGTGGTGTGCTGCTTTTGTATTTCAACATGGGTCCCTGATTCTCTTAACTACATAAAAAAGCTTGTTGACAAAAGTGTGTGTGCGCGCGAGGGTCTGTGGACGCAGGCAGGTGTGTGCAATTGAATGCTTACCCATTTACATTTGTGAGAGGGACAAACCAACTCCTTGTGGGCTGCAGGCTTACAACTGGTAGCCCCAGTAGCCAGGCAGAACCACAGTTAAGGAGAGAGAGGAAGTTGGTCCATTATTAGAGAAGAACCATGAGCATCTTGCCCTGCTACCTTCTTCCCCTCTCAGCCACGATCGGCCACGATCTCTCTATTAGGGCGGAGGGTGAACATTTCTTGGACCTCAGAAACTTAGGGATGTAGACCCAATATGTCCTCCAAGCGCCTAGAGACCTGGTGCCCAATCTGGCGTGGTGTTTTTCAGCATACCCGACCAATCTGGTTGCAAGGCAGATTTTAACAGTACTGCTGAAAAGGGACTCCCAGGCATCCCTGAGGCCATCATTTGCATAGGCCCTGCCCTTCTCTTTATCCTGCTTCCCACAAAGCAACTCATCACTAGCAGCAGTATAGATTTGGAGGTGGTGAAGAATAATGACAGGGAGGCTGAAAAAGAGAAAGAAAAGTCCCAGAAGTCCAGCAGGCTTCCTTGTAAAATGCTGCTGGACATAGAGCGCACCTTCTTTACTGCAAGGCAAATACATTAAAAATGTTGAGGAGAGACAATTTAAAAATACATATTACATGACACAGGACTGGAACCTGCTTTATTATTTCAATAAGTCTTGAAAACAAAGAAGATTTCTCTCCTAAAAGCTGTTAAAAATATGGAACGCTTCACGAATTTGCGTGTCATCCTTGTGCAGGGGCCATGCTAATCTTCTCTGTATCGTTCCAATTTTAGTATATGTGCTGCCGAAGCGAGCACACTGTATTGATGAACTGACAATGTTTATAAACTCTCTAAATCCACAGTCTCTAGACATAGGGTGGCCTGGCAGAGATGCTCAGATGGCCAGTAAGCATTCAAATCTGAGCCAATGGGCAAAAATGTATGAAGAGTAGCAATCCATTATTCTTCACTGCATTCGTGGTCCAAGACTTCACACACCGTAAGTATGTAGATTATGCCAGGGTTGCAAAGGCTCATGGTTTGGGCTACAGACAAGGAGCATTGTGACATCACGCTGCCTGTGGAACTTTGATATTAAAGGCGAAACAGCTGCACAGTAGGTTAGGTGAAGTGCTCTGAGTGTGGAAAGGCAGCATGCTTGGGTCCCTGGACAAGGTGAGCCTACGACAAGGTGTCTGAATGTTAACCCCTATTGTAATATTAAACTCCCTTTTGTTGTACCCGCCTACTTACTAAGGAGTTCACAAGCTCAGCCCCACACAGACCTGGAGCTGATTATGTTAACCCAGAGTATTTAAGAAACTGAGCCTGATCTAAAAGATTTTCTTGGATCTAGGACCATTTTGCCTAGCTTTTAGGTCCTTCCTTCTCCTAAAGTCCTTTGTACAACTTAGGAAAACCTCATAGAACAGACTTTCAGGTGGTCAGATGGGTTTCCTTGTGCCTTCACACACACACACACACACACACACACGCTTTCTAGCCCTCTTAAGGACAACAAGATAGGTGCAAATACATAGGGCCAGTGGCGCAATGGATAACGCGTCTGACTACGGATCAGAAGATTGTAGGTTCGACTCCTATCTGGCTCGGAAGGGTTGTAGGTCTCTTTTTCATTATGTTCCTGTGGTATTCTTATTTACCTCAGACTTAATGTAGGTTCAATATTCTCCAGCAGGACTCATCCAGCAGTTGTTCCACGGTAGAGCTGCAGTAATAGGACCACGGCTAGTTAAACGTTTCCCATTTGCTGCTGGACTCTACATGACGGCCGTCACGTGGTGTGCTGCTTTTGTATTTCAACATGGGTCCCTGATTCTCTTAACTACATAAAAAAGCTTGTTGACAAAAGTGTGTGTGCGCGCGAGGGTCTGTGGACGCAGGCAGGTGTGTGCAATTGAATGCTTACCCATTTACATTTGTGAGAGGGACAAACCAACTCCTTGTGGGCTGCAGGCTTACAACTGGTAGCCCCAGTAGCCAGGCAGAACCACAGTTAAGGAGAGAGAGGAAGTTGGTCCATTATTAGAGAAGAACCATGAGCATCTTGCCCTGCTACCTTCTTCCCCTCTCAGCCACGATCGGCCAAGACCTCTCTATTAGGGCGGAGGGTGAACATTTCTTGGACCTCAGAAACTTAGGGATGTAGACCCAATATGTCCTCCAAGCGCCTAGAGACCTGGTGCCCAATCTGGCGTGGTGTTTTTCAGCATACCCGACCAATCTGGTTGCAAGGCAGATTTTAACAGTACTGCTGAAAAGGGACTCCCAGGCATCCCTGAGGCCATCATTTGCATAGGCCCTGCCCTTCTCTTTATCCTGCTTCCCACAAAGCAACTCATCACTAGCAGCAGTATAGATTTGGAGGTGGTGAAGAATAATGACAGGGAGGCTGAAAAAGAGAAAGAAAAGTCCCAGAAGTCCAGCAGGCTTCCTTGTAAAATGCTGCTGGACATAGAGCGCACCTTCTTTACTGCAAGGCAAATACATTAAAAATGTTGAGGAGAGACAATTTAAAAATACATATTACATGACACAGTACTGGAACCTGCTTTATTATTTCAATAAGTCTTGAAAACAAAGAAGATTTCTCTCCTAAAAGCTGTTAAAAATATGGAACGCTTCACGAATTTGCGTGTCATCCTTGTGCAGGGGCCATGCTAATCTTCTCTGTATCGTTCCAATTTTAGTATATGTGCTGCCGAAGCGAGCACACTGTATTGATGAACTGACAATGTTTATAAACTCTCTAAATCCACAGTCTCTAGACATAGGGTGGCCTGGCAGAGATGCTCAGATGGCCAGTAAGCATTCAAATCTGAGCCAATGGGCAAAAATGTATGAAGAGTAGCAATCCATTATTCTTCACTGCATTCGTGGTCCAAGACTTCACACACCGTAAGTATGTAGATTATGCCAGGGTTGCAAAGGCTCATGGTTTGGGCTACAGACAAGGAGCATTGTGACATCACGCTGCCTGTGGAACTTTGATATTAAAGGCGAAACAGCTGCACAGTAGGTTAGGTGAAGTGCTCTGAGTGTGGAAAGGCAGCATGCTTGGGTCCCTGGACAAGGTGAGCCTACGACAAGGTGTCTGAATTTTAACCCCTATTGTAATATTAAACTCCCTTTTGTTGTACCCGCCTACTTACTAAGGAGTTCACAAGCTCAGCCCCACACAGACCTGGAGCTGATTATGTTAACCCAGAGTATTTAAGAAACTGAGCCTGATCTAAAAGATTTTCTTGGATCTAGGACCATTTTGCCTAGCTTTTAGGTCCTTCCTTCTCCTAAAGTCCTTTGTACAACTTAGGAAAACCTCATAGAACAGACTTTCAGGTGGTCAGATGGGTTTCCTTGTGCCTTCACACACACACACACACACACGCTTTCTAGCCCTCTTAAGGACAAAAAGATAGGTGCAAATACATAGGGCCAGTGGTGCAATGGATAACGCGTCTGACTACGGATCAGAAGATTGTAGGTTCGACTCCTATCTGGCTCGGAAGGGTTGTAGGTCTCTTTTTCATTATGTTCCTGTGGTATTCTTATTTACCTCAGACTTAATGTAGGTTCAATATTCTCCAGCAGGACTCATCCAGCAGTTGTTCCACGGTAGAGCTGCAGTAATAGGACCACGGCTAGTTAAACGTTTCCCATTTGCTGCTGGACTCTACATGACGGCCGTCACGTGGTGTGCTGCTTTTGTATTTCAACATGGGTCCCTGATTCTCTTAACTACATAAAAAAGCTTGTTGACAAAAGTGTGTGTGCGCGCGAGGGTCTGTGGACGCAGGCAGGTGTGTGCAATTGAATGCTTACCCATTTACATTTGTGAGAGGGCCAAACCAACTCCTTGTGGGCTGCAGGCTTACAACTGGTAGCCCCAGTAGCCAGGCAGAACCACAGTTAAGGAGAGAGAGGAAGTTGGTCCATTATTAGAGAAGAACCATGAGCATCTTGCCCTGCTACCTTCTTCCCCTCTCAGCCACGATCGGCCAAGACCTCTCTATTAGGGCGGAGGGTGAACATTTCTTGGACCTCAGAAACTTAGGGATGTAGACCCAATATGTCCTCCAAGCGCCTAGAGACCTGGTGCCCAATCTGGCGTGGTGTTTTTCAGCATACCCGACCAATCTGGTTGCAAGGCAGATTTTAACAGTACTGCTGAAAAGGGACTCCCAGGCATCCCTGAGGCCATCATTTGCATAGGCCCTGCCCTTCTCTTTATCCTGCTTCCCACAAAGCAACTCATCACTAGCAGCAGTATAGATTTGGAGGTGGTGAAGAATAATGACAGGGAGGCTGAAAAAGAGAAAGAAAAGTCCCAGAAGTCCAGCAGGCTTCCTTGTAAAATGCTGCTGGACATAGAGCGCACCTTCTTTACTGCAAGGCAAATACATTAAAAATGTTGAGGAGAGACAATTTAAAAATACATATTACATGACACAGGACTGGAACCTGCTTTATTATTTCAATAAGTCTTGAAAACAAAGAAGATTTCTCTCCTAAAAGCTGTTAAAAATATGGAACGCTTCACGAATTTGCGTGTCATCCTTGCGCAGGGGCCATGCTAATCTTCTCTGTATCGTTCCAATTTTAGTATATGTGCTGCCGAAGCGAGCACACTTTATTGATGAACTGACAATGTTTATAAACTCTCTAAATCCACAGTCTCTAGACATAGGGTGGCCTGGCAGAGATGCTCAGATGGCCAGTAAGCATTCAAATCTGAGCCAATGGGCAAAAATGTATGAAGAGTAGCAATCCATTATTCTTCACTGCATTCGTGGTCCAAGACTTCACACACCGTAAGTATGTAGATTATGCCAGGGTTGCAAAGGCTCATGGTTTGGGCTACAGACAAGGAGCATTGTGACATCACGCTGCCTGTGGAACTTTGATATTAAAGGCGAAACAGCTGCACAGTAGGTTAGGTGAAGTGCTCTGAGTGTGGAAAGGCAGCATGCTTGGGTCCCTGGACAAGGTGAGCCTACGACAAGGTGTCTGAATTTTAACCCCTATTGTAATATTAAACTCCCTTTTGTTGTACCCGCCTACTTACTAAGGAGTTCACAAGCTCAGCCCCACACAGACCTGGAGCTGATTATGTTAACCCAGAGTATTTAAGAAACTGAGCCTGATCTAAAAGATTTTCTTGGATCTAGGACCATTTTGCCTAGCTTTTAGGTCCTTCCTTCTCCTAAAGTCCTTTGTACAACTTAGGAAAACCTCATAGAACAGACTTTCAGGTGGTCAGATGGGTTTCCTTGTGCCTTCACACACACACACACACACACACACACACACACGCTTTCTAGCCCTCTTAAGGACAACAAGATAGGTGCAAATACATAGGGCCAGTGGCGCAATGGATAACGCGTCTGACTACGGATCAGAAGATTGTAGGTTCGACTCCTATCTGGCTCGGAAGGGTTGTAGGTCTCTTTTTCATTATGTTCCTGTGGTATTCTTATTTACCTCAGACTTAATGTAGGTTCAATATTCTCCAGCAGGACTCATCCAGCAGTTGTTCCACGGTAGAGCTGCAGTAATAGGACCACGGCTAGTTAAACGTTTCCCATTTGCTGCTGGACTCTACATGACGGCCGTCACGTGGTGTGCTGCTTTTGTATTTCAACATGGGTCCCTGATTCTCTTAACTACATAAAAAAGCTTGTTGACAAAAGTGTGTGTGCGCGCGAGGGTCTGTGGACGCAGGCAGGTGTGTGCAATTGAATGCTTACCCATTTACATTTGTGAGAGGGACAAACCAACTCCTTGTGGGCTGCAGGCTTACAACTGGTAGCCCCAGTAGCCAGGCAGAACCACAGTTAAGGAGAGAGAGGAAGTTGGTCCATTATTAGAGAAGAACCATGAGCATCTTGCCCTGCTACCTTCTTCCCCTCTCAGCCACGATCGGCCAAGACCTCTCTATTAGGGCGGAGGGTGAACATTTCTTGGACCTCAGAAACTTAGGGATGTAGACCCAATATGTCCTCCAAGCGCCTAGAGACCTGGTGCCCAATCTGGCGTGGTGTTTTTCAGCATACCCGACCAATCTGGTTGCAAGGCAGATTTTAACAGTACTGCTGAAAAGGGACTCCCAGGCATCCCTGAGGCCATCATTTGCATAGGCCCTGCCCTTCTCTTTATCCTGCTTCCCACAAAGCAACTCATCACTAGCAGCAGTATAGATTTGGAGGTGGTGAAGAATAATGACAGGGAGGCTGAAAAAGAGAAAGAAAAGTCCCAGAAGTCCAGCAGGCTTCCTTGTAAAATGCTGCTGGACATAGAGCGCACCTTCTTTACTGCAAGGCAAATACATTAAAAATGTTGAGGAGAGACAATTTAAAAATACATATTACATGACACAGGACTGGAACCTGCTTTATTATTTCAATAAGTCTTGAAAACAAAGAAGATTTCTCTCCTAAAAGCTGTTAAAAATATGGAACGCTTCACGAATTTGCGTGTCATCCTTGTGCAGGGGCCATGCTAATCTTCTCTGTATCGTTCCAATTTTAGTATATGTGCTGCCGAAGCGAGCACACTGTATTGATGAACTGACAATGTTTATAAACTCTCTAAATCCACAGTCTCTAGACATAGGGTGGCCTGGCAGAGATGCTCAGATGGCCAGTAAGCATTCAAATCTGAGCCAATGGGCAAAAATGTATGAAGAGTAGCAATCCATTATTCTTCACTGCATTCGTGGTCCAAGACTTCACACACCGTAAGTATGTAGATTATGCCAGGGTTGCAAAGGCTCATGGTTTGGGCTACAGACAAGGAGCATTGTGACATCACGCTGCCTGTGGAACTTTGATATTAAAGGCGAAACAGCTGCACAGTAGGTTAGGTGAAGTGCTCTGAGTGTGGAAAGGCAGCATGCTTGGGTCCCTGGACAAGGTGAGCCTACGACAAGGTGTCTGAATTTTAACCCCTATTGTAATATTAAACTCCCTTTTGTTGTACCCGCCTACTTACTAAGGAGTTCACAAGCTCAGCCCCACACAGACCTGGAGCTGATTATGTTAACCCAGAGTATTTAAGAAACTGAGCCTGATCTAAAAGATTTTCTTGGATCTAGGACCATTTTGCCTAGCTTTTAGGTCCTTCCTTCTCCTAAAGTCCTTTGTACAACTTAGGAAAACCTCATAGAACAGACTTTCAGGTGGTCAGATGGGTTTCCTTGTGCCTTCACACACACACACACACACACGCTTTCTAGCCCTCTTAAGGACAAAAAGATAGGTGCAAATACATAGGGCCAGTGGTGCAATGGATAACGCGTCTGACTACGGATCAGAAGATTGTAGGCTCGACTCCTATCTGGCTCGGAAGGGTTGTAGGTCTCTTTTTCATTATGTTCCTGTGGTATTCTTATTTACCTCAGACTTAATGTAGGTTCAATATTCTCCAGCAGGACTCATCCAGCAGTTGTTCCACGGTAGAGCTGCAGTAATAGGACCACGGCTAGTTAAACGTTTCCCATTTGCTGCTGGACTCTACATGACGGCCGTCACGTGGTGTGCTGCTTTTGTATTTCAACATGGGTCCCTGATTCTCTTAACTACATAAAAAAGCTTGTTGACAAAAGTGTGTGTGCGCGCGAGGGTCTGTGGACGCAGGCAGGTGTGTGCAATTGAATGCTTACCCATTTACATTTGTGAGAGGGACAAACCAACTCCTTGTGGGCTGCAGGCTTACAACTGGTAGCCCCAGTAGCCAGGCAGAACCACAGTTAAGGAGAGAGAGGAAGTTGGTCCATTATTAGAGAAGAACCATGAGCATCTTGCCCTGCTACCTTCTTCCCCTCTCAGCCACGATCGGATCGGCCAAGACCTCTCTATTAGGGCGGAGGGTGAACATTTCTTGGACCTCAGAAACTTAGGGATGTAGACCCAATATGTCCTCCAAGCGCCTAGAGACCTGGTGCCCAATCTGGCGTGGTGTTTTTCAGCATACCCGACCAATCTGGTTGCAAGGCAGATTTTAACAGTACTGCTGAAAAGGGACTCCCAGGCATCCCTGAGGCCATCATTTGCATAGGCCCTGCCCTTCTCTTTATCCTGCTTCCCACAAAGCAACTCATCACTAGCAGCAGTATAGATTTGGAGGTGGTGAAGAATAATGACAGGGAGGCTGAAAAAGAGAAAGAAAAGTCCCAGAAGTCCAGCAGGCTTCCTTGTAAAATGCTGCTGGACATAGAGCGCACCTTCTTTACTGCAAGGCAAATACATTAAAAATGTTGAGGAGAGACAATTTAAAAATACATATTACATGACACAGGACTGGAACCTGCTTTATTATTTCAATAAGTCTTGAAAACAAAGAAGATTTCTCTCCTAAAAGCTGTTAAAAATATGGAACGCTTCACGAATTTGCGTGTCATCCTTGCGCAGGGGCCATGCTAATCTTCTCTGTATCGTTCCAATTTTAGTATATGTGCTGCCGAAGCGAGCACACTTTATTGATGAACTGACAATGTTTATAAACTCTCTAAATCCACAGTCTCTAGACATAGGGTGGCCTGGCAGAGATGCTCAGATGGCCAGTAAGCATTCAAATCTGAGCCAATGGGCAAAAATGTATGAAGAGTAGCAATCCATTATTCTTCACTGCATTCGTGGTCCAAGACTTCACACACCGTAAGTATGTAGATTATGCCAGGGTTGCAAAGGCTCATGGTTTGGGCTACAGACAAGGAGCATTGTGACATCACGCTGCCTGTGGAACTTTGATATTAAAGGCGAAACAGCTGCACAGTAGGTTAGGTGAAGTGCTCTGAGTGTGGAAAGGCAGCATGCTTGGGTCCCTGGACAAGGTGAGCCTACGACAAGGTGTCTGAATTTTAACCCCTATTGTAATATTAAACTCCCTTTTGTTGTACCCGCCTACTTACTAAGGAGTTCACAAGCTCAGCCCCACACAGACCTGGAGCTGATTATGTTAACCCAGAGTATTTAAGAAACTGAGCCTGATCTAAAAGATTTTCTTGGATCTAGGACCATTTTGCCTAGCTTTTAGGTCCTTCCTTCTCCTAAAGTCCTTTGTACAACTTAGGAAAACCTCATAGAACAGACTTTCAGGTGGTCAGATGGGTTTCCTTGTGCCTTCACACACACACACACACACACACACACACACACGCTTTCTAGCCCTCTTAAGGACAACAAGATAGGTGCAAATACATAGGGCCAGTGGCGCAATGGATAACGCGTCTGACTACGGATCAGAAGATTGTAGGTTCGACTCCTATCTGGCTCGGAAGGGTTGTAGGTCTCTTTTTCATTATGTTCCTGTGGTATTCTTATTTACCTCAGACTTAATGTAGGTTCAATATTCTCCAGCAGGACTCATCCAGCAGTTGTTCCACGGTAGAGCTGCAGTAATAGGACCACGGCTAGTTAAACGTTTCCCATTTGCTGCTGGACTCTACATGACGGCCGTCACGTGGTGTGCTGCTTTTGTATTTCAACATGGGTCCCTGATTCTCTTAACTACATAAAAAAGCTTGTTGACAAAAGTGTGTGTGCGCGCGAGGGTCTGTGGACGCAGGCAGGTGTGTGCAATTGAATGCTTACCCATTTACATTTGTGAGAGGGACAAACCAACTCCTTGTGGGCTGCAGGCTTACAACTGGTAGCCCCAGTAGCCAGGCAGAACCACAGTTAAGGAGAGAGAGGAAGTTGGTCCATTATTAGAGAAGAACCATGAGCATCTTGCCCTGCTACCTTCTTCCCCTCTCAGCCACGATCGGCCACGATCGGCCACGATCTCTCTATTAGGGCGGAGGGTGAACATTTCTTGGACCTCAGAAACTTAGGGATGTAGACCCAATATGTCCTCCAAGCGCCTAGAGACCTGGTGCCCAATCTAGCGTGGTGTTTTTCAGCATACCCGACCAATCTGGTTGCAAGGCAGATTTTAACAGTACTGCTGAAAAGGGACTCCCAGGCATCCCTGAGGCCATCATTTGCATAGGCCCTGCCCTTCTCTTTATCCTGCTTCCCACAAAGCAACTCATCACTAGCAGCAGTATAGATTTGGAGGTGGTGAAGAATAATGACAGGGAGGCTGAAAAAGAGAAAGAAAAGTCCCAGAAGTCCAGCAGGCTTCCTTGTAAAATGCTGCTGGACATAGAGCGCACCTTCTTTACTGCAAGGCAAATACATTAAAAATGTTGAGGAGAGACAATTTAAAAATACATATTACATGACACAGGACTGGAACCTGCTTTATTATTTCAATAAGTCTTGAAAACAAAGAAGATTTCTCTCCTAAAAGCTGTTAAAAATATGGAACGCTTCACGAATTTGCGTGTCATCCTTGTGCAGGGGCCATGCTAATCTTCTCTGTATCGTTCCAATTTTAGTATATGTGCTGCCGAAGCGAGCACACTGTATTGATGAACTGACAATGTTTATAAACTCTCTAAATCCACAGTCTCTAGACATAGGGTGGCCTGGCAGAGATGCTCAGATGGCCAGTAAGCATTCAAATCTGAGCCAATGGGCAAAAATGTATGAAGAGTAGCAATCCATTATTCTTCACTGCATTTGTGGTCCAAGACTTCACACACCGTAAGTATGTAGATTATGCCAGGGTTGCAAAGGCTCATGGTTTGGGCTACAGACAAGGAGCATTGTGACATCACGCTGCCTGTGGAACTTTGATATTAAAGGCGAAACAGCTGCACAGTAGGTTAGGTGAAGTGCTCTGAGTGTGGAAAGGCAGCATGCTTGGGTCCCTGGACAAGGTGAGCCTACGACAAGGTGTCTGAATTTTAACCCCTATTGTAATATTAAACTCCCTTTTGTTGTACCCGCCTACTTACTAAGGAGTTCACAAGCTCAGCCCCACACAGACCTGGAGCTGATTATGTTAACCCAGAGTATTTAAGAAACTGAGCCTGATCTAAAAGATTTTCTTGGATCTAGGACCATTTTGCCTAGCTTTTAGGTCCTTCCTTCTCCTAAAGTCCTTTGTACAACTTAGGAAAACCTCATAGAACAGACTTTCAGGTGGTCAGATGGGTTTCCTTGTGCCTTCACACACACACACACACACACGCTTTCTAGCCCTCTTAAGGACAAAAAGATAGGTGCAAATACATAGGGCCAGTGGTGCAATGGATAACGCGTCTGACTACGGATCAGAAGATTGTAGGTTCGACTCCTATCTGGCTTGGAAGGGTTGTAGGTCTCTTTTTCATTATGTTCCTGTGGTATTCTTATTTACCTCAGACTTAATGTAGGTTCAATATTCTCCAGCAGGACTCATCCAGCAGTTGTTCCACGGTAGAGCTGCAGTAATAGGACCACGGCTAGTTAAACGTTTCCCATTTGCTGCTGGACTCTACATGACGGCCGTCACGTGGTGTGCTGCTTTTGTATTTCAACATGGGTCCCTGATTCTCTTAACTACATAAAAAAGCTTGTTGACAAAAGTGTGTGTGCGCGCGCGAGGGTCTGTGGACGCAGGCAGGTGTGTGCAATTGAATGCTTACCCATTTACATTTGTGAGAGGGACAAACCAACTCCTTGTGGGCTGCAGGCTTACAACTGGTAGCCCCAGTAGCCAGGCAGAACCACAGTTAAGGAGAGAGAGGAAGTTGGTCCATTATTAGAGAAGAACCATGAGCATCTTGCCCTGCTACCTTCTTCCCCTCTCAGCCACGATCGGCCACGATCGGCCAAGACCTCTCTATTAGGGCGGAGGGTGAACATTTCTTGGACCTCAGAAACTTAGGGATGTAGACCCAATATGTCCTCCAAGCGCCTAGAGACCTGGTGCCCAATCTGGCGTGGTGTTTTTCAGCATACCCGACCAATCTGGTTGCAAGGCAGATTTTAACAGTACTGCTGAAAAGGGACTCCCAGGCATCCCTGAGGCCATCATTTGCATAGGCCCTGCCCTTCTCTTTATCCTGCTTCCCACAAAGCAACTCATCACTAGCAGCAGTATAGATTTGGAGGTGGTGAAGAATAATGACAGGGAGGCTGAAAAAGAGAAAGAAAAGTCCCAGAAGTCCAGCAGGCTTCCTTGTAAAATGCTGCTGGACATAGAGCGCACCTTCTTTACTGCAAGGCAAATACATTAAAAATGTTGAGGAGAGACAATTTAAAAATACATATTACATGACACAGGACTGGAACCTGCTTTATTATTTCAATAAGTCTTGAAAACAAAGAAGATTTCTCTCCTAAAAGCTGTTAAAAATATGGAACGCTTCACGAATTTGCGTGTCATCCTTGCGCAGGGGCCATGCTAATCTTCTCTGTATCGTTCCAATTTTAGTATATGTGCTGCCGAAGCGAGCACACTTTATTGATGAACTGACAATGTTTATAAACTCTCTAAATCCACAGTCTCTAGACATAGGGTGGCCTGGCAGAGATGCTCAGATGGCCAGTAAGCATTCAAATCTGAGCCAATGGGCAAAAATGTATGAAGAGTAGCAATCCATTATTCTTCACTGCATTCGTGGTCCAAGACTTCACACACCGTAAGTATGTAGATTATGCCAGGGTTGCAAAGGCTCATGGTTTGGGCTACAGACAAGGAGCATTGTGACATCACGCTGCCTGTGGAACTTTGATATTAAAGGCGAAACAGCTGCACAGTAGGTTAGGTGAAGTGCTCTGAGTGTGGAAAGGCAGCATGCTTGGGTCCCTGGACAAGGTCAGCCTACGACAAGGTGTCTGAATTTTAACCCCTATTGTAATATTAAACTCCCTTTTGTTGTACCCGCCTACTTACTAAGGAGTTCACAAGCTCAGCCCCACACAGACCTGGAGCTGATTATGTTAACCCAGAGTATTTAAGAAACTGAGCCTGATCTAAAAGATTTTCTTGGATCTAGGACCATTTTGCCTAGCTTTTAGGTCCTTCCTTCTCCTAAAGTCCTTTGTACAACTTAGGAAAACCTCATAGAACAGACTTTCAGGTGGTCAGATGGGTTTCCTTGTGCCTTCACACACACACACACACACACACACACACACACACACGCTTTCTAGCCCTCTTAAGGACAAAAAGATAGGTGCAAATACATAGGGCCAGTGGCGCAATGGATAACGCGTCTGACTACGGATCAGAAGATTGTAGGTTCGACTCCTACCTGGCTCGGAAGGGTTGTAGGTCTCTTTTTCATTATGTTCCTGTGGTATTCTTATTTACCTCAGACTTAATGTAGGTTCAATATTCTCCAGCAGGACTCATCCAGCAGTTGTTCCACGGTAGAGCTGCAGTAATAGGACCACGGCTAGTTAAACGTTTCCCATTTGCTGCTGGACTCTACATGACGGCCGTCACGTGGTGTGCTGCTTTTTTATTTCAACATGGGTCCCTGATTCTCTTAACTACATAAAAAAGCTTGTTGACAAAAGTGTGTGTGCGCGCGAGGGTCTGTGGACGCAGGCAGGTGTGTGCAATTGAATGCTTACCCATTTACATTTGTGAGAGGGACAAACCAACTCCTTGTGGGCTGCAGGCTTACAACTGGTAGCCCCAGTAGCCAGGCAGAACCACAGTTAAGGAGAGAGAGGAAGTTGGTCCATTATTAGAGAAGAACCATGAGCATCTTGCCCTGCTACCTTCTTCCCCTCTCAGCCACGATCGGCCACGATCTCTCTATTAGGGCGGAGGGTGAACATTTCTTGGACCTCAGAAACTTAGGGATGTAGACCCAATATGTCCTCCAAGCGCCTAGAGACCTGGTGCCCAATCTGGCGTGGTGTTTTTCAGCATACCCGACCAATCTGGTTGCAAGGCAGATTTTAACAGTACTGCTGAAAAGGGACTCCCAGGCATCCCTGAGGCCATCATTTGCATAGGCCCTGCCCTTCTCTTTATCCTGCTTCCCACAAAGCAACTCATCACTAGCAGCAGTATAGATTTGGAGGTGGTGAAGAATAATGACAGGGAGGCTGAAAAAGAGAAAGAAAAGTCCCAGAAGTCCAGCAGGCTTCCTTGTAAAATGCTGCTGGACATAGAGCGCACCTTCTTTACTGCAAGGCAAATACATTAAAAATGTTGAGGAGAGACAATTTAAAAATACATATTACATGACACAGGACTGGAACCTGCTTTATTATTTCAATAAGTCTTGAAAACAAAGAAGATTTCTCTCCTAAAAGCTGTTAAAAATATGGAACACTTCACGAATTTGCGTGTCATCCTTGCGCAGGGGCCATGCTAATCTTCTCTGTATCGTTCCAATTTTAGTATATGTCCTGCCGAAGCGAGCACACTGTATTGATGAACTGACAATGTTTATAAACTCTCTAAATCCACAGTCTCTAGACATAGGGTGGCCTGGCAGAGATGCTCAGATGGCCAGTAAGCATTCAAATCTGAGCCAATGGGCAAAAATGTATGAAGAGTAGCAATCCATTATTCTTCACTGCATTCGTGGTCCAAGACTTCACACACCGTAAGTATGTAGATTATGCCAGGGTTGCAAAGGCTCATGGTTTGGGCTACAGACAAGGAGCATTGTGACATCACGCTGCCTGTGGAACTTTGATATTAAAGGCGAAACAGCTGCACAGTAGGTTAGGTGAAGTGCTCTGAGTGTGGAAAGGCAGCATGCTTGGGTCCCTGGACAAGGTCAGCCTACGACAAGGTGTCTGAATTTTAACCCCTATTGTAATATTAAACTCCCTTTTGTTGTACCCGCCTACTTACTAAGGAGTTCACAAGCTCAGCCCCACACAGACCTGGAGCTGATTATGTTAACCCAGAGTATTTAAGAAACTGAGCCTGATCTAAAAGATTTTCTTGGATCTAGGACCATTTTGCCTAGCTTTTAGGTCCTTCCTTCTCCTAAAGTCCTTTGTACAACTTAGGAAAACCTCATAGAACAGACTTTCAGGTGGTCAGATGGGTTTCCTTGTGCCTTCACACACACACACACACACACACACACACACACACGCTTTCTAGCCCTCTTAAGGACAAAAAGATAGGTGCAAATACATAGGGCCAGTGGCGCAATGGATAACGCGTCTGACTACGGATCAGAAGATTGTAGGTTCGACTCCTACCTGGCTCGGAAGGGTTGTAGGTCTCTTTTTCATTATGTTCCTGTGGTATTCTTATTTACCTCAGACTTAATGTAGGTTCAATATTCTCCAGCAGGACTCATCCAGCAGTTGTTCCACGGTAGAGCTGCAGTAATAGGACCACGGCTAGTTAAACGTTTCCCATTTGCTGCTGGACTCTACATGATGGCCGTCACGTGGTGTGCTGCTTTTGTATTTCAACATGGGTCCCTGATTCTCTTAACTACATAAAAAAGCTTGTTGACAAAAGTGTGCGTGCGCGCGAGGGTCTGTGGACGCAGGCAGGTGTGTGCAATTGAATGCTTACCCATTTACATTTGTGAGAGGGACAAACCAACTCCTTGTGGGCTGCAGGCTTACAACTGGTAGCCCCAGTAGCCAGGCAGAACCACAGTTAAGGAGAGAGAGGAAGTTGGTCCATTATTAGAGAAGAACCATGAGCATCTTGCCCTGCTACCTTCTTCCCCTCTCAGCCACGATCGGCCACGACCTCTCTATTAGGGCGGAGGGTGAACATTTCTTGGACCTCAGAAACTTAGGGATGTAGACCCAATATGTCCTCCAAGCGCCTAGAGACCTGGTGCCCAATCTGGCGTGGTGTTTTTCAGCATACCCGACCAATCTGGTTGTAAGGCAGATTTTAACAGTACTGCTGAAAAGGGACTCCCAGGCATCCCTGAGGCCATCATTTGCATAGGCCCTGCCCTTCTCTTTATCCTGCTTCCCACAAAGCAACTCATCACTAGCAGCAGTATAGATTTGGAGGTGGTGAAGAATAATGACAGGGAGGCTGAAAAAGAGAAAGAAAAGTCCCAGAAGTCCAGCAGGCTTCCTTGTAAAATGCTGCTGGACATAGAGCGCACCTTCTTTACTGCAAGGCAAATACATTAAAAATGTTGAGGAGAGACAATTTAAAAATACATATTACATGACACAGGACTGGAACCTGCTTTATTATTTCAATAAGTCTTGAAAACAAAGAAGATTTCTCTCCTAAAAGCTGTTAAAAATATGGAACGCTTCACGAATTTGCGTGTCATCCTTGCGCAGGGGCCATGCTAATCTTCTCTGTATCGTTCCAATTTTAGTATATGTGCTGCCGAAGCGAGCACACTGTATTGATGAACTGACAATGTTTATAAACTCTCTAAATCCACAGTCTCTAGACATAGGGTGGCCTGGCAGAGATGCTCAGATGGCCAGTAAGCATTCAAATCTGAGCCAATGGGCAAAAATGTATGAAGAGTAGCAATCCATTATTCTTCACTGCATTCGTGGTCCAAGACTTCACACACCGTATGTATGTAGATTATGCCAGGGTTGCAAAGGCTCATGGTTTGGGCTACAGACAAGGAGCATTGTGACATCACGCTGCCTGTGGAACTTTGATATTAAAGGCGAAACAGCTGCACAGTAGGTTAGGTGAAGTGCTCTGAGTGTGGAAAGGCAGCATGCTTGGGTCCCTGGACAAGGTGAGCCTACGACAAGGTGTCTGAATTTTAACCCCTATTGTAATATTAAACTCCCTTTTGTTGTACCCGCCTACTTACTAAGGAGTTCACAAGCTCAGCCCCACACAGACCTGGAGCTGATTATGTTAACCCAGAGTATTTAAGAAACTGAGCCTGATCTAAAAGATTTTCTTGGATCTAGGACCATTTTGCCTAGCTTTTAGGTCCTTCCTTCTCCTAAAGTCCTTTGTACAACTTAGGAAAACCTCATAGAACAGACTTTCAGGTGGTCAGATGGGTTTCCTTGTGCCTTCACACACACACACACACACACACGCTTTCTAGCCCTCTTAAGGACAAAAAGATGGGTGTGAATACATAGGGCCAGTGGCGCAATGGATAACGCGTCTGACTATGGATCAGAAGATTGTAGGTTTGACTCCTATCTGGCTCGGAAGGGTTGTAGGTCTCTTTTTCATTATGTTCCTGTGGTATTCTTATTTACCTCAGACTTGTTGTAGGTTTAATATTCTCCAGCAGGGCTCATCCAGCAGTTGTTCCACGGTAGAGCTGCAGTATTAGGACCACGGCTAGATAAACGTTTCCCATTTGCTGCTGGACTCTACATGACGGCCGTCACGTGGTGTGCTGCTTTTGTATTTCAACATGGGTCCCTGATTCTCTTAACTACATAAAAAAGCTTGTTGACAAAAGTGTGTGTGCGCGAGGGTCTGTGGACACAGGCAGGTGTGTGCAATTGAATGCTTACCCATTTACATTTGTGAGAGGGACAAACCAACTCCTTGTGGGTTGCAGGCGTACAACTGGTGGCCCCAGTAGCCAGGCAGAACCACAGTTAAGGAGAGAGAGGAAGTTGGTCCATTATTAGAGAAGAACCATGAGCATCTTGCCCTGCTACCTTCTTCCCCTCTCAGCCACGATCGGCCACGACCTCTCTATTAGGGCGGAGGGTGAACATTTCTTGGACCTCAGAAACTTAGGGATGTAGACCCAATATGTCCTCCAAGCGCCTAGAGACCTGGTGCCCAATCTGGCGTGGTGTTTTTCAGCATACCCGACCAATCTGGTTGCAAGGCAGATTTTAACAGTACTGCTGAAAAGGGACTCCCAGGCATCCCTGAGGCCATCATTTGCATAGGCCCTGCCCTTCTCTTTATCCTGCTTCCCACAAAGCAACTCATCACTAGCAGCAGTATAGATTTGGAGGTGGTGAAGAATAATGACAGGGAGGCTGAAAAAGAGAAAGAAAAGTCCCAGAAGTCCAGCAGGCTTCCTTGTAAAATGCTGCTGGACATAGAGCGCACCTTCTTTACTGCAAGGCAAATACATTAAAAATGTTGAGGAGAGACAATTTAAAAATACATATTACATGACACAGGACTGGAACCTGCTTTATTATTTCAATAAGTCTTGAAAACAAAGAAGATTTCTCTCCTAAAAGCTGTTAAAAATATGGAACGCTTCACGAATTTGCGTGTCATCCTTGTGCAGGGGCCATGCTAATCTTCTCTGTATCGTTCCAATTTTAGTATATGTGCTGCCGAAGCGAGCACACTGTATTGATGAACTGACAATGTTTATAAACTCTCTAAATCCACAGTCTCTAGACATAGGGTGGCCTGGCAGAGATGCTCAGATGGCCAGTAAGCATTCAAATCTGAGCCAATGGGCAAAAATGTATGAAGAGTAGCAATCCATTATTCTTCACTGCATTTGTGGTCCAAGACTTCACACACCGTAAGTATGTAGATTATGCCAGGGTTGCAAAGGCTCATGGTTTGGGCTACAGACAAGGAGCATTGTGACATCACGCTGCCTGTGGAACTTTGATATTAAAGGCGAAACAGCTGCACAGTAGGTTAGGTGAAGTGCTCTGAGTGTGGAAAGGCAGCATGCTTGGGTCCCTGGACAAGGTGAGCCTACGACAAGGTGTCTGAATTTTAACCCCTATTGTAATATTAAACTCCCTTTTGTTGTACCCGCCTACTTACTAAGGAGTTCACAAGCTCAGCCCCACACAGACCTGGAGCTGATTATGTTAACCCAGAGTATTTAAGAAACTGAGCCTGATCTAAAAGATTTTCTTGGATCTAGGACCATTTTGCCTAGCTTTTAGGTCCTTCCTTCTCCTAAAGTCCTTTGTACAACTTAGGAAAACCTCATAGAACAGACTTTCAGGTGGTCAGATGGGTTTCCTTGTGCCTTCACACACACACACACACACACACACACACACACACGCTTTCTAGCCCTCTTAAGGACAAAAAGATAGGTGCAAATACATAGGGCCAGTGGCGCAATGGATAACGCGTCTGACTACGGATCAGAAGATTGTAGGTTCGACTCCTACCTGGCTCGGAAGGGTTGTAGGTCTCTTTTTCATTATGTTCCTGTGGTATTCTTATTTACCTCAGACTTAATGTAGGTTCAATATTCTCCAGCAGGACTCATCCAGCAGTTGTTCCACGGTAGAGCTGCAGTAATAGGACCACGGCTAGTTAAACGTTTCCCATTTGCTGCTGGACTCTACATGACGGCCGTCACGTGGTGTGCTGCTTTTTTATTTCAACATGGGTCCCTGATTCTCTTAACTACATAAAAAAGCTTGTTGACAAAAGTGTGTGTGCGCGCGAGGGTCTGTGGACGCAGGCAGGTGTGTGCAATTGAATGCTTACCCATTTACATTTGTGAGAGGGACAAACCAACTCCTTGTGGGCTGCAGGCTTACAACTGGTAGCCCCAGTAGCCAGGCAGAACCACAGTTAAGGAGAGAGAGGAAGTTGGTCCATTATTAGAGAAGAACCATGAGCATCTTGCCCTGCTACCTTCTTCCCCTCTCAGCCACGATCGGCCACGATCTCTCTATTAGGGCGGAGGGTGAACATTTCTTGGACCTCAGAAACTTAGGGATGTAGACCCAATATGTCCTCCAAGCGCCTAGAGACCTGGTGCCCAATCTGGCGTGGTGTTTTTCAGCATACCCGACCAATCTGGTTGCAAGGCAGATTTTAACAGTACTGCTGAAAAGGGACTCCCAGGCATCCCTGAGGCCATCATTTGCATAGGCCCTGCCCTTCTCTTTATCCTGCTTCCCACAAAGCAACTCATCACTAGCAGCAGTATAGATTTGGAGGTGGTGAAGAATAATGACAGGGAGGCTGAAAAAGAGAAAGAAAAGTCCCAGAAGTCCAGCAGGCTTCCAGAGCGCACCTTCTTTACTGCAAGGCAAATACATTAAAAATGTTGAGGAGAGACAATTTAAAAATACATATTACATGACACAGGACTGGAACCTGCTTTATTATTTCAATAAGTCTTGAAAACAAAGAAGATTTCTCTCCTAAAAGCTGTTAAAAATATGGAACGCTTCACGAATTTGCGTGTCATCCTTGCGCAGGGGCCATGCTAATCTTCTCTGTATCGTTCCAATTTTAGTATATGTCCTGCCGAAGCGAGCACACTGTATTGATGAACTGACAATGTTTATAAACTCTCTAAATCCACAGTCTCTAGACATAGGGTGGCCTGGCAGAGATGCTCAGATGGCCAGTAAGCATTCAAATCTGAGCCAATGGGCAAAAATGTATGAAGAGTAGCAATCCATTATTCTTCACTGCATTCGTGGTCCAAGACTTCACACACCGTAAGTATGTAGATTATGCCAGGGTTGCAAAGGCTCATGGTTTGGGCTACAGACAAGGAGCATTGTGACATCACGCTGCCTGTGGAACTTTGATATTAAAGGCGAAACAGCTGCACAGTAGGTTAGGTGAAGTGCTCTGAGTGTGGAAAGGCAGCATGCTTGGGTCCCTGGACAAGGTCAGCCTACGACAAGGTGTCTGAATTTTAACCCCTATTGTAATATTAAACTCCCTTTTGTTGTACCCGCCTACTTACTAAGGAGTTCACAAGCTCAGCCCCACACAGACCTGGAGCTGATTATGTTAACCCAGAGTATTTAAGAAACTGAGCCTGATCTAAAAGATTTTCTTGGATCTAGGACCATTTTGCCTAGCTTTTAGGTCCTTCCTTCTCCTAAAGTCCTTTGTACAACTTAGGAAAACCTCATAGAACAGACTTTCAGGTGGTCAGATGGGTTTCCTTGTGCCTTCACACACACACACACACACACACACACACACACACACACACACACGCTTTCTAGCCCTCTTAAGGACAAAAAGATAGGTGCAAATACATAGGGCCAGTGGCGCAATGGATAACGCGTCTGACTACGGATCAGAAGATTGTAGGTTCGACTCCTACCTGGCTCGGAAGGGTTGTAGGTCTCTTTTTCATTATGTTCCTGTGGTATTCTTATTTACCTCAGACTTAATGTAGGTTCAATATTCTCCAGCAGGACTCATCCAGCAGTTGTTCCACGGTAGAGCTGCAGTAATAGGACCACGGCTAGTTAAACGTTTCCCATTTGCTGCTGGACTCTACATGATGGCCGTCACGTGGTGTGCTGCTTTTGTATTTCAACATGGGTCCCTGATTCTCTTAACTACATAAAAAAGCTTGTTGACAAAAGTGTGTGTGCGCGCGAGGGTCTGTGGACGCAGGCAGGTGTGTGCAATTGAATGCTTACCCATTTACATTTGTGAGAGGGACAAACCAACTCCTTGTGGGCTGCAGGCTTACAACTGGTAGCCCCAGTAGCCAGGCAGAACCACAGTTAAGGAGAGAGAGGAAGTTGGTCCATTATTAGAGAAGAACCATGAGCATCTTGCCCTGCTACCTTCTTCCCCTCTCAGCCACGATCGGCCACGATCGGCCAAGACCTCTCTATTAGGGCGGAGGGTGAACATTTCTTGGACCTCAGAAACTTAGGGATGTAGACCCAATATGTCCTCCAAGCGCCTAGAGACCTGGTGCCCAATCTGGCGTGGTGTTTTTCAGCATACCCGACCAATCTGGTTGCAAGGCAGATTTTAACAGTACTGCTGAAAAGGGACTCCCAGGCATCCCTGAGGCCATCATTTGCATAGGCCCTGCCCTTCTCTTTATCCTGCTTCCCACAAAGCAACTCATCACTAGCAGCAGTATAGATTTGGAGGTGGTGAAGAATAATGACAGGGAGGCTGAAAAAGAGAAAGAAAAGTCCCAGAAGTCCAGCAGGCTTCCTTGTAAAATGCTGCTGGACATAGAGCGCACCTTCTTTACTGCAAGGCAAATACATTAAAAATGTTGAGGAGAGACAATTTAAAAATACATATTACATGACACAGGACTGGAACCTGCTTTATTATTTCAATAAGTCTTGAAAACAAAGAAGATTTCTCTCCTAAAAGCTGTTAAAAATATGGAACGCTTCACGAATTTGCGTGTCATCCTTGTGCAGGGGCCATGCTAATCTTCTCTGTATCGTTCCAATTTTAGTATATGTGCTGCCGAAGCGAGCACACTGTATTGATGAACTGACAATGTTTATAAACTCTCTAAATCCACAGTCTCTAGACATAGGGTGGCCTGGCAGAGATGCTCAGATGGCCAGTAAGCATTCAAATCTGAGCCAATGGGCAAAAATGTATGAAGAGTAGCAATCCATTATTCTTCACTGCATTCGTGGTCCAAGACTTCACACACCGTAAGTATGTAGATTATGCCAGGGTTGCAAAGGCTCATGGTTTGGGCTACAGACAAGGAGCATTGTGACATCACGCTGCCTGTGGAACTTTGATATTAAAGGCGAAACAGCTGCACAGTAGGTTAGGTGAAGTGCTCTGAGTGTGGAAAGGCAGCATGCTTGGGTCCCTGGACAAGGTGAGCCTACGACAAGGTGTCTGAATTTTAACCCCTATTGTAATATTAAACTCCCTTTTGTTGTACCCGCCTACTTACTAAGGAGTTCACAAGCTCAGCCCCACACAGACCTGGAGCTGATTATGTTAACCCAGAGTATTTAAGAAACTGAGCCTGATCTAAAAGATTTTCTTGGATCTAGGACCATTTTGCCTAGCTTTTAGGTCCTTCCTTCTCCTAAAGTCCTTTGTACAACTTAGGAAAACCTCATAGAACAGACTTTCAGGTGGTCAGATGGGTTTCCTTGTGCCTTCACACACACACACACACACACGCTTTCTAGCCCTCTTAAGGACAAAAAGATAGGTGCAAATACATAGGGCCAGTGGTGCAATGGATAACGCGTCTGACTACGGATCAGAAGATTGTAGGCTCGACTCCTATCTGGCTCGGAAGGGTTGTAGGTCTCTTTTTCATTATGTTCCTGTGGTATTCTTATTTACCTCAGACTTAATGTAGGTTCAATATTCTCCAGCAGGACTCATCCAGCAGTTGTTCCACGGTAGAGCTGCAGTAATAGGACCACGGCTAGTTAAACGTTTCCCATTTGCTGCTGGACTCTACATGACGGCCGTCACGTGGTGTGCTGCTTTTGTATTTCAACATGGGTCCCTGATTCTCTTAACTACATAAAAAAGCTTGTTGACAAAAGTGTGTGTGCGCGCGAGGGTCTGTGGACGCAGGCAGGTGTGTGCAATTGAATGCTTACCCATTTACATTTGTGAGAGGGACAAACCAACTCCTTGTGGGCTGCAGGCTTACAACTGGTAGCCCCAGTAGCCAGGCAGAACCACAGTTAAGGAGAGAGAGGAAGTTGGTCCATTATTAGAGAAGAACCATGAGCATCTTGCCCTGCTACCTTCTTCCCCTCTCAGCCACGATCGGATCGGCCAAGACCTCTCTATTAGGGCGGAGGGTGAACATTTCTTGGACCTCAGAAACTTAGGGATGTAGACCCAATATGTCCTCCAAGCGCCTAGAGACCTGGTGCCCAATCTGGCGTGGTGTTTTTCAGCATACCCGACCAATCTGGTTGCAAGGCAGATTTTAACAGTACTGCTGAAAAGGGACTCCCAGGCATCCCTGAGGCCATCATTTGCATAGGCCCTGCCCTTCTCTTTATCCTGCTTCCCACAAAGCAACTCATCACTAGCAGCAGTATAGATTTGGAGGTGGTGAAGAATAATGACAGGGAGGCTGAAAAAGAGAAAGAAAAGTCCCAGAAGTCCAGCAGGCTTCCTTGTAAAATGCTGCTGGACATAGAGCGCACCTTCTTTACTGCAAGGCAAATACATTAAAAATGTTGAGGAGAGACAATTTAAAAATACATATTACATGACACAGGACTGGAACCTGCTTTATTATTTCAATAAGTCTTGAAAACAAAGAAGATTTCTCTCCTAAAAGCTGTTAAAAATATGGAACGCTTCACGAATTTGCGTGTCATCCTTGCGCAGGGGCCATGCTAATCTTCTCTGTATCGTTCCAATTTTAGTATATGTGCTGCCGAAGCGAGCACACTTTATTGATGAACTGACAATGTTTATAAACTCTCTAAATCCACAGTCTCTAGACATAGGGTGGCCTGGCAGAGATGCTCAGATGGCCAGTAAGCATTCAAATCTGAGCCAATGGGCAAAAATGTATGAAGAGTAGCAATCCATTATTCTTCACTGCATTTGTGGTCCAAGACTTCACACACCGTAAGTATGTAGATTATGCCAGGGTTGCAAAGGCTCATGGTTTGGGCTACAGACAAGGAGCATTGTGACATCACGCTGCCTGTGGAACTTTGATATTAAAGGCGAAACAGCTGCACAGTAGGTTAGGTGAAGTGCTCTGAGTGTGGAAAGGCAGCATGCTTGGGTCCCTGGACAAGGTGAGCCTACGACAAGGTGTCTGAATTTTAACCCCTATTGTAATATTAAACTCCCTTTTGTTGTACCCGCCTACTTACTAAGGAGTTCACAAGCTCAGCCCCACACAGACCTGGAGCTGATTATGTTAACCCAGAGTATTTAAGAAACTGAGCCTGATCTAAAAGATTTTCTTGGATCTAGGACCATTTTGCCTAGCTTTTAGGTCCTTCCTTCTCCTAAAGTCCTTTGTACAACTTAGGAAAACCTCATAGAACAGACTTTCAGGTGGTCAGATGGGTTTCCTTGTGCCTTCACACACACACACACACACACGCTTTCTAGCCCTCTTAAGGACAAAAAGATAGGTGCAAATACATAGGGCCAGTGGTGCAATGGATAACGCGTCTGACTACGGATCAGAAGATTGTAGGTTCGACTCCTATCTGGCTTGGAAGGGTTGTAGGTCTCTTTTTCATTATGTTCCTGTGGTATTCTTATTTACCTCAGACTTAATGTAGGTTCAATATTCTCCAGCAGGACTCATCCAGCAGTTGTTCCACGGTAGAGCTGCAGTAATAGGACCACGGCTAGTTAAACGTTTCCCATTTGCTGCTGGACTCTACATGACGGCCGTCACGTGGTGTGCTGCTTTTGTATTTCAACATGGGTCCCTGATTCTCTTAACTACATAAAAAAGCTTGTTGACAAAAGTGTGTGTGCGCGCGCGAGGGTCTGTGGACGCAGGCAGGTGTGTGCAATTGAATGCTTACCCATTTACATTTGTGAGAGGGACAAACCAACTCCTTGTGGGCTGCAGGCTTACAACTGGTAGCCCCAGTAGCCAGGCAGAACCACAGTTAAGGAGAGAGAGGAAGTTGGTCCATTATTAGAGAAGAACCATGAGCATCTTGCCCTGCTACCTTCTTCCCCTCTCAGCCACGATCGGCCACGATCGGCCAAGACCTCTCTATTAGGGCGGAGGGTGAACATTTCTTGGACCTCAGAAACTTAGGGATGTAGACCCAATATGTCCTCCAAGCGCCTAGAGACCTGGTGCCCAATCTGGCGTGGTGTTTTTCAGCATACCCGACCAATCTGGTTGCAAGGCAGATTTTAACAGTACTGCTGAAAAGGGACTCCCAGGCATCCCTGAGGCCATCATTTGCATAGGCCCTGCCCTTCTCTTTATCCTGCTTCCCACAAAGCAACTCATCACTAGCAGCAGTATAGATTTGGAGGTGGTGAAGAATAATGACAGGGAGGCTGAAAAAGAGAAAGAAAAGTCCCAGAAGTCCAGCAGGCTTCCTTGTAAAATGCTGCTGGACATAGAGCGCACCTTCTTTACTGCAAGGCAAATACATTAAAAATGTTGAGGAGAGACAATTTAAAAATACATATTACATGACACAGGACTGGAACCTGCTTTATTATTTCAATAAGTCTTGAAAACAAAGAAGATTTCTCTCCTAAAAGCTGTTAAAAATATGGAACGCTTCACGAATTTGCGTGTCATCCTTGCGCAGGGGCCATGCTAATCTTCTCTGTATCGTTCCAATTTTAGTATATGTGCTGCCGAAGCGAGCACACTTTATTGATGAACTGACAATGTTTATAAACTCTCTAAATCCACAGTCTCTAGACATAGGGTGGCCTGGCAGAGATGCTCAGATGGCCAGTAAGCATTCAAATCTGAGCCAATGGGCAAAAATGTATGAAGAGTAGCAATCCATTATTCTTCACTGCATTCGTGGTCCAAGACTTCACACACCGTAAGTATGTAGATTATGCCAGGGTTGCAAAGGCTCATGGTTTGGGCTACAGACAAGGAGCATTGTGACATCACGCTGCCTGTGGAACTTTGATATTAAAGGCGAAACAGCTGCACAGTAGGTTAGGTGAAGTGCTCTGAGTGTGGAAAGGCAGCATGCTTGGGTCCCTGGACAAGGTGAGCCTACGACAAGGTGTCTGAATTTTAACCCCTATTGTAATATTAAACTCCCTTTTGTTGTACCCGCCTACTTACTAAGGAGTTCACAAGCTCAGCCCCACACAGACCTGGAGCTGATTATGTTAACCCAGAGTATTTAAGAAACTGAGCCTGATCTAAAAGATTTTCTTGGATCTAGGACCATTTTGCCTAGCTTTTAGGTCCTTCCTTCTCCTAAAGTCCTTTGTACAACTTAGGAAAACCTCATAGAACAGACTTTCAGGTGGTCAGATGGGTTTCCTTGTGCCTTCACACACACACACACACACACACACACACACACGCTTTCTAGCCCTCTTAAGGACAACAAGATAGGTGCAAATACATAGGGCCAGTGGCGCAATGGATAACGCGTCTGACTACGGATCAGAAGATTGTAGGTTCGACTCCTATCTGGCTCGGAAGGGTTGTAGGTCTCTTTTTCATTATGTTCCTGTGGTATTCTTATTTACCTCAGACTTAATGTAGGTTCAATATTCTCCAGCAGGACTCATCCAGCAGTTGTTCCACGGTAGAGCTGCAGTAATAGGACCACGGCTAGTTAAACGTTTCCCATTTGCTGCTGGACTCTACATGACGGCCGTCACGTGGTGTGCTGCTTTTGTATTTCAACATGGGTCCCTGATTCTCTTAACTACATAAAAAAGCTTGTTGACAAAAGTGTGTGTGCGCGCGAGGGTCTGTGGACGCAGGCAGGTGTGTGCAATTGAATGCTTACCCATTTACATTTGTGAGAGGGACAAACCAACTCCTTGTGGGCTGCAGGCTTACAACTGGTAGCCCCAGTAGCCAGGCAGAACCACAGTTAAGGAGAGAGAGGAAGTTGGTCCATTATTAGAGAAGAACCATGAGCATCTTGCCCTGCTACCTTCTTCCCCTCTCAGCCACGATCGGCCACGATCGGCCAAGACCTCTCTATTAGGGCGGAGGGTGAACATTTCTTGGACCTCAGAAACTTAGGGATGTAGACCCAATATGTCCTCCAAGCGCCTAGAGACCTGGTGCCCAATCTGGCGTGGTGTTTTTCAGCATACCCGACCAATCTGGTTGCAAGGCAGATTTTAACAGTACTGCTGAAAAGGGACTCCCAGGCATCCCTGAGGCCATCATTTGCATAGGCCCTGCCCTTCTCTTTATCCTGCTTCCCACAAAGCAACTCATCACTAGCAGCAGTATAGATTTGGAGGTGGTGAAGAATAATGACAGGGAGGCTGAAAAAGAGAAAGAAAAGTCCCAGAAGTCCAGCAGGCTTCCTTGTAAAATGCTGCTGGACATAGAGCGCACCTTCTTTACTGCAAGGCAAATACATTAAAAATGTTGAGGAGAGACAATTTAAAAATACATATTACATGACACAGGACTGGAACCTGCTTTATTATTTCAATAAGTCTTGAAAACAAAGAAGATTTCTCTCCTAAAAGCTGTTAAAAATATGGAACGCTTCACGAATTTGCGTGTCATCCTTGTGCAGGGGCCATGCTAATCTTCTCTGTATCGTTCCAATTTTAGTATATGTGCTGCCGAAGCGAGCACACTGTATTGATGAACTGACAATGTTTATAAACTCTCTAAATCCACAGTCTCTAGACATAGGGTGGCCTGGCAGAGATGCTCAGATGGCCAGTAAGCATTCAAATCTGAGCCAATGGGCAAAAATGTATGAAGAGTAGCAATCCATTATTCTTCACTGCATTCGTGGTCCAAGACTTCACACACCGTAAGTATGTAGATTATGCCAGGGTTGCAAAGGCTCATGGTTTGGGCTACAGACAAGGAGCATTGTGACATCACGCTGCCTGTGGAACTTTGATATTAAAGGCGAAACAGCTGCACAGTAGGTTAGGTGAAGTGCTCTGAGTGTGGAAAGGCAGCATGCTTGGGTCCCTGGACAAGGTGAGCCTACGACAAGGTGTCTGAATTTTAACCCCTATTGTAATATTAAACTCCCTTTTGTTGTACCCGCCTACTTACTAAGGAGTTCACAAGCTCAGCCCCACACAGACCTGGAGCTGATTATGTTAACCCAGAGTATTTAAGAAACTGAGCCTGATCTAAAAGATTTTCTTGGATCTAGGACCATTTTGCCTAGCTTTTAGGTCCTTCCTTCTCCTAAAGTCCTTTGTACAACTTAGGAAAACCTCATAGAACAGACTTTCAGGTGGTCAGATGGGTTTCCTTGTGCCTTCACACACACACACACACACACGCTTTCTAGCCCTCTTAAGGACAAAAAGATAGGTGCAAATACATAGGGCCAGTGGTGCAATGGATAACGCGTCTGACTACGGATCAGAAGATTGTAGGCTCGACTCCTATCTGGCTCGGAAGGGTTGTAGGTCTCTTTTTCATTATGTTCCTGTGGTATTCTTATTTACCTCAGACTTAATGTAGGTTCAATATTCTCCAGCAGGACTCATCCAGCAGTTGTTCCACGGTAGAGCTGCAGTAATAGGACCACGGCTAGTTAAACGTTTCCCATTTGCTGCTGGACTCTACATGACGGCCGTCACGTGGTGTGCTGCTTTTGTATTTCAACATGGGTCCCTGATTCTCTTAACTACATAAAAAAGCTTGTTGACAAAAGTGTGTGTGCGCGCGAGGGTCTGTGGACGCAGGCAGGTGTGTGCAATTGAATGCTTACCCATTTACATTTGTGAGAGGGACAAACCAACTCCTTGTGGGCTGCAGGCTTACAACTGGTAGCCCCAGTAGCCAGGCAGAACCACAGTTAAGGAGAGAGAGGAAGTTGGTCCATTATTAGAGAAGAACCATGAGCATCTTGCCCTGCTACCTTCTTCCCCTCTCAGCCACGATCGGATCGGCCAAGACCTCTCTATTAGGGCGGAGGGTGAACATTTCTTGGACCTCAGAAACTTAGGGATGTAGACCCAATATGTCCTCCAAGCGCCTAGAGACCTGGTGCCCAATCTGGCGTGGTGTTTTTCAGCATACCCGACCAATCTGGTTGCAAGGCAGATTTTAACAGTACTGCTGAAAAGGGACTCCCAGGCATCCCTGAGGCCATCATTTGCATAGGCCCTGCCCTTCTCTTTATCCTGCTTCCCACAAAGCAACTCATCACTAGCAGCAGTATAGATTTGGAGGTGGTGAAGAATAATGACAGGGAGGCTGAAAAAGAGAAAGAAAAGTCCCAGAAGTCCAGCAGGCTTCCTTGTAAAATGCTGCTGGACATAGAGCGCACCTTCTTTACTGCAAGGCAAATACATTAAAAATGTTGAGGAGAGACAATTTAAAAATACATATTACATGACACAGGACTGGAACCTGCTTTATTATTTCAATAAGTCTTGAAAACAAAGAAGATTTCTCTCCTAAAAGCTGTTAAAAATATGGAACGCTTCACGAATTTGCGTGTCATCCTTGCGCAGGGGCCATGCTAATCTTCTCTGTATCGTTCCAATTTTAGTATATGTGCTGCCGAAGCGAGCACACTTTATTGATGAACTGACAATGTTTATAAACTCTCTAAATCCACAGTCTCTAGACATAGGGTGGCCTGGCAGAGATGCTCAGATGGCCAGTAAGCATTCAAATCTGAGCCAATGGGCAAAAATGTATGAAGAGTAGCAATCCATTATTCTTCACTGCATTTGTGGTCCAAGACTTCACACACCGTAAGTATGTAGATTATGCCAGGGTTGCAAAGGCTCATGGTTTGGGCTACAGACAAGGAGCATTGTGACATCACGCTGCCTGTGGAACTTTGATATTAAAGGCGAAACAGCTGCACAGTAGGTTAGGTGAAGTGCTCTGAGTGTGGAAAGGCAGCATGCTTGGGTCCCTGGACAAGGTGAGCCTACGACAAGGTGTCTGAATTTTAACCCCTATTGTAATATTAAACTCCCTTTTGTTGTACCCGCCTACTTACTAAGGAGTTCACAAGCTCAGCCCCACACAGACCTGGAGCTGATTATGTTAACCCAGAGTATTTAAGAAACTGAGCCTGATCTAAAAGATTTTCTTGGATCTAGGACCATTTTGCCTAGCTTTTAGGTCCTTCC
Organism: Lissotriton helveticus; assembly: GCF_964261635.1. Lineage (NCBI taxonomy): Eukaryota > Metazoa > Chordata > Amphibia > Caudata > Salamandridae > Lissotriton > Lissotriton helveticus. The sequence continues at coordinate 1,087,541,933 of NC_136067.1, read as the reverse complement.
TTCTCCTAAAGTCCTTTGTACAACTTAGGAAAACCTCATAGAACAGACTTTCAGGTGGTCAGATGGGTTTCCTTGTGCCTTCACACACACACACACACACACGCTTTCTAGCCCTCTTAAGGACAAAAAGATAGGTGCAAATACATAGGGCCAGTGGTGCAATGGATAACGCGTCTGACTACGGATCAGAAGATTGTAGGTTCGACTCCTATCTGGCTTGGAAGGGTTGTAGGTCTCTTTTTCATTATGTTCCTGTGGTATTCTTATTTACCTCAGACTTAATGTAGGTTCAATATTCTCCAGCAGGACTCATCCAGCAGTTGTTCCACGGTAGAGCTGCAGTAATAGGACCACGGCTAGTTAAACGTTTCCCATTTGCTGCTGGACTCTACATGACGGCCGTCACGTGGTGTGCTGCTTTTGTATTTCAACATGGGTCCCTGATTCTCTTAACTACATAAAAAAGCTTGTTGACAAAAGTGTGTGTGCGCGCGCGAGGGTCTGTGGACGCAGGCAGGTGTGTGCAATTGAATGCTTACCCATTTACATTTGTGAGAGGGACAAACCAACTCCTTGTGGGCTGCAGGCTTACAACTGGTAGCCCCAGTAGCCAGGCAGAACCACAGTTAAGGAGAGAGAGGAAGTTGGTCCATTATTAGAGAAGAACCATGAGCATCTTGCCCTGCTACCTTCTTCCCCTCTCAGCCACGATCGGCCACGATCGGCCAAGACCTCTCTATTAGGGCGGAGGGTGAACATTTCTTGGACCTCAGAAACTTAGGGATGTAGACCCAATATGTCCTCCAAGCGCCTAGAGACCTGGTGCCCAATCTGGCGTGGTGTTTTTCAGCATACCCGACCAATCTGGTTGCAAGGCAGATTTTAACAGTACTGCTGAAAAGGGACTCCCAGGCATCCCTGAGGCCATCATTTGCATAGGCCCTGCCCTTCTCTTTATCCTGCTTCCCACAAAGCAACTCATCACTAGCAGCAGTATAGATTTGGAGGTGGTGAAGAATAATGACAGGGAGGCTGAAAAAGAGAAAGAAAAGTCCCAGAAGTCCAGCAGGCTTCCTTGTAAAATGCTGCTGGACATAGAGCGCACCTTCTTTACTGCAAGGCAAATACATTAAAAATGTTGAGGAGAGACAATTTAAAAATACATATTACATGACACAGGACTGGAACCTGCTTTATTATTTCAATAAGTCTTGAAAACAAAGAAGATTTCTCTCCTAAAAGCTGTTAAAAATATGGAACGCTTCACGAATTTGCGTGTCATCCTTGCGCAGGGGCCATGCTAATCTTCTCTGTATCGTTCCAATTTTAGTATATGTGCTGCCGAAGCGAGCACACTTTATTGATGAACTGACAATGTTTATAAACTCTCTAAATCCACAGTCTCTAGACATAGGGTGGCCTGGCAGAGATGCTCAGATGGCCAGTAAGCATTCAAATCTGAGCCAATGGGCAAAAATGTATGAAGAGTAGCAATCCATTATTCTTCACTGCATTCGTGGTCCAAGACTTCACACACCGTAAGTATGTAGATTATGCCAGGGTTGCAAAGGCTCATGGTTTGGGCTACAGACAAGGAGCATTGTGACATCACGCTGCCTGTGGAACTTTGATATTAAAGGCGAAACAGCTGCACAGTAGGTTAGGTGAAGTGCTCTGAGTGTGGAAAGGCAGCATGCTTGGGTCCCTGGACAAGGTGAGCCTACGACAAGGTGTCTGAATTTTAACCCCTATTGTAATATTAAACTCCCTTTTGTTGTACCCGCCTACTTACTAAGGAGTTCACAAGCTCAGCCCCACACAGACCTGGAGCTGATTATGTTAACCCAGAGTATTTAAGAAACTGAGCCTGATCTAAAAGATTTTCTTGGATCTAGGACCATTTTGCCTAGCTTTTAGGTCCTTCCTTCTCCTAAAGTCCTTTGTACAACTTAGGAAAACCTCATAGAACAGACTTTCAGGTGGTCAGATGGGTTTCCTTGTGCCTTCACACACACACACACACACACGCTTTCTAGCCCTCTTAAGGACAAAAAGATAGGTGCAAATACATAGGGCCAGTGGTGCAATGGATAACGCGTCTGACTACGGATCAGAAGATTGTAGGTTCGACTCCTATCTGGCTTGGAAGGGTTGTAGGTCTCTTTTTCATTATGTTCCTGTGGTATTCTTATTTACCTCAGACTTAATGTAGGTTCAATATTCTCCAGCAGGACTCATCCAGCAGTTGTTCCACGGTAGAGCTGCAGTAATAGGACCACGGCTAGTTAAACGTTTCCCATTTGCTGCTGGACTCTACATGACGGCCGTCACGTGGTGTGCTGCTTTTGTATTTCAACATGGGTCCCTGATTCTCTTAACTACATAAAAAAGCTTGTTGACAAAAGTGTGTGTGCGCGCGCGAGGGTCTGTGGACGCAGGCAGGTGTGTGCAATTGAATGCTTACCCATTTACATTTGTGAGAGGGACAAACCAACTCCTTGTGGGCTGCAGGCTTACAACTGGTAGCCCCAGTAGCCAGGCAGAACCACAGTTAAGGAGAGAGAGGAAGTTGGTCCATTATTAGAGAAGAACCATGAGCATCTTGCCCTGCTACCTTCTTCCCCTCTCAGCCACGATCGGCCACGATCGGCCAAGACCTCTCTATTAGGGCGGAGGGTGAACATTTCTTGGACCTCAGAAACTTAGGGATGTAGACCCAATATGTCCTCCAAGCGCCTAGAGACCTGGTGCCCAATCTGGCGTGGTGTTTTTCAGCATACCCGACCAATCTGGTTGCAAGGCAGATTTTAACAGTACTGCTGAAAAGGGACTCCCAGGCATCCCTGAGGCCATCATTTGCATAGGCCCTGCCCTTCTCTTTATCCTGCTTCCCACAAAGCAACTCATCACTAGCAGCAGTATAGATTTGGAGGTGGTGAAGAATAATGACAGGGAGGCTGAAAAAGAGAAAGAAAAGTCCCAGAAGTCCAGCAGGCTTCCTTGTAAAATGCTGCTGGACATAGAGCGCACCTTCTTTACTGCAAGGCAAATACATTAAAAATGTTGAGGAGAGACAATTTAAAAATACATATTACATGACACAGGACTGGAACCTGCTTTATTATTTCAATAAGTCTTGAAAACAAAGAAGATTTCTCTCCTAAAAGCTGTTAAAAATATGGAACGCTTCACGAATTTGCGTGTCATCCTTGCGCAGGGGCCATGCTAATCTTCTCTGTATCGTTCCAATTTTAGTATATGTGCTGCCGAAGCGAGCACACTTTATTGATGAACTGACAATGTTTATAAACTCTCTAAATCCACAGTCTCTAGACATAGGGTGGCCTGGCAGAGATGCTCAGATGGCCAGTAAGCATTCAAATCTGAGCCAATGGGCAAAAATGTATGAAGAGTAGCAATCCATTATTCTTCACTGCATTCGTGGTCCAAGACTTCACACACCGTAAGTATGTAGATTATGCCAGGGTTGCAAAGGCTCATGGTTTGGGCTACAGACAAGGAGCATTGTGACATCACGCTGCCTGTGGAACTTTGATATTAAAGGCGAAACAGCTGCACAGTAGGTTAGGTGAAGTGCTCTGAGTGTGGAAAGGCAGCATGCTTGGGTCCCTGGACAAGGTGAGCCTACGACAAGGTGTCTGAATTTTAACCCCTATTGTAATATTAAACTCCCTTTTGTTGTACCCGCCTACTTACTAAGGAGTTCACAAGCTCAGCCCCACACAGACCTGGAGCTGATTATGTTAACCCAGAGTATTTAAGAAACTGAGCCTGATCTAAAAGATTTTCTTGGATCTAGGACCATTTTGCCTAGCTTTTAGGTCCTTCCTTCTCCTAAAGTCCTTTGTACAACTTAGGAAAACCTCATAGAACAGACTTTCAGGTGGTCAGATGGGTTTCCTTGTGCCTTCACACACACACACACACACACACACACACACACACGCTTTCTAGCCCTCTTAAGGACAACAAGATAGGTGCAAATACATAGGGCCAGTGGCGCAATGGATAACGCGTCTGACTACGGATCAGAAGATTGTAGGTTCGACTCCTATCTGGCTCGGAAGGGTTGTAGGTCTCTTTTTCATTATGTTCCTGTGGTATTCTTATTTACCTCAGACTTAATGTAGGTTCAATATTCTCCAGCAGGACTCATCCAGCAGTTGTTCCACGGTAGAGCTGCAGTAATAGGACCACGGCTAGTTAAACGTTTCCCATTTGCTGCTGGACTCTACATGACGGCCGTCACGTGGTGTGCTGCTTTTGTATTTCAACATGGGTCCCTGATTCTCTTAACTACATAAAAAAGCTTGTTGACAAAAGTGTGTGTGCGCGCGAGGGTCTGTGGACGCAGGCAGGTGTGTGCAATTGAATGCTTACCCATTTACATTTGTGAGAGGGACAAACCAACTCCTTGTGGGCTGCAGGCTTACAACTGGTAGCCCCAGTAGCCAGGCAGAACCACAGTTAAGGAGAGAGAGGAAGTTGGTCCATTATTAGAGAAGAACCATGAGCATCTTGCCCTGCTACCTTCTTCCCCTCTCAGCCACGATCGGCCACGATCGGCCACGATCTCTCTATTAGGGCGGAGGGTGAACATTTCTTGGACCTCAGAAACTTAGGGATGTAGACCCAATATGTCCTCCAAGCGCCTAGAGACCTGGTGCCCAATCTAGCGTGGTGTTTTTCAGCATACCCGACCAATCTGGTTGCAAGGCAGATTTTAACAGTACTGCTGAAAAGGGACTCCCAGGCATCCCTGAGGCCATCATTTGCATAGGCCCTGCCCTTCTCTTTATCCTGCTTCCCACAAAGCAACTCATCACTAGCAGCAGTATAGATTTGGAGGTGGTGAAGAATAATGACAGGGAGGCTGAAAAAGAGAAAGAAAAGTCCCAGAAGTCCAGCAGGCTTCCTTGTAAAATGCTGCTGGACATAGAGCGCACCTTCTTTACTGCAAGGCAAATACATTAAAAATGTTGAGGAGAGACAATTTAAAAATACATATTACATGACACAGGACTGGAACCTGCTTTATTATTTCAATAAGTCTTGAAAACAAAGAAGATTTCTCTCCTAAAAGCTGTTAAAAATATGGAACGCTTCACGAATTTGCGTGTCATCCTTGTGCAGGGGCCATGCTAATCTTCTCTGTATCGTTCCAATTTTAGTATATGTGCTGCCGAAGCGAGCACACTGTATTGATGAACTGACAATGTTTATAAACTCTCTAAATCCACAGTCTCTAGACATAGGGTGGCCTGGCAGAGATGCTCAGATGGCCAGTAAGCATTCAAATCTGAGCCAATGGGCAAAAATGTATGAAGAGTAGCAATCCATTATTCTTCACTGCATTTGTGGTCCAAGACTTCACACACCGTAAGTATGTAGATTATGCCAGGGTTGCAAAGGCTCATGGTTTGGGCTACAGACAAGGAGCATTGTGACATCACGCTGCCTGTGGAACTTTGATATTAAAGGCGAAACAGCTGCACAGTAGGTTAGGTGAAGTGCTCTGAGTGTGGAAAGGCAGCATGCTTGGGTCCCTGGACAAGGTGAGCCTACGACAAGGTGTCTGAATTTTAACCCCTATTGTAATATTAAACTCCCTTTTGTTGTACCCGCCTACTTACTAAGGAGTTCACAAGCTCAGCCCCACACAGACCTGGAGCTGATTATGTTAACCCAGAGTATTTAAGAAACTGAGCCTGATCTAAAAGATTTTCTTGGATCTAGGACCATTTTGCCTAGCTTTTAGGTCCTTCCTTCTCCTAAAGTCCTTTGTACAACTTAGGAAAACCTCATAGAACAGACTTTCAGGTGGTCAGATGGGTTTCCTTGTGCCTTCACACACACACACACACACACGCTTTCTAGCCCTCTTAAGGACAAAAAGATAGGTGCAAATACATAGGGCCAGTGGTGCAATGGATAACGCGTCTGACTACGGATCAGAAGATTGTAGGTTCGACTCCTATCTGGCTTGGAAGGGTTGTAGGTCTCTTTTTCATTATGTTCCTGTGGTATTCTTATTTACCTCAGACTTAATGTAGGTTCAATATTCTCCAGCAGGACTCATCCAGCAGTTGTTCCACGGTAGAGCTGCAGTAATAGGACCACGGCTAGTTAAACGTTTCCCATTTGCTGCTGGACTCTACATGACGGCCGTCACGTGGTGTGCTGCTTTTGTATTTCAACATGGGTCCCTGATTCTCTTAACTACATAAAAAAGCTTGTTGACAAAAGTGTGTGTGCGCGCGCGAGGGTCTGTGGACGCAGGCAGGTGTGTGCAATTGAATGCTTACCCATTTACATTTGTGAGAGGGACACACCAACTCCTTGTGGGCTGCAGGCTTACAACTGGTAGCCCCAGTAGCCAGGCAGAACCACAGTTAAGGAGAGAGAGGAAGTTGGTCCATTATTAGAGAAGAACCATGAGCATCTTGCCCTGCTACCTTCTTCCCCTCTCAGCCACGATCGGCCACGATCGGCCAAGACCTCTCTATTAGGGCGGAGGGTGAACATTTCTTGGACCTCAGAAACTTAGGGATGTAGACCCAATATGTCCTCCAAGCGCCTAGAGACCTGGTGCCCAATCTGGCGTGGTGTTTTTCAGCATACCCGACCAATCTGGTTGCAAGGCAGATTTTAACAGTACTGCTGAAAAGGGACTCCCAGGCATCCCTGAGGCCATCATTTGCATAGGCCCTGCCCTTCTCTTTATCCTGCTTCCCACAAAGCAACTCATCACTAGCAGCAGTATAGATTTGGAGGTGGTGAAGAATAATGACAGGGAGGCTGAAAAAGAGAAAGAAAAGTCCCAGAAGTCCAGCAGGCTTCCTTGTAAAATGCTGCTGGACATAGAGCGCACCTTCTTTACTGCAAGGCAAATACATTAAAAATGTTGAGGAGAGACAATTTAAAAATACATATTACATGACACAGGACTGGAACCTGCTTTATTATTTCAATAAGTCTTGAAAACAAAGAAGATTTCTCTCCTAAAAGCTGTTAAAAATATGGAACGCTTCACGAATTTGCGTGTCATCCTTGCGCAGGGGCCATGCTAATCTTCTCTGTATCGTTCCAATTTTAGTATATGTGCTGCCGAAGCGAGCACACTTTATTGATGAACTGACAATGTTTATAAACTCTCTAAATCCACAGTCTCTAGACATAGGGTGGCCTGGCAGAGATGCTCAGATGGCCAGTAAGCATTCAAATCTGAGCCAATGGGCAAAAATGTATGAAGAGTAGCAATCCATTATTCTTCACTGCATTCGTGGTCCAAGACTTCACACACCGTAAGTATGTAGATTATGCCAGGGTTGCAAAGGCTCATGGTTTGGGCTACAGACAAGGAGCATTGTGACATCACGCTGCCTGTGGAACTTTGATATTAAAGGCGAAACAGCTGCACAGTAGGTTAGGTGAAGTGCTCTGAGTGTGGAAAGGCAGCATGCTTGGGTCCCTGGACAAGGTCAGCCTACGACAAGGTGTCTGAATTTTAACCCCTATTGTAATATTAAACTCCCTTTTGTTGTACCCGCCTACTTACTAAGGAGTTCACAAGCTCAGCCCCACACAGACCTGGAGCTGATTATGTTAACCCAGAGTATTTAAGAAACTGAGCCTGATCTAAAAGATTTTCTTGGATCTAGGACCATTTTGCCTAGCTTTTAGGTCCTTCCTTCTCCTAAAGTCCTTTGTACAACTTAGGAAAACCTCATAGAACAGACTTTCAGGTGGTCAGATGGGTTTCCTTGTGCCTTCACACACACACACACACACACACACACACACACACACGCTTTCTAGCCCTCTTAAGGACAAAAAGATAGGTGCAAATACATAGGGCCAGTGGCGCAATGGATAACGCGTCTGACTACGGATCAGAAGATTGTAGGTTCGACTCCTACCTGGCTCGGAAGGGTTGTAGGTCTCTTTTTCATTATGTTCCTGTGGTATTCTTATTTACCTCAGACTTAATGTAGGTTCAATATTCTCCAGCAGGACTCATCCAGCAGTTGTTCCACGGTAGAGCTGCAGTAATAGGACCACGGCTAGTTAAACGTTTCCCATTTGCTGCTGGACTCTACATGACGGCCGTCACGTGGTGTGCTGCTTTTTTATTTCAACATGGGTCCCTGATTCTCTTAACTACATAAAAAAGCTTGTTGACAAAAGTGTGTGTGCGCGCGAGGGTCTGTGGACGCAGGCAGGTGTGTGCAATTGAATGCTTACCCATTTACATTTGTGAGAGGGACAAACCAACTCCTTGTGGGCTGCAGGCTTACAACTGGTAGCCCCAGTAGCCAGGCAGAACCACAGTTAAGGAGAGAGAGGAAGTTGGTCCATTATTAGAGAAGAACCATGAGCATCTTGCCCTGCTACCTTCTTCCCCTCTCAGCCACGATCGGCCACGATCTCTCTATTAGGGCGGAGGGTGAACATTTCTTGGACCTCAGAAACTTAGGGATGTAGACCCAATATGTCCTCCAAGCGCCTAGAGACCTGGTGCCCAATCTGGCGTGGTGTTTTTCAGCATACCCGACCAATCTGGTTGCAAGGCAGATTTTAACAGTACTGCTGAAAAGGGACTCCCAGGCATCCCTGAGGCCATCATTTGCATAGGCCCTGCCCTTCTCTTTATCCTGCTTCCCACAAAGCAACTCATCACTAGCAGCAGTATAGATTTGGAGGTGGTGAAGAATAATGACAGGGAGGCTGAAAAAGAGAAAGAAAAGTCCCAGAAGTCCAGCAGGCTTCCTTGTAAAATGCTGCTGGACATAGAGCGCACCTTCTTTACTGCAAGGCAAATACATTAAAAATGTTGAGGAGAGACAATTTAAAAATACATATTACATGACACAGGACTGGAACCTGCTTTATTATTTCAATAAGTCTTGAAAACAAAGAAGATTTCTCTCCTAAAAGCTGTTAAAAATATGGAACACTTCACGAATTTGCGTGTCATCCTTGCGCAGGGGCCATGCTAATCTTCTCTGTATCGTTCCAATTTTAGTATATGTCCTGCCGAAGCGAGCACACTGTATTGATGAACTGACAATGTTTATAAACTCTCTAAATCCACAGTCTCTAGACATAGGGTGGCCTGGCAGAGATGCTCAGATGGCCAGTAAGCATTCAAATCTGAGCCAATGGGCAAAAATGTATGAAGAGTAGCAATCCATTATTCTTCACTGCATTCGTGGTCCAAGACTTCACACACCGTAAGTATGTAGATTATGCCAGGGTTGCAAAGGCTCATGGTTTGGGCTACAGACAAGGAGCATTGTGACATCACGCTGCCTGTGGAACTTTGATATTAAAGGCGAAACAGCTGCACAGTAGGTTAGGTGAAGTGCTCTGAGTGTGGAAAGGCAGCATGCTTGGGTCCCTGGACAAGGTCAGCCTACGACAAGGTGTCTGAATTTTAACCCCTATTGTAATATTAAACTCCCTTTTGTTGTACCCGCCTACTTACTAAGGAGTTCACAAGCTCAGCCCCACACAGACCTGGAGCTGATTATGTTAACCCAGAGTATTTAAGAAACTGAGCCTGATCTAAAAGATTTTCTTGGATCTAGGACCATTTTGCCTAGCTTTTAGGTCCTTCCTTCTCCTAAAGTCCTTTGTACAACTTAGGAAAACCTCATAGAACAGACTTTCAGGTGGTCAGATGGGTTTCCTTGTGCCTTCACACACACACACACACACACACACACACACACACGCTTTCTAGCCCTCTTAAGGACAAAAAGATAGGTGCAAATACATAGGGCCAGTGGCGCAATGGATAACGCGTCTGACTACGGATCAGAAGATTGTAGGTTCGACTCCTACCTGGCTCGGAAGGGTTGTAGGTCTCTTTTTCATTATGTTCCTGTGGTATTCTTATTTACCTCAGACTTAATGTAGGTTCAATATTCTCCAGCAGGACTCATCCAGCAGTTGTTCCACGGTAGAGCTGCAGTAATAGGACCACGGCTAGTTAAACGTTTCCCATTTGCTGCTGGACTCTACATGATGGCCGTCACGTGGTGTGCTGCTTTTGTATTTCAACATGGGTCCCTGATTCTCTTAACTACATAAAAAAGCTTGTTGACAAAAGTGTGCGTGCGCGCGAGGGTCTGTGGACGCAGGCAGGTGTGTGCAATTGAATGCTTACCCATTTACATTTGTGAGAGGGACAAACCAACTCCTTGTGGGCTGCAGGCTTACAACTGGTAGCCCCAGTAGCCAGGCAGAACCACAGTTAAGGAGAGAGAGGAAGTTGGTCCATTATTAGAGAAGAACCATGAGCATCTTGCCCTGCTACCTTCTTCCCCTCTCAGCCACGATCGGCCACGACCTCTCTATTAGGGCGGAGGGTGAACATTTCTTGGACCTCAGAAACTTAGGGATGTAGACCCAATATGTCCTCCAAGCGCCTAGAGACCTGGTGCCCAATCTGGCGTGGTGTTTTTCAGCATACCCGACCAATCTGGTTGTAAGGCAGATTTTAACAGTACTGCTGAAAAGGGACTCCCAGGCATCCCTGAGGCCATCATTTGCATAGGCCCTGCCCTTCTCTTTATCCTGCTTCCCACAAAGCAACTCATCACTAGCAGCAGTATAGATTTGGAGGTGGTGAAGAATAATGACAGGGAGGCTGAAAAAGAGAAAGAAAAGTCCCAGAAGTCCAGCAGGCTTCCTTGTAAAATGCTGCTGGACATAGAGCGCACCTTCTTTACTGCAAGGCAAATACATTAAAAATGTTGAGGAGAGACAATTTAAAAATACATATTACATGACACAGGACTGGAACCTGCTTTATTATTTCAATAAGTCTTGAAAACAAAGAAGATTTCTCTCCTAAAAGCTGTTAAAAATATGGAACGCTTCACGAATTTGCGTGTCATCCTTGCGCAGGGGCCATGCTAATCTTCTCTGTATCGTTCCAATTTTAGTATATGTGCTGCCGAAGCGAGCACACTGTATTGATGAACTGACAATGTTTATAAACTCTCTAAATCCACAGTCTCTAGACATAGGGTGGCCTGGCAGAGATGCTCAGATGGCCAGTAAGCATTCAAATCTGAGCCAATGGGCAAAAATGTATGAAGAGTAGCAATCCATTATTCTTCACTGCATTCGTGGTCCAAGACTTCACACACCGTATGTATGTAGATTATGCCAGGGTTGCAAAGGCTCATGGTTTGGGCTACAGACAAGGAGCATTGTGACATCACGCTGCCTGTGGAACTTTGATATTAAAGGCGAAACAGCTGCACAGTAGGTTAGGTGAAGTGCTCTGAGTGTGGAAAGGCAGCATGCTTGGGTCCCTGGACAAGGTGAGCCTACGACAAGGTGTCTGAATTTTAACCCCTATTGTAATATTAAACTCCCTTTTGTTGTACCCGCCTACTTACTAAGGAGTTCACAAGCTCAGCCCCACACAGACCTGGAGCTGATTATGTTAACCCAGAGTATTTAAGAAACTGAGCCTGATCTAAAAGATTTTCTTGGATCTAGGACCATTTTGCCTAGCTTTTAGGTCCTTCCTTCTCCTAAAGTCCTTTGTACAACTTAGGAAAACCTCATAGAACAGACTTTCAGGTGGTCAGATGGGTTTCCTTGTGCCTTCACACACACACACACACACACACGCTTTCTAGCCCTCTTAAGGACAAAAAGATGGGTGTGAATACATAGGGCCAGTGGCGCAATGGATAACGCGTCTGACTACGGATCAGAAGATTGTAGGTTTGACTCCTATCTGGCTCGGAAGGGTTGTAGGTCTCTTTTTCATTATGTTCCTGTGGTATTCTTATTTACCTCAGACTTGTTGTAGGTTTAATATTCTCCAGCAGGGCTCATCCAGCAGTTGTTCCACGGTAGAGCTGCAGTATTAGGACCACGGCTAGATAAACGTTTCCCATTTGCTGCTGGACTCTACATGACGGCCGTCACGTGGTGTGCTGCTTTTGTATTTCAACATGGGTCCCTGATTCTCTTAACTACATAAAAAAGCTTGTTGACAAAAGTGTGTGTGCGCGAGGGTCTGTGGACACAGGCAGGTGTGTGCAATTGAATGCTTACCCATTTACATTTGTGAGAGGGACAAACCAACTCCTTGTGGGTTGCAGGCGTACAACTGGTGGCCCCAGTAGCCAGGCAGAACCACAGTTAAGGAGAGAGAGGAAGTTGGTCCATTATTAGAGAAGAACCATGAGCATCTTGCCCTGCTACCTTCTTCCCCTCTCAGCCACGATCGGCCACGACCTCTCTATTAGGGCGGAGGGTGAACATTTCTTGGACCTCAGAAACTTAGGGATGTAGACCCAATATGTCCTCCAAGCGCCTAGAGACCTGGTGCCCAATCTGGCGTGGTGTTTTTCAGCATACCCGACCAATCTGGTTGCAAGGCAGATTTTAACAGTACTGCTGAAAAGGGACTCCCAGGCATCCCTGAGGCCATCATTTGCATAGGCCCTGCCCTTCTCTTTATCCTGCTTCCCACAAAGCAACTCATCACTAGCAGCAGTATAGATTTGGAGGTGGTGAAGAATAATGACAGGGAGGCTGAAAAAGAGAAAGAAAAGTCCCAGAAGTCCAGCAGGCTTCCTTGTAAAATGCTGCTGGACATAGAGCGCACCTTCTTTACTGCAAGGCAAATACATTAAAAATGTTGAGGAGAGACAATTTAAAAATACATATTACATGACACAGGACTGGAACCTGCTTTATTATTTCAATAAGTCTTGAAAACAAAGAAGATTTCTCTCCTAAAAGCTGTTAAAAATATGGAACGCTTCACGAATTTGCGTGTCATCCTTGCGCAGGGGCCATGCTAATCTTCTCTGTATCGTTCCAATTTTAGTATATGTGCTGCCGAAGCGAGCACACTTTATTGATGAACTGACAATGTTTATAAACTCTCTAAATCCACAGTCTCTAGACATAGGGTGGCCTGGCAGAGATGCTCAGATGGCCAGTAAGCATTCAAATCTGAGCCAATGGGCAAAAATGTATGAAGAGTAGCAATCCATTATTCTTCACTGCATTCGTGGTCCAAGACTTCACACACCGTAAGTATGTAGATTATGCCAGGGTTGCAAAGGCTCATGGTTTGGGCTACAGACAAGGAGCATTGTGACATCACGCTGCCTGTGGAACTTTGATATTAAAGGCGAAACAGCTGCACAGTAGGTTAGGTGAAGTGCTCTGAGTGTGGAAAGGCAGCATGCTTGGGTCCCTGGACAAGGTCAGCCTACGACAAGGTGTCTGAATTTTAACCCCTATTGTAATATTAAACTCCCTTTTGTTGTACCCGCCTACTTACTAAGGAGTTCACAAGCTCAGCCCCACACAGACCTGGAGCTGATTATGTTAACCCAGAGTATTTAAGAAACTGAGCCTGATCTAAAAGATTTTCTTGGATCTAGGACCATTTTGCCTAGCTTTTAGGTCCTTCCTTCTCCTAAAGTCCTTTGTACAACTTAGGAAAACCTCATAGAACAGACTTTCAGGTGGTCAGATGGGTTTCCTTGTGCCTTCACACACACACACACACACACACACACACACACACACGCTTTCTAGCCCTCTTAAGGACAAAAAGATAGGTGCAAATACATAGGGCCAGTGGCGCAATGGATAACGCGTCTGACTACGGATCAGAAGATTGTAGGTTCGACTCCTACCTGGCTCGGAAGGGTTGTAGGTCTCTTTTTCATTATGTTCCTGTGGTATTCTTATTTACCTCAGACTTAATGTAGGTTCAATATTCTCCAGCAGGACTCATCCAGCAGTTGTTCCACGGTAGAGCTGCAGTAATAGGACCACGGCTAGTTAAACGTTTCCCATTTGCTGCTGGACTCTACATGACGGCCGTCACGTGGTGTGCTGCTTTTTTATTTCAACATGGATCCCTGATTCTCTTAACTACATAAAAAAGCTTGTTGACAAAAGTGTGTGTGCGCGCGAGGGTCTGTGGACGCAGGCAGGTGTGTGCAATTGAATGCTTACCCATTTACATTTGTGAGAGGGACAAACCAACTCCTTGTGGGCTGCAGGCTTACAACTGGTAGCCCCAGTAGCCAGGCAGAACCACAGTTAAGGAGAGAGAGGAAGTTGGTCCATTATTAGAGAAGAACCATGAGCATCTTGCCCTGCTACCTTCTTCCCCTCTCAGCCACGATCGGCCACGATCTCTCTATTAGGGCGGAGGGTGAACATTTCTTGGACCTCAGAAACTTAGGGATGTAGACCCAATATGTCCTCCAAGCGCCTAGAGACCTGGTGCCCAATCTGGCGTGGTGTTTTTCAGCATACCCGACCAATCTGGTTGCAAGGCAGATTTTAACAGTACTGCTGAAAAGGGACTCCCAGGCATCCCTGAGGCCATCATTTGCATAGGCCCTGCCCTTCTCTTTATCCTGCTTCCCACAAAGCAACTCATCACTAGCAGCAGTATAGATTTGGAGGTGGTGAAGAATAATGACAGGGAGGCTGAAAAAGAGAAAGAAAAGTCCCAGAAGTCCAGCAGGCTTCCTTGTAAAATGCTGCTGGACATAGAGCGCACCTTCTTTACTGCAAGGCAAATACATTAAAAATGTTGAGGAGAGACAATTTAAAAATACATATTACATGACACAGGACTGGAACCTGCTTTATTATTTCAATAAGTCTTGAAAACAAAGAAGATTTCTCTCCTAAAAGCTGTTAAAAATATGGAACGCTTCACGAATTTGCGTGTCATCCTTGCGCAGGGGCCATGCTAATCTTCTCTGTATCGTTCCAATTTTAGTATATGTCCTGCCGAAGCGAGCACACTGTATTGATGAACTGACAATGTTTATAAACTCTCTAAATCCACAGTCTCTAGACATAGGGTGGCCTGGCAGAGATGCTCAGATGGCCAGTAAGCATTCAAATCTGAGCCAATGGGCAAAAATGTATGAAGAGTAGCAATCCATTATTCTTCACTGCATTCGTGGTCCAAGACTTCACACACCGTAAGTATGTAGATTATGCCAGGGTTGCAAAGGCTCATGGTTTGGGCTACAGACAAGGAGCATTGTGACATCACGCTGCCTGTGGAACTTTGATATTAAAGGCGAAACAGCTGCACAGTAGGTTAGGTGAAGTGCTCTGAGTGTGGAAAGGCAGCATGCTTGGGTCCCTGGACAAGGTCAGCCTACGACAAGGTGTCTGAATTTTAACCCCTATTGTAATATTAAACTCCCTTTTGTTGTACCCGCCTACTTACTAAGGAGTTCACAAGCTCAGCCCCACACAGACCTGGAGCTGATTATGTTAACCCAGAGTATTTAAGAAACTGAGCCTGATCTAAAAGATTTTCTTGGATCTAGGACCATTTTGCCTAGCTTTTAGGTCCTTCCTTCTCCTAAAGTCCTTTGTACAACTTAGGAAAACCTCATAGAACAGACTTTCAGGTGGTCAGATGGGTTTCCTTGTGCCTTCACACACACACACACACACACACACACACACACACGCTTTCTAGCCCTCTTAAGGACAAAAAGATAGGTGCAAATACATAGGGCCAGTGGCGCAATGGATAACGCGTCTGACTACGGATCAGAAGATTGTAGGTTCGACTCCTACCTGGCTCGGAAGGGTTGTAGGTCTCTTTTTCATTATGTTCCTGTGGTATTCTTATTTACCTCAGACTTAATGTAGGTTCAATATTCTCCAGCAGGACTCATCCAGCAGTTGTTCCACGGTAGAGCTGCAGTAATAGGACCACGGCTAGTTAAACGTTTCCCATTTGCTGCTGGACTCTACATGATGGCCGTCACGTGGTGTGCTGCTTTTGTATTTCAACATGGGTCCCTGATTCTCTTAACTACATAAAAAAGCTTGTTGACAAAAGTGTGTGTGCGCGCGAGGGTCTGTGGACGCAGGCAGGTGTGTGCAATTGAATGCTTACCCATTTACATTTGTGAGAGGGACAAACCAACTCCTTGTGGGCTGCAGGCTTACAACTGGTAGCCCCAGTAGCCAGGCAGAACCACAGTTAAGGAGAGAGAGGAAGTTGGTCCATTATTAGAGAAGAACCATGAGCATCTTGCCCTGCTACCTTCTTCCCCTCTCAGCCACGATCGGCCACGACCTCTCTATTAGGGCGGAGGGTGAACATTTCTTGGACCTCAGAAACTTAGGGATGTAGACCCAATATGTCCTCCAAGCGCCTAGAGACCTGGTGCCCAATCTGGCGTGGTGTTTTTCAGCATACCCGACCAATCTGGTTGTAAGGCAGATTTTAACAGTACTGCTGAAAAGGGACTCCCAGGCATCCCTGAGGCCATCATTTGCATAGGCCCTGCCCTTCTCTTTATCCTGCTTCCCACAAAGCAACTCATCACTAGCAGCAGTATAGATTTGGAGGTGGTGAAGAATAATGACAGGGAGGCTGAAAAAGAGAAAGAAAAGTCCCAGAAGTCCAGCAGGCTTCCTTGTAAAATGCTGCTGGACATAGAGCGCACCTTCTTTACTGCAAGGCAAATACATTAAAAATGTTGAGGAGAGAAAATTTAAAAATACATATTACATGACACAGGACTGGAACCTGCTTTATTATTTCAATAAGTCTTGAAAACAAAGAAGATTTCTCTCCTAAAAGCTGTTAAAAATATGGAACGCTTCACGAATTTGCGTGTCATCCTTGCGCAGGGGCCATGCTAATCTTCTCTGTATCGTTCCAATTTTAGTATATGTGCTGCCGAAGCGAGCACACTGTATTGATGAACTGACAATGTTTATAAACTCTCTAAATCCACAGTCTCTAGACATAGGGTGGCCTGGCAGAGATGCTCAGATGGCCAGTAAGCATTCAAATCTGAGCCAATGGGCAAAAATGTATGAAGAGTAGCAATCCATTATTCTTCACTGCATTCGTGGTCCAAGACTTCACACACCGTATGTATGTAGATTATGCCAGGGTTGCAAAGGCTCATGGTTTGGGCTACAGACAAGGAGCATTGTGACATCACGCTGCCTGTGGAACTTTGATATTAAAGGCGAAACAGCTGCACAGTAGGTTAGGTGAAGTGCTCTGAGTGTGGAAAGGCAGCATGCTTGGGTCCCTGGACAAGGTGAGCCTACGACAAGGTGTCTGAATTTTAACCCCTATTGTAATATTAAACTCCCTTTTGTTGTACCCGCCTACTTACTAAGGAGTTCACAAGCTCAGCCCCACACAGACCTGGAGCTGATTATGTTAACCCAGAGTATTTAAGAAACTGAGCCTGATCTAAAAGATTTTCTTGGATCTAGGACCATTTTGCCTAGCTTTTAGGTCCTTCCTTCTCCTAAAGTCCTTTGTACAACTTAGGAAAACCTCATAGAACAGACTTTCAGGTGGTCAGATGGGTTTCCTTGTGCCTTCACACACACACACACACACACACGCTTTCTAGCCCTCTTAAGGACAAAAAGATGGGTGTGAATACATAGGGCCAGTGGCGCAATGGATAACGCGTCTGACTACGGATCAGAAGATTGTAGGTTTGACTCCTATCTGGCTCGGAAGGGTTGTAGGTCTCTTTTTCATTATGTTCCTGTGGTATTCTTATTTACCTCAGACTTGTTGTAGGTTTAATATTCTCCAGCAGGGCTCATCCAGCAGTTGTTCCACGGTAGAGCTGCAGTATTAGGACCACGGCTAGATAAACGTTTCCCATTTGCTGCTGGACTCTACATGACGGCCGTCACGTGGTGTGCTGCTTTTGTATTTCAACATGGGTCCCTGATTCTCTTAACTACATAAAAAAGCTTGTTGACAAAAGTGTGTGTGCGCGAGGGTCTGTGGACACAGGCAGGTGTGTGCAATTGAATGCTTACCCATTTACATTTGTGAGAGGGACAAACCAACTCCTTGTGGGTTGCAGGCGTACAACTGGTGGCCCCAGTAGCCAGGCAGAACCACAGTTAAGGAGAGAGAGGAAGTTGGTCCATTATTAGAGAAGAACCATGAGCATCTTGCCCTGCTACCTTCTTCCCCTCTCAGCCACGATCGGCCACGACCTCTCTATTAGGGCGGAGGGTGAACATTTCTTGGACCTCAGAAACTTAGGGATGTAGACCCAATATGTCCTCCAAGCGCCTAGAGACCTGGTGCCCAATCTGGCGTGGTGTTTTTCAGCATACCCGACCAATCTGGTTGCAAGGCAGATTTTAACAGTACTGCTGAAAAGGGACTCCCAGGCATCCCTGAGGCCATCATTTGCATAGGCCCTGCCCTTCTCTTTATCCTGCTTCCCACAAAGCAACTCATCACTAGCAGCAGTATAGATTTGGAGGTGGTGAAGAATAATGACAGGGAGGCTGAAAAAGAGAAAGAAAAGTCCCAGAAGTCCAGCAGGCTTCCTTGTAAAATGCTGCTGGACATAGAGCGCACCTTCTTTACTGCAAGGCAAATACATTAAAAATGTTGAGGAGAGACAATTTAAAAATACATATTACATGACACAGGACTGGAACCTGCTTTATTATTTCAATAAGTCTTGAAAACAAAGAAGATTTCTCTCCTAAAAGCTGTTAAAAATATGGAACGCTTCACGAATTTGCGTGTCATCCTTGCGCAGGGGCCATGCTAATCTTCTCTGTATCGTTCCAATTTTAGTATATGTGCTGCCGAAGCGAGCACACTGTATTGATGAACTGACAATGTTTATAAACTCTCTAAATCCACAGTCTCTAGACATAGGGTGGCCTGGCAGAGATGCTCAGATGGCCAGTAAGCATTCAAATCTGAGCCAATGGGCAAAAATGTATGAAGAGTAGCAATCCATTATTCTTCACTGCATTCGTGGTCCAAGACTTCACACACCGTAAGTATGTAGATTATGCCAGGGTTGCAAAGGCTCATGGTTTGGGCTACAGACAAGGAGCATTGTGACATCACGCTGCCTGTGGAACGTTGATATTAAAGGCGAAACAGCTGCACAGTAGGTTAGGTGAAGTGCTCTGAGTGTGGAAAGGCAGCATGCTTGGGTCCCTGGACAAGGTCAGCCTACGACAAGGTGTCTGAATTTTAACCCCTATTGTAATATTAAACTCCCTTTTGTTGTACCCGCCTACTTACTAAGGAGTTCACAAGCTCAGCCCCACACAGACCTGGAGCTGATTATGTTAACCCAGAGTATTTAAGAAACTGAGCCTGATCTAAAAGATTTTCTTGGATATAGGACCATTTTGCCTAGCTTTTAGGTCCTTCCTTCTCCTAAAGTCCTTTGTACAACTTAGGAAAACCTCATAGAACAGACTTTCAGGTGGTCAGATGGGTTTCCTTGTGCCTTCACACACACACACACACACACACACACACACACGCTTTCTAGCCCTCTTAAGGACAAAAAGATAGGTGCAAATACATAGGGCCAGTGGCGCAATGGATAACGCGTCTGACTACGGATCAGAAGATTGTAGGTTCGACTCCTATCTGGCTCGGAAGGGTTGTAGGTCTCTTTTTCATTATGTTCCTGTGGTATTCTTATTTACCTCAGACTTAATGTAGGTTCAATATTCTCCAGCAGGACTCATCCAGCAGTTGTTCCACGGTAGAGCTGCAGTAATAGGACCACGGCTAGTTAAACGTTTCCCATTTGCTGCTGGACTCTACATGACGGCCGTCACGTGGTGTGCTGCTTTTGTATTTCAACATGGGTCCCTGATTCTCTTAACTACATAAAAAAGCTTGTTGACAAAAGTGTGTGTGCGCGCGAGGGTCTGTGGACGCAGGCAGGTGTGTGCAATTGAATGCTTACCCATTTACATTTGTGAGAGGGACAAACCAACTCCTCGTGGGCTGCAGGCTTACAACTGGTAGCCCCAGTAGCCAGGCAGAACCACAGTTAAGGAGAGAGAGGAAGTTGGTCCATTATTAGAGAAGAACCATGAGCATCTTGCCCTGCTACCTTCTTCCCCTCTCAGCCACGATCGGCCAAGACCTCTCTATTAGGGCGGAGGGTGAACATTTCTTGGACCTCAGAAACTTAGGGATGTAGACCCAATATGTCCTCCAAGCGCCTAGAGACCTGGTGCCCAATCTGGCGTGGTGTTTTTCAGCATACCCGACCAATCTGGTTGCAAGGCAGATTTTAACAGTACTGCTGAAAAGGGACTCCCAGGCATCCCTGAGGCCATCATTTGCATAGGCCCTGCCCTTCTCTTTATCCTGCTTCCCACAAAGCAACTCATCACTAGCAGCAGTATAGATTTGGAGGTGGTGAAGAATAATGACAGGGAGGCTGAAAAAGAGAAAGAAAAGTCCCAGAAGTCCAGCAGGCTTCCTTGTAAAATGCTGCTGGACATAGAGCGCACCTTCTTTACTGCAAGGCAAATACATTAAAAATGTTGAGGAGAGACAATTTAAAAATACATATTACATGACACAGGACTGGAACCTGCTTTATTATTTCAATAAGTCTTGAAAACAAAGAAGATTTCTCTCCTAAAAGCTGTTAAAAATATGGAACGCTTCACGAATTTGCGTGTCATCCTTGCGCAGGGGCCATGATAATCTTCTCTGTATCGTTCCAATTTTAGTATATGTGCTGCCGAAGCGAGCACACTGTATTGATGAACTGACAATGTTTATAAACTCTCTAAATCCACAGTCTCTAGACATAGGGTGGCCTGGCAGAGATGCTCAGATGGCCAGTAAGCATTCAAATCTGAGCCAATGGGCAAAAATGTATGAAGAGTAGCAATCCATTATTCTTCACTGCATTCATGGTCCAAGACTTCACACACCGTAAGTATGTAGATTATGCCAGGGTTGCAAAGGCTCATGGTTTGGGCTACAGACAAGGAGCATTGTGACATCACGCTGCCTGTGGAACTTTGATATTAAAGGCGAAACAGCTGCACAGTAGGTTAGGTGAAGTGCTCTGAGTGTGGAAAGGCAGCATGCTTGGGTCCCTGGACAAGGTGAGCCTACGACAAGGTGTCTGAATTTTAACCCCTATTGTAATATTAAACTCCCTTTTGTTGTACCCGCCTACTTACTAAGGAGTTCACAAGCTCAGCCCCACACAGACCTGGAGCTGATTATGTTAACCCAGAGTATTTAAGAAACTGAGCCTGATCTAAAAGATTTTCTTGGATCTAGGAACATTTTGCCTAGCTTTTAGGTCCTTCCTTCTCCTAAAGTCCTTTGTACAACTTAGGAAAACCTCATAGAACAGACTTTCAGGTGGTCAGATGGGTTTCCTTGTGCCTTCACACACACACACACACACACACACACACACACACACACGCTTTCTAGCCCTCTTAAGGACAAAAAGATAGGTGCAAATACATAGGGCCAGTGGCGCAATGGATAACGCGTCTGACTACGGATCAGAAGATTGTAGGTTCGACTCCTATCTGGCTCGGAAGGGTTGTAGGTCTCTTTTTCTTTATGTTCCTGTGGTATTCTTATTTACCTCAGACTTAATGTAGGTTCAATATTCTCCAGCAGGACTCATCCAGCAGTTGTTCCACGGTAGAGCTGCAGTAATAGGACCACGGCTAGTTAAACGTTTCCCATTTGCTGCTGGACTCTACATGACGGCCGTCACGTGGTGTGCTGCTTTTGTATTTCAACATGGGTCCCTGATTCTCTTAACTACATAAAAAAGCTTGTTGACAAAAGTGTGTGTGCGCGCGAGGGTCTGTGGACGCAGGCAGGTGTGTGCAATTGAATGCTTACCCATTTACATTTGTGAGAGGGACAAACCAACTCCTTGTGGGCTGCAGGCTTACAACTGGTAGCCCCAGTAGCCAGGCAGAACCACAGGTAAGGAGAGAGAGGAAGTTGGTCCATTATTAGAGAAGAACCATGAGCATCTTGCCCTGCTACCTTCTTCCCCTCTCAGCCACGATCAGCCACGATCGGCCAAGACCTCTCTATTAGGGCGGAGGGTGAACATTTCTTGGACCTCAGAAACTTAGGGATGTAGACCCAATATGTCCTCCAAGCGCCTAGAGACCTGGTGCCCAATCTGGCTTGGTGTTTTTCAGCATACCCGACCAATCTGGTTGCAAGGCAGATTTTAACAGTACTGCTGAAAATGGACTCCCAGGCATCCCTGAGGCCATCATTTGCATAGGCCCTGCCCTTCTCTTTATCCTGCTTTCCACAAAGCAACTCATCACTAGCAGCAGTATAGATTTGGAGGTGGTGAAGAATAATGACAGGGAGGCTGAAAAAGAGAAAGAAAAGTCCCAGAAGTCCAGCAGGCTTCCTTGGAAAATGCTGCTGGACATAGAGCGCACCTTCTTTACTGCAAGGCAAATACATTAAAAATGTTGAGGAGAGACAATTTAAAAATACATATTACATGACACAGGACTGGAACCTGCTTTATTATTTCAATAAGTCTTGAAAACAAAGAAGATTTCTCTCCTAAAAGCTGTTAAAAATATGGAACGCTTCACGAATTTGCGTGTCATCCTTGCGCAGGGGCCATGCTAATCTTCTCTGTATCGTTCCAATTTTAGTATATGTGCTGCCGAAGCGAGCACACTTTATTGATGAACTGACAATGTTTATAAACTCTCTAAATCCACAGTCTCTAGACATAGGGTGGCCTGGCAGAGATGCTCAGATGGCCAGTAAGCATTCAAATCTGAGCCAATGGGCAAAAATGTATGAAGAGTAGCAATCCATTATTCTTCACTGCATTCGTGGTCCAAGACTTCACACACCGTAAGTATGTAGATTATGCCAGGGTTGCAAAGGCTCATGGTTTGGGCTACAGACAAGGAGCATTGTGACATCACGCTGCCTGTGGAACTTTGATATTAAAGGCGAAACAGCTGCACAGTAGGTTAGGTGAAGTGCTCTGAGTGTGGAAAGGCAGCATGCTTGGGTCCCTGGACAAGGTCAGCCTACGACAAGGTGTCTGAATTTTAACCCCTATTGTAATATTAAACTCCCTTTTGTTGTACCCGCCTACTTACTAAGGAGTTCACAAGCTCAGCCCCACACAGACCTGGAGCTGATTATGTTAACCCAGAGTATTTAAGAAACTGAGCCTGATCTAAAAGATTTTCTTGGATCTAGGACCATTTTGCCTAGCTTTTAGGTCCTTCCTTCTCCTAAAGTCCTTTGTACAACTTAGGAAAACCTCATAGAACAGACTTTCAGGTGGTCAGATGGGTTTCCTTGTGCCTTCACACACACACACACACACACACACACACACACGCTTTCTAGCCCTCTTAAGGACAAAAAGATAGGTGCAAATACATAGGGCCAGTGGCGCAATGGATAACGCGTCTGACTACGGATCAGAAGATTGTAGGTTCGACTCCTACCTGGCTCGGAAGGGTTGTAGGTCTCTTTTTCATTATGTTCCTGTGGTATTCTTATTTACCTCAGACTTAATGTAGGTTCAATATTCTCCAGCAGGACTCATCCAGCAGTTGTTCCACGGTAGAGCTGCAGTAATAGGACCACGGCTAGTTAAACGTTTCCCATTTGCTGCTGGACTCTACATGACGGCCGTCACGTGGTGTGCTGCTTTTTTATTTCAACATGGGTCCCTGATTCTCTTAACTACATAAAAAAGCTTGTTGACAAAAGTGTGTGTGCGCGCGAGGGTCTGTGGATGCAGGCAGGTGTGTGCAATTGAATGCTTACCCATTTACATTTGTGAGAGGGACAAACCAACTCCTTGTGGGCTGCAGGCTTACAACTGGTAGCCCCAGTAGCCAGGCAGAACCACAGTTAAGGAGAGAGAGGAAGTTGGTCCATTATTAGAGAAGAACCATGAGCATCTTGCCCTGCTACCTTCTTCCCCTCTCAGCCACGATCGGCCACGATCTCTCTATTAGGGCGGAGGGTGAACATTTCTTGGACCTCAGAAACTTAGGGATGTAGACCCAATATGTCCTCCAAGCGCCTAGAGACCTGGTGCCCAATCTGGCGTGGTGTTTTTCAGCATACCCGACCAATCTGGTTGCAAGGCAGATTTTAACAGTACTGCTGAAAAGGGACTCCCAGGCATCCCTGAGGCCATCATTTGCATAGGCCCTGCCCTTCTCTTTATCCTGCTTCCCACAAAGCAACTCATCACTAGCAGCAGTATAGATTTGGAGGTGGTGAAGAATAATGACAGGGAGGCTGAAAAAGAGAAAGAAAAGTCCCAGAAGTCCAGCAGGCTTCCTTGTAAAATGCTGCTGGACATAGAGCGCACCTTCTTTACTGCAAGGCAAATACATTAAAAATGTTGAGGAGAGACAATTTAAAAATACATATTACATGACACAGGACTGGAACCTGCTTTATTATTTCAATAAGTCTTGAAAACAAAGAAGATTTCTCTCCTAAAAGCTGTTAAAAATATGGAACGCTTCACGAATTTGCGTGTCATCCTTGCGCAGGGGCCATGCTAATCTTCTCTGTATCGTTCCAATTTTAGTATATGTCCTGCCGAAGCGAGCACACTGTATTGATGAACTGACAATGTTTATAAACTCTCTAAATCCACAGTCTCTAGACATAGGGTGGCCTGGCAGAGATGCTCAGATGGCCAGTAAGCATTCAAATCTGAGCCAATGGGCAAAAATGTATGAAGAGTAGCAATCCATTATTCTTCACTGCATTCGTGGTCCAAGACTTCACACACCGTAAGTATGTAGATTATGCCAGGGTTGCAAAGGCTCATGGTTTGGGCTACAGACAAGGAGCATTGTGACATCACGCTGCCTGTGGAACTTTGATATTAAAGGCGAAACAGCTGCACAGTAGGTTAGGTGAAGTGCTCTGAGTGTGGAAAGGCAGCATGCTTGGGTCCCTGGACAAGGTCAGCCTACGACAAGGTGTCTGAATTTTAACCCCTATTGTAATATTAAACTCCCTTTTGTTGTACCCGCCTACTTACTAAGGAGTTCACAAGCTCAGCCCCACACAGACCTGGAGCTGATTATGTTAACCCAGAGTATTTAAGAAACTGAGCCTGATCTAAAAGATTTTCTTGGATCTAGGACCATTTTGCCTAGCTTTTAGGTCCTTCCTTCTCCTAAAGTCCTTTGTACAACTTAGGAAAACCTCATAGAACAGACTTTCAGGTGGTCAGATGGGTTTCCTTGTGCCTTCACACACACACACACACACACACACACACACACACGCTTTCTAGCCCTCTTAAGGACAAAAAGATAGGTGCAAATACATAGGGCCAGTGGCGCAATGGATAACGCGTCTGACTACGGATCAGAAGATTGTAGGTTCGACTCCTACCTGGCTCGGAAGGGTTGTAGGTCTCTTTTTCATTATGTTCCTGTGGTATTCTTATTTACCTCAGACTTAATGTAGGTTCAATATTCTCCAGCAGGACTCATCCAGCAGTTGTTCCACGGTAGAGCTGCAGTAATAGGACCACGGCTAGTTAAACGTTTCCCATTTGCTGCTGGACTCTACATGATGGCCGTCACGTGGTGTGCTGCTTTTGTATTTCAACATGGGTCCCTGATTCTCTTAACTACATAAAAAAGCTTGTTGACAAAAGTGTGTGTGCGCGCGAGGGTCTGTGGACGCAGGCAGGTGTGTGCAATTGAATGCTTACCCATTTACATTTGTGAGAGGGACAAACCAACTCCTTGTGGGCTGCAGGCTTACAACTGGTAGCCCCAGTAGCCAGGCAGAACCACAGTTAAGGAGAGAGAGGAAGTTGGTCCATTATTAGAGAAGAACCATGAGCATCTTGCCCTGCTACCTTCTTCCCCTCTCAGCCACGATCGGCCACGACCTCTCTATTAGGGCGGAGGGTGAACATTTCTTGGACCTCAGAAACTTAGGGATGTAGACCCAATATGTCCTCCAAGCGCCTAGAGACCTGGTGCCCAATCTGGCGTGGTGTTTTTCAGCATACCCGACCAATCTGGTTGTAAGGCAGATTTTAACAGTACTGCTGAAAAGGGACTCCCAGGCATCCCTGAGGCCATCATTTGCATAGGCCCTGCCCTTCTCTTTATCCTGCTTCCCACAAAGCAACTCATCACTAGCAGCAGTATAGATTTGGAGGTGGTGAAGAATAATGACAGGGAGGCTGAAAAAGAGAAAGAAAAGTCCCAGAAGTCCAGCAGGCTTCCTTGTAAAATGCTGCTGGACATAGAGCGCACCTTCTTTACTGCAAGGCAAATACATTAAAAATGTTGAGGAGAGACAATTTAAAAATACATATTACATGACACAGGACTGGAACCTGCTTTATTATTTCAATAAGTCTTGAAAACAAAGAAGATTTCTCTCCTAAAAGCTGTTAAAAATATGGAACGCTTCACGAATTTGCGTGTCATCCTTGCGCAGGGGCCATGCTAATCTTCTCTGTATCGTTCCAATTTTATTATATGTGCTGCCGAAGCGAGCACACTGTATTGATGAACTGACAATGTTTATAAACTCTCTAAATCCACAGTCTCTAGACATAGGGTGGCCTGGCAGAGATGCTCAGATGGCCAGTAAGCATTCAAATCTGAGCCAATGGGCAAAAATGTATGAAGAGTAGCAATCCATTATTCTTCACTGCATTCGTGGTCCAAGACTTCACACACCGTATGTATGTAGATTATGCCAGGGTTGCAAAGGCTCATGGTTTGGGCTACAGACAAGGAGCATTGTGACATCACGCTGCCTGTGGAACTTTGATATTAAAGGCGAAACAGCTGCACAGTAGGTTAGGTGAAGTGCTCTGAGTGTGGAAAGGCAGCATGCTTGGGTCCCTGGACAAGGTGAGCCTACGACAAGGTGTCTGAATTTTAACCCCTATTGTAATATTAAACTCCCTTTTGTTGTACCCGCCTACTTACTAAGGAGTTCACAAGCTCAGCCCCACACAGACCTGGAGCTGATTATGTTAACCCAGAGAATTTAAGAAACTGAGCCTGATCTAAAAGATTTTCTTGGATCTAGGACCATTTTGCCTAGCTTTTAGGTCCTTCCTTCTCCTAAAGTCCTTTGTACAACTTAGGAAAACCTCATAGAACAGACTTTCAGGTGGTCAGATGGGTTTCCTTGTGCCTTCACACACACACACACACACACACGCTTTCTAGCCCTCTTAAGGACAAAAAGATGGGTGTGAATACATAGGGCCAGTGGCGCAATGGATAACGCGTCTGACTACGGATCAGAAGATTGTAGGTTTGACTCCTATCTGGCTCGGAAGGGTTGTAGGTCTCTTTTTCATTATGTTCCTGTGGTATTCTTATTTACCTCAGACTTGTTGTAGGTTTAATATTCTCCAGCAGGGCTCATCCAGCAGTTGTTCCACGGTAGAGCTGCAGTATTAGGACCACGGCTAGATAAACGTTTCCCATTTGCTGCTGGACTCTACATGACGGCCGTCACGTGGTGTGCTGCTTTTGTATTTCAACATGGGTCCCTGATTCTCTTAACTACATAAAAAAGCTTGTTGACAAAAGTGTGTGTGCGCGAGGGTCTGTGGACACAGGCAGGTGTGTGCAATTGAATGCTTACCCATTTACATTTGTGAGAGGGACAAACCAACTCCTTGTGGGTTGCAGGCATACAACTGGTGGCCCCAGTAGCCAGGCAGAACCACAGTTAAGGAGAGAGAGGAAGTTGGTCCATTATTAGAGAAGAACCATGAGCATCTTGCCCTGCTACCTTCTTCCCCTCTCAGCCACGATCGGCCACGACCTCTCTATTAGGGCGGAGGGTGAACATTTCTTGGACCTCAGAAACTTAGGGATGTAGACCCAATATGTCCTCCAAGCGCCTAGAGACCTGGTGCCCAATCTGGCGTGGTGTTTTTCAGCATACCCGACCAATCTGGTTGCAAGGCAGATTTTAACAGTACTGCTGAAAAGGGACTCCCAGGCATCCCTGAGGCCATCATTTGCATAGGCCCTGCCCTTCTCTTTATCCTGCTTCCCACAAAGCAACTCATCACTAGCAGCAGTATAGATTTGGAGGTGGTGAAGAATAATGACAGGGAGGCTGAAAAAGAGAAAGAAAAGTCCCAGAAGTCCAGCAGGCTTCCTTGTAAAATGCTGCTGGACATAGAGCGCACCTTCTTTACTGCAAGGCAAATACATTAAAAATGTTGAGGAGAGACAATTTAAAAATACATATTACATGACACAGGACTGGAACCTGCTTTATTATTTCAATAAGTCTTGAAAACAAAGAAGATTTCTCTCCTAAAAGCTGTTAAAAATATGGAACGCTTCACGAATTTGCGTGTCATCCTTGCGCAGGGGCCATGCTAATCTTCTCTGTATCGTTCCAATTTTAGTATATGTGCTGCCGAAGCGAGCACACTTTATTGATGAACTGACAATGTTTATAAACTCTCTAAATCCACAGTCTCTAGACATAGGGTGGCCTGGCAGAGATGCTCAGATGGCCAGTAAGCATTCAAATCTGAGCCAATGGGCAAAAATGTATGAAGAGTAGCAATCCATTATTCTTCACTGCATTCATGGTCCAAGACTTCACACACCGTAAGTATGTAGATTATGCCAGGGTTGCAAAGGCTCATGGTTTGGGCTACAGACAAGGAGCATTGTGACATCACGCTGCCTGTGGAACGTTGATATTAAAGGCGAAACAGCTGCACAGTAGGTTAGGTGAAGTGCTCTGAGTGTGGAAAGGCAGCATGCTTGGGTCCCTGGACAAGGTGAGCCTACGACAAGGTGTCTGAATTTTAACCCCTATTGTAATATTAAACTCCCTTTTGTTGTACCCGCCTACTTACTAAGGAGTTCACAAGCTCAGCCCCACACAGACCTGGAGCTGATTATGTTAACCCAGAGTATTTAAGAAACTGAGCCTGATCTAAAAGATTTTCTTGGATCTAGGACCATTTTGCCTAGCTTTTAGGTCCTTCCTTCTCCTAAAGTCCTTTGTACAACTTAGGAAAACCTCATAGAACAGACTTTCAGGTGGTCAGATGGGTTTCCTTGTGCCTTCACACACACACACACACACACACACACACACACACACGCTTTCTAGCCCTCTTAAGGACAACAAGATAGGCGCAAATACATAGGGCCAGTGGCGCAATGGATAACGCGTCTGACTACGGATCAGAAGATTGTAGGTTCGACTCCTATCTGGCTCGGAAGGGTTGTAGGTCTCTTTTTCATTATGTTCCTGTGGTATTCTTATTTACCTCAGACTTAATGTAGGTTCAATATTCTCCAGCAGGACTCATCCAGCAGTTGTTCCACGGTAGAGCTGCAGTAATAGGACCACGGCTAGTTAAACGTTTCCCATTTGCTGCTGGACTCTACATGACGGCCGTCACGTGGTGTGCTGCTTTTGTATTTCAACATGGGTCCCTGATTCTCTTAACTACATAAAAAAGCTTGTTGACAAAAGTGTGTGTGCGCGCGAGGGTCTGTGGACGCAGGCAGGTGTGTGCAATTGAATGCTTACCCATTTACATTTGTGAGAGGGACAAACCAACTCCTCGTGGGCTGCAGGCTTACAACTGGTAGCCCCAGTAGCCAGGCAGAACCACAGTTAAGGAGAGAGAGGAAGTTGGTCCATTATTAGAGAAGAACCATGAGCATCTTGCCCTGCTACCTTCTTCCCCTCTCAGCCACGATCGGCCAAGACCTCTCTATTAGGGCGGAGGGTGAACATTTCTTGGACCTCAGAAACTTAGGGATGTAGACCCAATATGTCCTCCAAGCGCCTAGAGACCTGGTGCCCAATCTGGCGTGGTGTTTTTCAGCATACCCGACCAATCTGGTTGCAAGGCAGATTTTAACAGTACTGCTGAAAAGGGACTCCCAGGCATCCCTGAGGCCATCATTTGCATAGGCCCTGCCCTTCTCTTTATCCTGCTTCCCACAAAGCAACTCATCACTAGCAGCAGTATAGATTTGGAGGTGGTGAAGAATAATGACAGGGAGGCTGAAAAAGAGAAAGAAAAGTCCCAGAAGTCCAGCAGGCTTCCTTGTAAAATGCTGCTGGACATAGAGCGCACCTTCTTTACTGCAAGGCAAATACATTAAAAATGTTGAGGAGAGACAATTTAAAAATACATATTACATGACACAGGACTGGAACCTGCTTTATTATTTCAATAAGTCTTGAAAACAAAGAAGATTTCTCTCCTAAAAGCTGTTAAAAATATGGAACGCTTCACGAATTTGCGTGTCATCCTTGCGCAGGGGCCATGCTAATCTTCTCTGTATCGTTCCAATTTTAGTATATGTGCTGCCGAAGCGAGCACACTGTATTGATGAACTGACAATGTTTATAAACTCTCTAAATCCACAGTCTCTAGACATAGGGTGGCCTGGCAGAGATGCTCAGATGGCCAGTAAGCATTCAAATCTGAGCCAATGGGCAAAAATAAATGAAGAGTAGCAATCCATTATTCTTCACTGCATTCATGGTCCAAGACTTCACACACCGTAAGTATGTAGATTATGCCATGGTTGCAAAGGCTCATGGTTTGGGCTACAGACAAGGAGCATTGTGACATCACGCTGCCTGTGGAACTTTGATATTAAAGGCGAAACAGCTGCACAGTAGGTTAGGTGAAGTGCTCTGAGTGTGGAAAGGCAGCATGCTTGGGTCCCTGGACAAGGTGAGCCTACGACAAGGTGTCTGAATTTTAACCCCTATTGTAATATTAAACTCCCTTTTGTTGTACCCGCCTACTTACTAAGGAGTTCACAAGCTCAGCCCCACACAGACCTGGAGCTGATTATGTTAACCCAGAGTATTTAAGAAACTGAGCCTGATCTAAAAGATTTTCTTGGATCTAGGAACATTTTGCCTAGCTTTTAGGTCCTTCCTTCTCCTAAAGTCCTTTGTACAACTTAGGAAAACCTCATAGAACAGACTTTCAGGTGGTCAGATGGGTTTCCTTGTGCCTTCACACACACACACACACACACACACGCTTTCTAGCCCTCTTAAGGACAACAAGATAGGTGCAAATACATAGGGCCAGTAGCGCAATGGATAACGCGTCTGACTACGGATCAGAAGATTGTAGGTTCGACTCCTATCTGGCTCGGAAGGGTTGTAGGTCTCTTTTTCATTATGTTCCTGTGGTATTCTTATTTACCTCAGACTTAATGTAGGTTCAATATTCTCCAGCAGGACTCATCCAGCAGTTGTTCCACGGTAGAGCTGCAGTAATAGGACCACGGCTAGTTAAACGTTTCCCATTTGCTGCTGGACTCTACATGACGGCCGTCACGTGGTGTGCTGCTTTTGTATTTCAACATGGGTCCCTGATTCTCTTAACTACATAAAAAAGCTTGTTGACAAAAGTGTGTGTGCGCGCGAGGGTCTGTGGACGCAGGCAGGTGTGTGCAATTGAATGCTTACCCATTTACATTTGTGAGAGGGACAAACCAACTCCTTGTGGGCTGCAGGCTTACAACTGGTAGCCCCAGTAGCCAGGCAGAACCACAGTTAAGGAGAGAGAGGAAGTTGGTCCATTATTAGAGAAGAACCATGAGCATCTTGCCCTGCTACCTTCTTCCCCTCTCAGCCACGATCGGCCACGATCAGCCAAGACCTCTCTATTAGGGCGGAGGGTGAACATTTCTTGGACCTCAGAAACTTAGGGATGTAGACCCAATATGTCCTCCAAGCGCCTAGAGACCTGGTGCCCAATCTGGCGTGGTGTTTTTCAGCATACCCGACCAATCTGGTTGCAAGGCAGATTTTAACAGTACTGCTGAAAAGGGACTCCCAGGCATCCCTGAGGCCATCATTTGCATAGGCCCTGCCCTTCTCTTTATCCTGCTTCCCACAAAGCAACTCATCACTAGCAGCAGTATAGATTTGGAGGTGGTGAAGAATAATGACAGGGAGGCTGAAAAAGAGAAAGAAAAGTCCCAGAAGTCCAGCAGGCTTCCTTGTAAAATGCTGCTGGACATAGAGCGCACCTTCTTTACTGCAAGGCAAATACATTAAAAATGTTGAGGAGAGACAATTTAAAAATACATATTACATGACACAGGACTGGAACCTGCTTTATTATTTCAATAAGTCTTGAAAACAAAGAAGATTTCTCTCCTAAAAGCTGTTAAAAATATGGAACGCTTCACGAATTTGCGTGTCATCCTTGCGCAGGGGCCATGCTAATCTTCTCTGTATCGTTCCAATTTTAGTATATGTGCTGCCAAAGCGAGCACACTGTATTGATGAACTGACAATGTTTATAAACTCTCTAAATCCACAGTCTCTAGACATAGGGTGGCCTGGCAGAGATGCTCAGATGGCCAGTAAGCATTCAAATCTGAGCCAATGGGCAAAAATGTATGAAGAGTAGCAATCCATTATTCTTGACTGCATTCGTGGTCCAAGACTTCACACACCGTAAGTATGTAGATTATGCCAGGGTTGCAAAGGCTCATGGTTTGGGCTACAGACAAGGAGCATTGTGACATCACGCTGCCTGTGGAACTTTGATATTAAAGGCGAAACAGCTGCACAGTAGGTTAGGTGAAGTGCTCTGAGTGTGGAAAGGCAGCATGCTTGGGTCCCTGGACAAGGTGAGCCTACGACAAGGTGTCTGAATTTTAACCCCTATTGTAATATTAAACTCCCTTTTGTTGTACCCGCCTACTTACTAAGGAGTTCACAAGCTCAGCCCCACACAGACCTGGAGCTGATTATGTTAACCCAGAGTATTTAAGAAACTGAGCCTGATCTAAAAGATTTTCTTGGATCTAGGACCATTTTGCCTAGCTTTTAGGTCCTTCCTTCTCCTAAAGTCCTTTGTACAACTTAGGAAAACCTCATAGAACAGACTTTCAGGTGGTCAGATGGGTTTCCTTGTGCCTTCACACACACACACACACACACACACACACGCTTTCTAGCCCTCTTAAGGACAACAAGATAGGCGCAAATACATAGGGCCAGTGGCGCAATGGATAACGCGTCTGACTACGGATCAGAAGATTGTAGGTTCGACTCCTATCTGGCTCGGAAGGGTTGTAGGTCTCTTTTTCATTATGTTCCTGTGGTATTCTTATTTACCTCAGACTTAATGTAGGTTCAATATTCTCCAGCAGGACTCATCCAGCAGTTGTTCCACGGTAGAGCTGCAGTAATAGGACCACGGCTAGTTAAACGTTTCCCATTTGCTGCTGGACTCTACATGACGGCCGTCACGTGGTGTGCTGCTTTTGTATTTCAACATGGGTCCCTGATTCTCTTAACTACATAAAAAAGCTTGTTGACAAAAGTGTGTGTGCGCGCGAGGGTCTGTGGACGCAGGCAGGTGTGTGCAATTGAATGCTTACCCATTTACATTTGTGAGAGGGACAAACCAACTCCTCGTGGGCTGCAGGCTTACAACTGGTAGCCCCAGTAGCCAGGCAGAACCACAGTTAAGGAGAGAGAGGAAGTTGGTCCATTATTAGAGAAGAACCATGAGCATCTTGCCCTGCTACCTTCTTCCCCTCTCAGCCATGATCGGCCAAGACCTCTCTATTAGGGCGGAGGGTGAACATTTCTTGGACCTCAGAAACTTAGGGATGTAGACCCAATATGTCCTCCAAGCGCCTAGAGACCTGGTGCCCAATCTGGCGTGGTGTTTTTCAGCATACCCGACCAATCTGGTTGCAAGGCAGATTTTAACAGTACTGCTGAAAAGGGACTCCCAGGCATCCCTGAGGCCATCATTTGCATAGGCCCTGCCCTTCTCTTTATCCTGCTTCCCACAAAGCAACTCATCACTAGCAGCAGTATAGATTTGGAGGTGGTGAAGAATAATGACAGGGAGGCTGAAAAAGAGAAAGAAAAGTCCCAGAAGTCCAGCAGGCTTCCTTGTAAAATGCTGCTGGACATAGAGCGCACCTTCTTTACTGCAAGGCAAATACATTAAAAATGTTGAGGAGAGACAATTTAAAAATACATATTACATGACACAGGACTGGAACCTGCTTTATTATTTCAATAAGTCTTGAAAACAAAGAAGATTTCTCTCCTAAAAGCTGTTAAAAATATGGAACGCTTCACAAATTTGCGTGTCATCCTTGCGCAGGGGCCATGCTAATCTTCTCTGTATCGTTCCAATTTTAGTATATGTGCTGCCGAAGCGAGCACACTGTATTGATGAACTGACAATGTTTATAAACTCTCTAAATCCACAGTCTCTAGACATAGGGTGGCCTGGCAGAGATGCTCAGATGGCCAGTAAGCATTCAAATCTGAGCCAATGGGCAAAAATGTATGAAGAGTAGCAATCCATTATTCTTCACTGCATTCATGGTCCAAGACTTCACACACCGTAAGTATGTAGATTATGCCAGGGTTGCAAAGGCTCATGGTTTGGGCTACAGACAAGGAGCATTGTGACATCACGCTGCCTGTGGAACTTTGATATTAAAGGCGAAACAGCTGCACAGTAGGTTAGGTGAAGTGCTCTGAGTGTGGAAAGGCAGCATGCTTGGGTCCCTGGACAAGGTGAGCCTACGACAAGGTGTCTGAATTTTAACCCCTATTGTAATATTAAACTCCCTTTTGTTGTACCCGCCTACTTACTAAGGAGTTCACAAGCTCAGCCCCACACAGACCTGGAGCTGATTATGTTAACCCAGAGTATTTAAGAAACTGAGCCTGATCTAAAAGATTTTCTTGGATCTAGGAACATTTTGCCTAGCTTTTAGGTCCTTCCTTCTCCTAAAGTCCTTTGTACAACTTAGGAAAACCTCATAGAACAGACTTTCAGGTGGTCAGATGGGTTTCCTTGTGCCTTCACACACACACACACACACACACACGCTTTCTAGCCCTCTTAAGGACAACAAGATAGGTGCAAATACATAGGGCCAGTAGCGCAATGGATAACGCGTCTGACTACGGATCAGAAGATTGTAGGTTCGACTCCTATCTGGCTCGGAAGGGTTGTAGGTCTCTTTTTCATTATGTTCCTGTGGTATTCTTATTTACCTCAGACTTAATGTAGGTTCAATATTCTCCAGCAGGACTCATCCAGCAGTTGTTCCACGGTAGAGCTGCAGTAATAGGACCACGGCTAGTTAAACGTTTCCCATTTGCTGCTGGACTCTACATGACGGCCGTCACGTGGTGTGCTGCTTTTGTATTTCAACATGGGTCCCTGATTCTCTTAACTACATAAAAAAGCTTGTTGACAAAAGTGTGTGTGCGCGCGAGGGTCTGTGGACGCAGGCAGGTGTGTGCAATTGAATGCTTACCCATTTACATTTGTGAGAGGGACAAACCAACTCCTTGTGGGCTGCAGGCTTACAACTGGTAGCCCCAGTAGCCAGGCAGAACCACAGTTAAGGAGAGAGAGGAAGTTGGTCCATTATTAGAGAAGAACCATGAGCATCTTGCCCTGCTACCTTCTTCCCCTCTCAGCCACGATCGGCCACGATCGGCCAAGACCTCTCTATTAGGGCGGAGGGTGAACATTTCTTGGACCTCAGAAACTTAGGGATGTAGACCCAATATGTCCTCCAAGCGCCTAGAGACCTGGTGCCCAATCTGGCGTGGTGTTTTTCAGCATACCCGACCAATCTGGTTGCAAGGCAGATTTTAACAGTACTGCTGAAAAGGGACTCCCAGGCATCCCTGAGGCCATCATTTGCATAGGCCCTGCCCTTCTCTTTATCCTGCTTCCCACAAAGCAACTCATCACTAGCAGCAGTATAGATTTGGAGGTGGTGAAGAATAATGACAGGGAGGCTGAAAAAGAGAAAGAAAAGTCCCAGAAGTCCAGCAGGCTTCCTTGTAAAATGCTGCTGGACATAGAGCGCACCTTCTTTACTGCAAGGCAAATACATTAAAAATGTTGAGGAGAGACAATTTAAAAATACATATTACATGACACAGGACTGGAACCTGCTTTATTATTTCAATAAGTCTTGAAAACAAAGAAGATTTCTCTCCTAAAAGCTGTTAAAAATATGGAACGCTTCACGAATTTGCGTGTCATCCTTGCGCAGGGGCCATGCTAATCTTCTCTGTATCGTTCCAATTTTAGTATATGTGCTGCCAAAGCGAGCACACTGTATTGATGAACTGACAATGTTTATAAACTCTCTAAATCCACAGTCTCTAGACATAGGGTGGCCTGGCAGAGATGCTCAGATGGCCAGTAAGCATTCAAATCTGAGCCAATGGGCAAAAATGTATGAAGAGTAGCAATCCATTATTCTTGACTGCATTCGTGGTCCAAGACTTCACACACCGTAAGTATGTAGATTATGCCAGGGTTGCAAAGGCTCATGGTTTGGGCTACAGACAAGGAGCATTGTGACATCACGCTGCCTGTGGAACTTTGATATTAAAGGCGAAACAGCTGCACAGTAGGTTAGGTGAAGTGCTCTGAGTGTGGAAAGGCAGCATGCTTGGGTCCCTGGACAAGGTGAGCCTACGACAAGGTGTCTGAATTTTAACCCCTATTGTAATATTAAACTCCCTTTTGTTGTACCCGCCTACTTACTAAGGAGTTCACAAGCTCAGCCCCACACAGACCTGGAGCTGATTATGTTAACCCAGAGTATTTAAGAAACTGAGCCTGATCTAAAAGATTTTCTTGGATCTAGGACCATTTTGCCTAGCTTTTAGGTCCTTCCTTCTCCTAAAGTCCTTTGTACAACTTAGGAAAACCTCATAGAACAGACTTTCAGGTGGTCAGATGGGTTTCCTTGTGCCTTCACACACACACACACACACACACACACGCTTTCTAGCCCTCTTAAGGACAACAAGATAGGCGCAAATACATAGGGCCAGTGGCGCAATGGATAACGCGTCTGACTACGGGTCAGAAGATTGTAGGTTCGACTCCTATCTGGCTCGGAAGGGTTGTAGGTCTCTTTTTCATTATGTTCCTGTGGTATTCTTATTTACCTCAGACTTAATGTAGGTTCAATATTCTCCAGCAGGACTCATCCAGCAGTTGTTCCACGGTAGAGCTGCAGTAATAGGACCACGGCTAGTTAAACGTTTCCCATTTGCTGCTGGACTCTACATGACGGCCGTCACGTGGTGTGCTGCTTTTGTATTTCAACATGGGTCCCTGATTCTCTTAACTACATAAAAAAGCTTGTTGACAAAAGTGTGTGTGCGCGCGAGGGTCTGTGGACGCAGGCAGGTGTGTGCAATTGAATGCTTACCCATTTACATTTGTGAGAGGGACAAACCAACTCCTCGTGGGCTGCAGGCTTACAACTGGTAGCCCCAGTAGCCAGGCAGAACCACAGTTAAGGAGAGAGAGGAAGTTGGTCCATTATTAGAGAAGAACCATGAGCATCTTGCCCTGCTACCTTCTTCCCCTCTCAGCCACGATCGGCCACGATCGGCCAAGACCTCTCTATTAGGGCGGAGGGTGAACATTTCTTGGACCTCAGAAACTTAGGGATGTAGACCCAATATGTCCTCCAAGCGCCTAGAGACCTGGTGCCCAATCTGGCGTGGTGTTTTTCAGCATACCCGACCAATCTGGTTGCAAGGCAGATTTTAACAGTACTGCTGAAAAGGGACTCCCAGGCATCCCTGAGGCCATCATTTGCATAGGCCCTGCCCTTCTCTTTATCCTGCTTCCCACAAAGCAACTCATCACTAGCAGCAGTATAGATTTGGAGGTGGTGAAGAATAATGACAGGGAGGCTGAAAAAGAGAAAGAAAAGTCCCAGAAGTCCAGCAGGCTTCCTTGTAAAATGCTGCTGGACATAGAGCGCACCTTCTTTACTGCAAGGCAAATACATTAAAAATGTTGAGGAGAGACAATTTAAAAATACATATTACATGACACAGGACTGGAACCTGCTTTATTATTTCAATAAGTCTTGAAAACAAAGAAGATTTCTCTCCTAAAAGCTGTTAAAAATATGGAACGCTTCACGAATTTGCGTGTCATCCTTGCGCAGGGGCCATGCTAATCTTCTCTGTATCGTTCCAATTTTAGTATATGTGCTGCCAAAGCGAGCACACTGTATTGATGAACTGACAATGTTTATAAACTCTCTAAATCCACAGTCTCTAGACATAGGGTGGCCTGGCAGAGATGCTCAGATGGCCAGTAAGCATTCAAATCTGAGCCAATGGGCAAAAATGTATGAAGAGTAGCAATCCATTATTCTTGACTGCATTCGTGGTCCAAGACTTCACACACCGTAAGTATGTAGATTATGCCAGGGTTGCAAAGGCTCATGGTTTGGGCTACAGACAAGGAGCATTGTGACATCACGCTGCCTGTGGAACTTTGATATTAAAGGCGAAACAGCTGCACAGTAGGTTAGGTGAAGTGCTCTGAGTGTGGAAAGGCAGCATGCTTGGGTCCCTGGACAAGGTGAGCCTACGACAAGGTGTCTGAATTTTAACCCCTATTGTAATATTAAACTCCCTTTTGTTGTACCCGCCTACTTACTAAGGAGTTCACAAGCTCAGCCCCACACAGACCTGGAGCTGATTATGTTAACCCAGAGTATTTAAGAAACTGAGCCTGATCTAAAAGATTTTCTTGGATCTAGGACCATTTTGCCTAGCTTTTAGGTCCTTCCTTCTCCTAAAGTCCTTTGTACAACTTAGGAAAACCTCATAGAACAGACTTTCAGGTGGTCAGATGGGTTTCCTTGTGCCTTCACACACACACACACACACACACACACGCTTTCTAGCCCTCTTAAGGACAACAAGATAGGCGCAAATACATAGGGCCAGTGGCGCAATGGATAACGCGTCTGACTACGGATCAGAAGATTGTAGGTTCGACTCCTATCTGGCTCGGAAGGGTTGTAGGTCTCTTTTTCATTATGTTCCTGTGGTATTCTTATTTACCTCAGACTTAATGTAGGTTCAATATTCTCCAGCAGGACTCATCCAGCAGTTGTTCCACGGTAGAGCTGCAGTAATAGGACCACGGCTAGTTAAACGTTTCCCATTTGCTGCTGGACTCTACATGACGGCCGTCACGTGGTGTGCTGCTTTTGTATTTCAACATGGGTCCCTGATTCTCTTAACTACATAAAAAAGCTTGTTGACAAAAGTGTGTGTGCG
Source organism: Lissotriton helveticus (assembly GCF_964261635.1). Classification (NCBI taxonomy): domain Eukaryota; kingdom Metazoa; phylum Chordata; class Amphibia; order Caudata; family Salamandridae; genus Lissotriton; species Lissotriton helveticus. The sequence goes on along the minus strand of NC_136067.1, from coordinate 1,087,502,923 downwards.
CGCGAGGGTCTGTGGACGCAGGCAGGTGTGTGCAATTGAATGCTTACCCATTTACATTTGTGAGAGGGACAAACCAACTCCTTGTGGGCTGCAGGCTTACAACTGGTAGCCCCAGTAGCCAGGCAGAACCACAGTTAAGGAGAGAGAGGAAGTTGGTCCATTATTAGAGAAGAACCATGAGCATCTTGCCCTGCTACCTTCTTCCCCTCTCAGCCACGATCGGCCACGATCGGCCAAGACCTCTCTATTAGGGCGGAGGGTGAACATTTCTTGGACCTCAGAAACTTAGGGATGTAGACCCAATATGTCCTCCAAGCGCCTAGAGACCTGGTGCCCAATCTGGCGTGGTGTTTTTCAGCATACCCGACCAATCTGGTTGCAAGGCAGATTTTAACAGTACTGCTGAAAAGGGACTCCCAGGCATCCCTGAGGCCATCATTTGCATAGGCCCTGCCCTTCTCTTTATCCTGCTTCCCACAAAGCAACTCATCACTAGCAGCAGTATAGATTTGGAGGTGGTGAAGAATAATGACAGGGAGGCTGAAAAAGAGAAAGAAAAGTCCCAGAAGTCCAGCAGGCTTCCTTGTAAAATGCTGCTGGACATAGAGCGCACCTTCTTTACTGCAAGGCAAATACATTAAAAATGTTGAGGAGAGACAATTTAAAAATACATATTACATGACACAGGACTGGAACCTGCTTTATTATTTCAATAAGTCTTGAAAACAAAGAAGATTTCTCTCCTAAAAGCTGTTAAAAATATGGAACGCTTCACGAATTTGCGTGTCATCCTTGCGCAGGGGCCATGCTAATCTTCTCTGTATCGTTCCAATTTTAGTATATGTGCTGCCAAAGCGAGCACACTGTATTGATGAACTGACAATGTTTATAAACTCTCTAAATCCACAGTCTCTAGACATAGGGTGGCCTGGCAGAGATGCTCAGATGGCCAGTAAGCATTCAAATCTGAGCCAATGGGCAAAAATGTATGAAGAGTAGCAATCCATTATTCTTGACTGCATTCGTGGTCCAAGACTTCACACACCGTAAGTATGTAGATTATGCCAGGGTTGCAAAGGCTCATGGTTTGGGCTACAGACAAGGAGCATTGTGACATCACGCTGCCTGTGGAACTTTGATATTAAAGGCGAAACAGCTGCACAGTAGGTTAGGTGAAGTGCTCTGAGTGTGGAAAGGCAGCATGCTTGGGTCCCTGGACAAGGTGAGCCTACGACAAGGTGTCTGAATTTTAACCCCTATTGTAATATTAAACTCCCTTTTGTTGTACCCGCCTACTTACTAAGGAGTTCACAAGCTCAGCCCCACACAGACCTGGAGCTGATTATGTTAACCCAGAGTATTTAAGAAACTGAGCCTGATCTAAAAGATTTTCTTGGATCTAGGACCATTTTGCCTAGCTTTTAGGTCCTTCCTTCTCCTAAAGTCCTTTGTACAACTTAGGAAAACCTCATAGAACAGACTTTCAGGTGGTCAGATGGGTTTCCTTGTGCCTTCACACACACACACACACACACACACACGCTTTCTAGCCCTCTTAAGGACAACAAGATAGGCGCAAATACATAGGGCCAGTGGCGCAATGGATAACGCGTCTGACTACGGATCAGAAGATTGTAGGTTCGACTCCTATCTGGCTCGGAAGGGTTGTAGGTCTCTTTTTCATTATGTTCCTGTGGTATTCTTATTTACCTCAGACTTAATGTAGGTTCAATATTCTCCAGCAGGACTCATCCAGCAGTTGTTCCACGGTAGAGCTGCAGTAATAGGACCACGGCTAGTTAAACGTTTCCCATTTGCTGCTGGACTCTACATGACGGCCGTCACGTGGTGTGCTGCTTTTGTATTTCAACATGGGTCCCTGATTCTCTTAACTACATAAAAAAGCTTGTTGACAAAAGTGTGTGTGCGCGCGAGGGTCTGTGGACGCAGGCAGGTGTGTGCAATTGAATGCTTACCCATTTACATTTGTGAGAGGGACAAACCAACTCCTCGTGGGCTGCAGGCTTACAACTGGTAGCCCCAGTAGCCAGGCAGAACCACAGTTAAGGAGAGAGAGGAAGTTGGTCCATTATTAGAGAAGAACCATGAGCATCTTGCCCTGCTACCTTCTTCCCCTCTCAGCCACGATCGGCCACGATCGGCCAAGACCTCTCTATTAGGGCGGAGGGTGAACATTTCTTGGACCTCAGAAACTTAGGGATGTAGACCCAATATGTCCTCCAAGCGCCTAGAGACCTGGTGCCCAATCTGGCGTGGTGTTTTTCAGCATACCCGACCAATCTGGTTGCAAGGCAGATTTTAACAGTACTGCTGAAAAGGGACTCCCAGGCATCCCTGAGGCCATCATTTGCATAGGCCCTGCCCTTCTCTTTATCCTGCTTCCCACAAAGCAACTCATCACTAGCAGCAGTATAGATTTGGAGGTGGTGAAGAATAATGACAGGGAGGCTGAAAAAGAGAAAGAAAAGTCCCAGAAGTCCAGCAGGCTTCCTTGTAAAATGCTGCTGGACATAGAGCGCACCTTCTTTACTGCAAGGCAAATACATTAAAAATGTTGAGGAGAGACAATTTAAAAATACATATTACATGACACAGGACTGGAACCTGCTTTATTATTTCAATAAGTCTTGAAAACAAAGAAGATTTCTCTCCTAAAAGCTGTTAAAAATATGGAACGCTTCACGAATTTGCGTGTCATCCTTGCGCAGGGGCCATGCTAATCTTCTCTGTATCGTTCCAATTTTAGTATATGTGCTGCCAAAGCGAGCACACTGTATTGATGAACTGACAATGTTTATAAACTCTCTAAATCCACAGTCTCTAGACATAGGGTGGCCTGGCAGAGATGCTCAGATGGCCAGTAAGCATTCAAATCTGAGCCAATGGGCAAAAATGTATGAAGAGTAGCAATCCATTATTCTTGACTGCATTCGTGGTCCAAGACTTCACACACCGTAAGTATGTAGATTATGCCAGGGTTGCAAAGGCTCATGGTTTGGGCTACAGACAAGGAGCATTGTGACATCACGCTGCCTGTGGAACTTTGATATTAAAGGCGAAACAGCTGCACAGTAGGTTAGGTGAAGTGCTCTGAGTGTGGAAAGGCAGCATGCTTGGGTCCCTGGACAAGGTGAGCCTACGACAAGGTGTCTGAATTTTAACCCCTATTGTAATATTAAACTCCCTTTTGTTGTACCCGCCTACTTACTAAGGAGTTCACAAGCTCAGCCCCACACAGACCTGGAGCTGATTATGTTAACCCAGAGTATTTAAGAAACTGAGCCTGATCTAAAAGATTTTCTTGGATCTAGGACCATTTTGCCTAGCTTTTAGGTCCTTCCTTCTCCTAAAGTCCTTTGTACAACTTAGGAAAACCTCATAGAACAGACTTTCAGGTGGTCAGATGGGTTTCCTTGTGCCTTCACACACACACACACACACACACACACGCTTTCTAGCCCTCTTAAGGACAACAAGATAGGCGCAAATACATAGGGCCAGTGGCGCAATGGATAACGCGTCTGACTACGGATCAGAAGATTGTAGGTTCGACTCCTATCTGGCTCGGAAGGGTTGTAGGTCTCTTTTTCATTATGTTCCTGTGGTATTCTTATTTACCTCAGACTTAATGTAGGTTCAATATTCTCCAGCAGGACTCATCCAGCAGTTGTTCCACGGTAGAGCTGCAGTAATAGGACCACGGCTAGTTAAACGTTTCCCATTTGCTGCTGGACTCTACATGACGGCCGTCACGTGGTGTGCTGCTTTTGTATTTCAACATGGGTCCCTGATTCTCTTAACTACATAAAAAAGCTTGTTGACAAAAGTGTGTGTGCGCGCGAGGGTCTGTGGACGCAGGCAGGTGTGTGCAATTGAATGCTTACCCATTTACATTTGTGAGAGGGACAAACCAACTCCTCGTGGGCTGCAGGCTTACAACTGGTAGCCCCAGTAGCCAGGCAGAACCACAGTTAAGGAGAGAGAGGAAGTTGGTCCATTATTAGAGAAGAACCATGAGCATCTTGCCCTGCTACCTTCTTCCCCTCTCAGCCACGATCGGCCAAGACCTCTCTATTAGGGCGGAGGGTGAACATTTCTTGGACCTCAGAAACTTAGGGATGTAGACCCAATATGTCCTCCAAGCGCCTAGAGACCTGGTGCCCAATCTGGCGTGGTGTTTTTCAGCATACCCGACCAATCTGGTTGCAAGGCAGATTTTAACAGTACTGCTGAAAAGGGACTCCCAGGCATCCCTGAGGCCATCATTTGCATAGGCCCTGCCCTTCTCTTTATCCTGCTTCCCACAAAGCAACTCATCACTAGCAGCAGTATAGATTTGGAGGTGGTGAAGAATAATGACAGGGAGGCTGAAAAAGAGAAAGAAAAGTCCCAGAAGTCCAGCAGGCTTCCTTGTAAAATGCTGCTGGACATAGAGCGCACCTTCTTTACTGCAAGGCAAATACATTAAAAATGTTGAGGAGAGACAATTTAAAAATACATATTACATGACACAGGACTGGAACCTGCTTTATTATTTCAATAAGTCTTGAAAACAAAGAAGATTTCTCTCCTAAAAGCTGTTAAAAATATGGAACGCTTCACGAATTTGCGTGTCATCCTTGCGCAGGGGCCATGCTAATCTTCTCTGTATCGTTCCAATTTTAGTATATGTGCTGCCGAAGCGAGCACACTGTATTGATGAACTGACAATGTTTATAAACTCTCTAAATCCACAGTCTCTAGACATAGGGTGGCCTGGCAGAGATGCTCAGATGGCCAGTAAGCATTCAAATCTGAGCCAATGGGCAAAAATGTATGAAGAGTAGCAATCCATTATTCTTCACTGCATTCATGGTCCAAGACTTCACACACCGTAAGTATGTAGATTATGCCAGGGTTGCAAAGGCTCATGGTTTGGGCTACAGACAAGGAGCATTGTGACATCACGCTGCCTGTGGAACTTTGATATTAAAGGCGAAACAGCTGCACAGTAGGTTAGGTGAAGTGCTCTGAGTGTGGAAAGGCAGCATGCTTGGGTCCCTGGACAAGGTGAGCCTACGACAAGGTGTCTGAATTTTAACCCCTATTGTAATATTAAACTCCCTTTTGTTGTACCCGCCTACTTACTAAGGAGTTCACAAGCTCAGCCCCACACAGACCTGGAGCTGATTATGTTAACCCAGAGTATTTAAGAAACTGAGCCTGATCTAAAAGATTTTCTTGGATCTAGGAACATTTTGCCTAGCTTTTAGGTCCTTCCTTCTCCTAAAGTCCTTTGTACAACTTAGGAAAACCTCATAGAACAGACTTTCAGGTGGTCAGATGGGTTTCCTTGTGCCTTCACACACACACACACACACACACACGCTTTCTAGCCCTCTTAAGGACAACAAGATAGGTGCAAATACATAGGGCCAGTAGCGCAATGGATAACGCGTCTGACTACGGATCAGAAGATTGTAGGTTCGACTCCTATCTGGCTCGGAAGGGTTGTAGGTCTCTTTTTCATTATGTTCCTGTGGTATTCTTATTTACCTCAGACTTAATGTAGGTTCAATATTCTCCAGCAGGACTCATCCAGCAGTTGTTCCACGGTAGAGCTGCAGTAATAGGACCACGGCTAGTTAAACGTTTCCCATTTGCTGCTGGACTCTACATGACGGCCGTCACGTGGTGTGCTGCTTTTGTATTTCAACATGGGTCCCTGATTCTCTTAACTACATAAAAAAGCTTGTTGACAAAAGTGTGTGTGCGCGCGAGGGTCTGTGGACGCAGGCAGGTGTGTGCAATTGAATGCTTACCCATTTACATTTGTGAGAGGGACAAACCAACTCCTTGTGGGCTGCAGGCTTACAACTGGTAGCCCCAGTAGCCAGGCAGAACCACAGTTAAGGAGAGAGAGGAAGTTGGTCCATTATTAGAGAAGAACCATGAGCATCTTGCCCTGCTACCTTCTTCCCCTCTCAGCCACGATCGGCCACGATCGGCCAAGACCTCTCTATTAGGGCGGAGGGTGAACATTTCTTGGACCTCAGAAACTTAGGGATGTAGACCCAATATGTCCTCCAAGCGCCTAGAGACCTGGTGCCCAATCTGGCGTGGTGTTTTTCAGCATACCCGACCAATCTGGTTGCAAGGCAGATTTTAACAGTACTGCTGAAAAGGGACTCCCAGGCATCCCTGAGGCCATCATTTGCATAGGCCCTGCCCTTCTCTTTATCCTGCTTCCCACAAAGCAACTCATCACTAGCAGCAGTATAGATTTGGAGGTGGTGAAGAATAATGACAGGGAGGCTGAAAAAGAGAAAGAAAAGTCCCAGAAGTCCAGCAGGCTTCCTTGTAAAATGCTGCTGGACATAGAGCGCACCTTCTTTACTGCAAGGCAAATACATTAAAAATGTTGAGGAGAGACAATTTAAAAATACATATTACATGACACAGGACTGGAACCTGCTTTATTATTTCAATAAGTCTTGAAAACAAAGAAGATTTCTCTCCTAAAAGCTGTTAAAAATATGGAACGCTTCACGAATTTGCGTGTCATCCTTGCGCAGGGGCCATGCTAATCTTCTCTGTATCGTTCCAATTTTAGTATATGTGCTGCCAAAGCGAGCACACTGTATTGATGAACTGACAATGTTTATAAACTCTCTAAATCCACAGTCTCTAGACATAGGGTGGCCTGGCAGAGATGCTCAGATGGCCAGTAAGCATTCAAATCTGAGCCAATGGGCAAAAATGTATGAAGAGTAGCAATCCATTATTCTTGACTGCATTCGTGGTCCAAGACTTCACACACCGTAAGTATGTAGATTATGCCAGGGTTGCAAAGGCTCATGGTTTGGGCTACAGACAAGGAGCATTGTGACATCACGCTGCCTGTGGAACTTTGATATTAAAGGCGAAACAGCTGCACAGTAGGTTAGGTGAAGTGCTCTGAGTGTGGAAAGGCAGCATGCTTGGGTCCCTGGACAAGGTGAGCCTACGACAAGGTGTCTGAATTTTAACCCCTATTGTAATATTAAACTCCCTTTTGTTGTACCCGCCTACTTACTAAGGAGTTCACAAGCTCAGCCCCACACAGACCTGGAGCTGATTATGTTAACCCAGAGTATTTAAGAAACTGAGCCTGATCTAAAAGATTTTCTTGGATCTAGGACCATTTTGCCTAGCTTTTAGGTCCTTCCTTCTCCTAAAGTCCTTTGTACAACTTAGGAAAACCTCATAGAACAGACTTTCAGGTGGTCAGATGGGTTTCCTTGTGCCTTCACACACACACACACACACACACACACACACACACACACGCTTTCTAGCCCTCTTAAGGACAAAAAGATAGGTGCAAATACATAGGGCCAGTGGCGCAATGGATAACGCGTCTGACTACGGATCAGAAGATTGTAGGTTCGACTCCTATCTGGCTCGGAAGGGTTGTAGGTCTCTTTTTCATTATGTTCCTGTGGTATTCTTATTTACCTCAGACTTAATGTAGGTTCAATATTCTCCAGCAGGACTCATCCAGCAGTTGTTCCACGGTAGAGCTGCAGTAATAGGACCACGGCTAGTTAAACGTTTCCCATTTGCTGCTGGACTCTACATGACGGCCGTCACGTGGTGTGCTGCTTTTGTATTTCAACATGGGTCCCTGATTCTCTTAACTACATAAAAAAGCTTGTTGACAAAAGTGTGTGTGCGCGCGAGGGTCTGTGGACGCAGGCAGGTGTGTGCAATTGAATGCTTACCCATTTACATTTGTGAGAGGGACAAACCAACTCCTTGTGGGCTGCAGGCTTACAACTGGTAGCCCCAGTAGCCAGGCAGAACCACAGTTAAGGAGAGAGAGGAAGTTGGTCCATTATTAGAGAAGAACCATGAGCATCTTGCCCTGCTACCTTCTTCCCCTCTCAGCCACGATCAGCCACGATCGGCCAAGACCTCTCTATTAGGGCGGAGGGTGAACATTTCTTGGACCTCAGAAACTTAGGGATGTAGACCCAATATGTCCTCCAAGCGCCTAGAGACCTGGTGCCCAATCTGGCTTGGTGTTTTTCAGCATACCCGACCAATCTGGTTGCAAGGCAGATTTTAACAGTACTGCTGAAAAGGGACTCCCAGGCATCCCTGAGGCCATCATTTGCATAGGCCCTGCCCTTCTCTTTATCCTGCTTCCCACAAAGCAACTCATCACTAGCAGCAGTATAGATTTGGAGGTGGTGAAGAATAATGACAGGGAGGCTGAAAAAGAGAAAGAAAAGTCCCAGAAGTCCAGCAGGCTTCCTTGGAAAATGCTGCTGGACATAGAGCGCACCTTCTTTACTGCAAGGCAAATACATTAAAAATGTTGAGGAGAGACAATTTAAAAATACATATTACATGACACAGGACTGGAACCTGCTTTATTATTTCAATAAGTCTTGAAAACAAAGAAGATTTCTCTCCTAAAAGCTGTTAAAAATATGGAACGCTTCACGAATTTGCGTGTCATCCTTGCGCAGGGGCCATGCTAATCTTCTCTGTATCGTTCCAATTTTAGTATATGTGCTGCCGAAGCGAGCACACTTTATTGATGAACTGACAATGTTTATAAACTCTCTAAATCCACAGTCTCTAGACATAGGGTGGCCTGGCAGAGATGCTCAGATGGCCAGTAAGCATTCAAATCTGAGCCAATGGGCAAAAATGTATGAAGAGTAGCAATCCATTATTCTTCACTGCATTCATGGTCCAAGACTTCACACACCGTAAGTATGTAGATTATGCCAGGGTTGCAAAGGCTCATGGTTTGGGCTACAGACAAGGAGCATTGTGACATCACGCTGCCTGTGGAACGTTGATATTAAAGGCGAAACAGCTGCACAGTAGGTTAGGTGAAGTGCTCTGAGTGTGGAAAGGCAGCATGCTTGGGTCCCTGGACAAGGTGAGCCTACGACAAGGTGTCTGAATTTTAACCCCTATTGTAATATTAAACTCCCTTTTGTTGTACCCGCCTACTTACTAAGGAGTTCACAAGCTCAGCCCCACACAGACCTGGAGCTGATTATGTTAACCCAGAGTATTTAAGAAACTGAGCCTGATCTAAAAGATTTTCTTGGATCTAGGACCATTTTGCCTAGCTTTTAGGTCCTTCCTTCTCCTAAAGTCCTTTGTACAACTTAGGAAAACCTCATAGAACAGACTTTCAGGTGGTCAGATGGGTTTCCTTGTGCCTTCACACACACACACACACACACACACACACACGCTTTCTAGCCCTCTTAAGGACAACAAGATAGGCGCAAATACATAGGGCCAGTGGCGCAATGGATAACGCGTCTGACTACGGATCAGAAGATTGTAGGTTCGACTCCTATCTGGCTCGGAAGGGTTGTAGGTCTCTTTTTCATTATGTTCCTGTGGTATTCTTATTTACCTCAGACTTAATGTAGGTTCAATATTCTCCAGCAGGACTCATCCAGCAGTTGTTCCACGGTAGAGCTGCAGTAATAGGACCACGGCTAGTTAAACGTTTCCCATTTGCTGCTGGACTCTACATGACGGCCGTCACGTGGTGTGCTGCTTTTGTATTTCAACATGGGTCCCTGATTCTCTTAACTACATAAAAAAGCTTGTTGACAAAAGTGTGTGTGCGCGCGAGGGTCTGTGGACGCAGGCAGGTGTGTGCAATTGAATGCTTACCCATTTACATTTGTGAGAGGGACAAACCAACTCCTCGTGGGCTGCAGGCTTACAACTGGTAGCCCCAGTAGCCAGGCAGAACCACAGTTAAGGAGAGAGAGGAAGTTGGTCCATTATTAGAGAAGAACCATGAGCATCTTGCCCTGCTACCTTCTTCCCCTCTCAGCCACGATCGGCCACGATCGGCCAAGACCTCTCTATTAGGGCGGAGGGTGAACATTTCTTGGACCTCAGAAACTTAGGGATGTAGACCCAATATGTCCTCCAAGCGCCTAGAGACCTGGTGCCCAATCTGGCGTGGTGTTTTTCAGCATACCCGACCAATCTGGTTGCAAGGCAGATTTTAACAGTACTGCTGAAAAGGGACTCCCAGGCATCCCTGAGGCCATCATTTGCATAGGCCCTGCCCTTCTCTTTATCCTGCTTCCCACAAAGCAACTCATCACTAGCAGCAGTATAGATTTGGAGGTGGTGAAGAATAATGACAGGGAGGCTGAAAAAGAGAAAGAAAAGTCCCAGAAGTCCAGCAGGCTTCCTTGTAAAATGCTGCTGGACATAGAGCGCACCTTCTTTACTGCAAGGCAAATACATTAAAAATGTTGAGGAGAGACAATTTAAAAATACATATTACATGACACAGGACTGGAACCTGCTTTATTATTTCAATAAGTCTTGAAAACAAAGAAGATTTCTCTCCTAAAAGCTGTTAAAAATATGGAACGCTTCACGAATTTGCGTGTCATCCTTGCGCAGGGGCCATGCTAATCTTCTCTGTATCGTTCCAATTTTAGTATATGTGCTGCCAAAGCGAGCACACTGTATTGATGAACTGACAATGTTTATAAACTCTCTAAATCCACAGTCTCTAGACATAGGGTGGCCTGGCAGAGATGCTCAGATGGCCAGTAAGCATTCAAATCTGAGCCAATGGGCAAAAATGTATGAAGAGTAGCAATCCATTATTCTTGACTGCATTCGTGGTCCAAGACTTCACACACCGTAAGTATGTAGATTATGCCAGGGTTGCAAAGGCTCATGGTTTGGGCTACAGACAAGGAGCATTGTGACATCACGCTGCCTGTGGAACTTTGATATTAAAGGCGAAACAGCTGCACAGTAGGTTAGGTGAAGTGCTCTGAGTGTGGAAAGGCAGCATGCTTGGGTCCCTGGACAAGGTGAGCCTACGACAAGGTGTCTGAATTTTAACCCCTATTGTAATATTAAACTCCCTTTTGTTGTACCCGCCTACTTACTAAGGAGTTCACAAGCTCAGCCCCACACAGACCTGGAGCTGATTATGTTAACCCAGAGTATTTAAGAAACTGAGCCTGATCTAAAAGATTTTCTTGGATCTAGGACCATTTTGCCTAGCTTTTAGGTCCTTCCTTCTCCTAAAGTCCTTTGTACAACTTAGGAAAACCTCATAGAACAGACTTTCAGGTGGTCAGATGGGTTTCCTTGTGCCTTCACACACACACACACACACACACACACGCTTTCTAGCCCTCTTAAGGACAACAAGATAGGCGCAAATACATAGGGCCAGTGGCGCAATGGATAACGCGTCTGACTACGGATCAGAAGATTGTAGGTTCGACTCCTATCTGGCTCGGAAGGGTTGTAGGTCTCTTTTTCATTATGTTCCTGTGGTATTCTTATTTACCTCAGACTTAATGTAGGTTCAATATTCTCCAGCAGGACTCATCCAGCAGTTGTTCCACGGTAGAGCTGCAGTAATAGGACCACGGCTAGTTAAACGTTTCCCATTTGCTGCTGGACTCTACATGACGGCCGTCACGTGGTGTGCTGCTTTTGTATTTCAACATGGGTCCCTGATTCTCTTAACTACATAAAAAAGCTTGTTGACAAAAGTGTGTGTGCGCGCGAGGGTCTGTGGACGCAGGCAGGTGTGTGCAATTGAATGCTTACCCATTTACATTTGTGAGAGGGACAAACCAACTCCTCGTGGGCTGCAGGCTTACAACTGGTAGCCCCAGTAGCCAGGCAGAACCACAGTTAAGGAGAGAGAGGAAGTTGGTCCATTATTAGAGAAGAACCATGAGCATCTTGCCCTGCTACCTTCTTCCCCTCTCAGCCACGATCGGCCAAGACCTCTCTATTAGGGCGGAGGGTGAACATTTCTTGGACCTCAGAAACTTAGGGATGTAGACCCAATATGTCCTCCAAGCGCCTAGAGACCTGGTGCCCAATCTGGCGTGGTGTTTTTCAGCATACCCGACCAATCTGGTTGCAAGGCAGATTTTAACAGTACTGCTGAAAAGGGACTCCCAGGCATCCCTGAGGCCATCATTTGCATAGGCCCTGCCCTTCTCTTTATCCTGCTTCCCACAAAGCAACTCATCACTAGCAGCAGTATAGATTTGGAGGTGGTGAAGAATAATGACAGGGAGGCTGAAAAAGAGAAAGAAAAGTCCCAGAAGTCCAGCAGGCTTCCTTGTAAAATGCTGCTGGACATAGAGCGCACCTTCTTTACTGCAAGGCAAATACATTAAAAATGTTGAGGAGAGACAATTTAAAAATACATATTACATGACACAGGACTGGAACCTGCTTTATTATTTCAATAAGTCTTGAAAACAAAGAAGATTTCTCTCCTAAAAGCTGTTAAAAATATGGAACGCTTCACGAATTTGCGTGTCATCCTTGCGCAGGGGCCATGCTAATCTTCTCTGTATCGTTCCAATTTTAGTATATGTGCTGCCGAAGCGAGCACACTGTATTGATGAACTGACAATGTTTATAAACTCTCTAAATCCACAGTCTCTAGACATAGGGTGGCCTGGCAGAGATGCTCAGATGGCCAGTAAGCATTCAAATCTGAGCCAATGGGCAAAAATGTATGAAGAGTAGCAATCCATTATTCTTCACTGCATTCATGGTCCAAGACTTCACACACCGTAAGTATGTAGATTATGCCAGGGTTGCAAAGGCTCATGGTTTGGGCTACAGACAAGGAGCATTGTGACATCACGCTGCCTGTGGAACTTTGATATTAAAGGCGAAACAGCTGCACAGTAGGTTAGGTGAAGTGCTCTGAGTGTGGAAAGGCAGCATGCTTGGGTCCCTGGACAAGGTGAGCCTACGACAAGGTGTCTGAATTTTAACCCCTATTGTAATATTAAACTCCCTTTTGTTGTACCCGCCTACTTACTAAGGAGTTCACAAGCTCAGCCCCACACAGACCTGGAGCTGATTATGTTAACCCAGAGTATTTAAGAAACTGAGCCTGATCTAAAAGATTTTCTTGGATCTAGGAACATTTTGCCTAGCTTTTAGGTCCTTCCTTCTCCTAAAGTCCTTTGTACAACTTAGGAAAACCTCATAGAACAGACTTTCAGGTGGTCAGATGGGTTTCCTTGTGCCTTCACACACACACACACACACACACACGCTTTCTAGCCCTCTTAAGGACAACAAGATAGGTGCAAATACATAGGGCCAGTAGCGCAATGGATAACGCGTCTGACTACGGATCAGAAGATTGTAGGTTCGACTCCTATCTGGCTCGGAAGGGTTGTAGGTCTCTTTTTCATTATGTTCCTGTGGTATTCTTATTTACCTCAGACTTAATGTAGGTTCAATATTCTCCAGCAGGACTCATCCAGCAGTTGTTCCACGGTAGAGCTGCAGTAATAGGACCACGGCTAGTTAAACGTTTCCCATTTGCTGCTGGACTCTACATGACGGCCGTCACGTGGTGTGCTGCTTTTGTATTTCAACATGGGTCCCTGATTCTCTTAACTACATAAAAAAGCTTGTTGACAAAAGTGTGTGTGCGCGCGAGGGTCTGTGGACGCAGGCAGGTGTGTGCAATTGAATGCTTACCCATTTACATTTGTGAGAGGGACAAACCAACTCCTTGTGGGCTGCAGGCTTACAACTGGTAGCCCCAGTAGCCAGGCAGAACCACAGTTAAGGAGAGAGAGGAAGTTGGTCCATTATTAGAGAAGAACCATGAGCATCTTGCCCTGCTACCTTCTTCCCCTCTCAGCCACGATCGGCCACGATCGGCCAAGACCTCTCTATTAGGGCGGAGGGTGAACATTTCTTGGACCTCAGAAACTTAGGGATGTAGACCCAATATGTCCTCCAAGCGCCTAGAGACCTGGTGCCCAATCTGGCGTGGTGTTTTTCAGCATACCCGACCAATCTGGTTGCAAGGCAGATTTTAACAGTACTGCTGAAAAGGGACTCCCAGGCATCCCTGAGGCCATCATTTGCATAGGCCCTGCCCTTCTCTTTATCCTGCTTCCCACAAAGCAACTCATCACTAGCAGCAGTATAGATTTGGAGGTGGTGAAGAATAATGACAGGGAGGCTGAAAAAGAGAAAGAAAAGTCCCAGAAGTCCAGCAGGCTTCCTTGTAAAATGCTGCTGGACATAGAGCGCACCTTCTTTACTGCAAGGCAAATACATTAAAAATGTTGAGGAGAGACAATTTAAAAATACATATTACATGACACAGGACTGGAACCTGCTTTATTATTTCAATAAGTCTTGAAAACAAAGAAGATTTCTCTCCTAAAAGCTGTTAAAAATATGGAACGCTTCACGAATTTGCGTGTCATCCTTGCGCAGGGGCCATGCTAATCTTCTCTGTATCGTTCCAATTTTAGTATATGTGCTGCCAAAGCGAGCACACTGTATTGATGAACTGACAATGTTTATAAACTCTCTAAATCCACAGTCTCTAGACATAGGGTGGCCTGGCAGAGATGCTCAGATGGCCAGTAAGCATTCAAATCTGAGCCAATGGGCAAAAATGTATGAAGAGTAGCAATCCATTATTCTTGACTGCATTCGTGGTCCAAGACTTCACACACCGTAAGTATGTAGATTATGCCAGGGTTGCAAAGGCTCATGGTTTGGGCTACAGACAAGGAGCATTGTGACATCACGCTGCCTGTGGAACTTTGATATTAAAGGCGAAACAGCTGCACAGTAGGTTAGGTGAAGTGCTCTGAGTGTGGAAAGGCAGCATGCTTGGGTCCCTGGACAAGGTGAGCCTACGACAAGGTGTCTGAATTTTAACCCCTATTGTAATATTAAACTCCCTTTTGTTGTACCCGCCTACTTACTAAGGAGTTCACAAGCTCAGCCCCACACAGACCTGGAGCTGATTATGTTAACCCAGAGTATTTAAGAAACTGAGCCTGATCTAAAAGATTTTCTTGGATCTAGGACCATTTTGCCTAGCTTTTAGGTCCTTCCTTCTCCTAAAGTCCTTTGTACAACTTAGGAAAACCTCATAGAACAGACTTTCAGGTGGTCAGATGGGTTTCCTTGTGCCTTCACACACACACACACACACACACACACACACACACACACGCTTTCTAGCCCTCTTAAGGACAAAAAGATAGGTGCAAATACATAGGGCCAGTGGCGCAATGGATAACGCGTCTGACTACGGATCAGAAGATTGTAGGTTCGACTCCTATCTGGCTCGGAAGGGTTGTAGGTCTCTTTTTCATTATGTTCCTGTGGTATTCTTATTTACCTCAGACTTAATGTAGGTTCAATATTCTCCAGCAGGACTCATCCAGCAGTTGTTCCACGGTAGAGCTGCAGTAATAGGACCACGGCTAGTTAAACGTTTCCCATTTGCTGCTGGACTCTACATGACGGCCGTCACGTGGTGTGCTGCTTTTGTATTTCAACATGGGTCCCTGATTCTCTTAACTACATAAAAAAGCTTGTTGACAAAAGTGTGTGTGCGCGCGAGGGTCTGTGGACGCAGGCAGGTGTGTGCAATTGAATGCTTACCCATTTACATTTGTGAGAGGGACAAACCAACTCCTTGTGGGCTGCAGGCTTACAACTGGTAGCCCCAGTAGCCAGGCAGAACCACAGTTAAGGAGAGAGAGGAAGTTGGTCCATTATTAGAGAAGAACCATGAGCATCTTGCCCTGCTACCTTCTTCCCCTCTCAGCCACGATCAGCCACGATCGGCCAAGACCTCTCTATTAGGGCGGAGGGTGAACATTTCTTGGACCTCAGAAACTTAGGGATGTAGACCCAATATGTCCTCCAAGCGCCTAGAGACCTGGTGCCCAATCTGGCTTGGTGTTTTTCAGCATACCCGACCAATCTGGTTGCAAGGCAGATTTTAACAGTACTGCTGAAAAGGGACTCCCAGGCATCCCTGAGGCCATCATTTGCATAGGCCCTGCCCTTCTCTTTATCCTGCTTCCCACAAAGCAACTCATCACTAGCAGCAGTATAGATTTGGAGGTGGTGAAGAATAATGACAGGGAGGCTGAAAAAGAGAAAGAAAAGTCCCAGAAGTCCAGCAGGCTTCCTTGGAAAATGCTGCTGGACATAGAGCGCACCTTCTTTACTGCAAGGCAAATACATTAAAAATGTTGAGGAGAGACAATTTAAAAATACATATTACATGACACAGGACTGGAACCTGCTTTATTATTTCAATAAGTCTTGAAAACAAAGAAGATTTCTCTCCTAAAAGCTGTTAAAAATATGGAACGCTTCACGAATTTGCGTGTCATCCTTGCGCAGGGGCCATGCTAATCTTCTCTGTATCGTTCCAATTTTAGTATATGTGCTGCCGAAGCGAGCACACTTTATTGATGAACTGACAATGTTTATAAACTCTCTAAATCCACAGTCTCTAGACATAGGGTGGCCTGGCAGAGATGCTCAGATGGCCAGTAAGCATTCAAATCTGAGCCAATGGGCAAAAATGTATGAAGAGTAGCAATCCATTATTCTTCACTGCATTCATGGTCCAAGACTTCACACACCGTAAGTATGTAGATTATGCCAGGGTTGCAAAGGCTCATGGTTTGGGCTACAGACAAGGAGCATTGTGACATCACGCTGCCTGTGGAACGTTGATATTAAAGGCGAAACAGCTGCACAGTAGGTTAGGTGAAGTGCTCTGAGTGTGGAAAGGCAGCATGCTTGGGTCCCTGGACAAGGTGAGCCTACGACAAGGTGTCTGAATTTTAACCCCTATTGTAATATTAAACTCCCTTTTGTTGTACCCGCCTACTTACTAAGGAGTTCACAAGCTCAGCCCCACACAGACCTGGAGCTGATTATGTTAACCCAGAGTATTTAAGAAACTGAGCCTGATCTAAAAGATTTTCTTGGATCTAGGACCATTTTGCCTAGCTTTTAGGTCCTTCCTTCTCCTAAAGTCCTTTGTACAACTTAGGAAAACCTCATAGAACAGACTTTCAGGTGGTCAGATGGGTTTCCTTGTGCCTTCACACACACACACACACACACACACACACACGCTTTCTAGCCCTCTTAAGGACAACAAGATAGGCGCAAATACATAGGGCCAGTGGCGCAATGGATAACGCGTCTGACTACGGATCAGAAGATTGTAGGTTCGACTCCTATCTGGCTCGGAAGGGTTGTAGGTCTCTTTTTCATTATGTTCCTGTGGTATTCTTATTTACCTCAGACTTAATGTAGGTTCAATATTCTCCAGCAGGACTCATCCAGCAGTTGTTCCACGGTAGAGCTGCAGTAATAGGACCACGGCTAGTTAAACGTTTCCCGTTTGCTGCTGGACTCTACATGACGGCCGTCACGTGGTGTGCTGCTTTTGTATTTCAACATGGGTCCCTGATTCTCTTAACTACATAAAAAAGCTTGTTGACAAAAGTGTGTGTGCGCGCGAGGGTCTGTGGACGCAGGCAGGTGTGTGCAATTGAATGCTTACCCATTTACATTTGTGAGAGGGACAAACCAACTCCTTGTGGGCTGCAGGCTTACAACTGGTAGCCCCAGTAGCCAGGCAGAACCACAGTTAAGGAGAGAGAGGAAGTTGGTCCATTATTAGAGAAGAACCATGAGCATTTTGCCCTGCTACCTTCTTCCCCTCTCAGCCACGATCGGCCAAGACCTCTCTATTAGGGCGGAGGGTGAACATTTCTTGGACCTCAGAAACTTAGGGATGTAGACCCAATATGTCCTCCAAGCGCCTAGAGACCTGGTGCCCAATCTGGCGTGGTGTTTTTCAGCATACCCGACCAATCTGGTTGCAAGGCAGATTTTAACAGTACTGCTGAAAAGGGACTCCCAGGCATCCCTGAGGCCATCATTTGCATAGGCCCTGCCCTTCTCTTTATCCTGCTTCCCACAAAGCAACTCATCACTAGCAGCAGTATAGATTTGGAGGTGGTGAAGAATAATGACAGGGAGGCTGAAAAAGAGAAAGAAAAGTCCCAGAAGTCCAGCAGGCTTCCTTGTAAAATGCTGCTGGACATAGAGCGCACCTTCTTTACTGCAAGGCAAATACATTAAAAATGTTGAGGAGAGACAATTTAAAAATACATATTACATGACACAGGACTGGAACCTGCTTTATTATTTCAATAAGTCTTGAAAACAAAGAAGATTTCTCTCCTAAAAGCTGTTAAAAATATGGAACGCTTCACGAATTTGCGTGTCATCCTTGCGCAGGGGCCATGCTAATCTTCTCTGTATCGTTCCAATTTTAGTATATGTGCTGCCAAAGCGAGCACACTGTATTGATGAACTGACAATGTTTATAAACTCTCTAAATCCACAGTCTCTAGACATAGGGTGGCCTGGCAGAGATGCTCAGATGGCCAGTAAGCATTCAAATCTGAGCCAATGGGCAAAAATGTATGAAGAGTAGCAATCCATTATTCTTGACTGCATTCGTGGTCCAAGACTTCACACACCGTAAGTATGTAGATTATGCCAGGGTTGCAAAGGCTCATGGTTTGGGCTACAGACAAGGAGCATTGTGACATCACGCTGCCTGTGGAACTTTGATATTAAAGGCGAAACAGCTGCACAGTAGGTTAGGTGAAGTGCTCTGAGTGTGGAAAGGCAGCATGCTTGGGTCCCTGGACAAGGTGAGCCTACGACAAGGTGTCTGAATTTTAACCCCTATTGTAATATTAAACTCCCTTTTGTTGTACCCGCCTACTTACTAAGGAGTTCACAAGCTCAGCCCCACACAGACCTGGAGCTGATTATGTTAACCCAGAGTATTTAAGAAACTGAGCCTGATCTAAAAGATTTTCTTGGATCTAGGACCATTTTGCCTAGCTTTTAGGTCCTTCCTTCTCCTAAAGTCCTTTGTACAACTTAGGAAAACCTCATAGAACAGACTTTCAGGTGGTCAGATGGGTTTCCTTGTGCCTTCACACACACACACACACACACACACACACACACACACACACACACACACACACACACACACACACACACACACACACACACACACACACACACACACACACACACACACACACACACACACACACACACACACACACACACACACACACACACACACACACACACACACACACACACACACACACACACACACACACACACACACACACACACACACACACACACACACACACACACACACACACACACACACACACACACACACACACACACACACACACACACACACACACACACACACACACACACACACACACACACACACGCTTTCTAGCCCTCTTAAGGACAAAAAGATAGGTGCAAATACATAGGGCCAGTGGCGCAATGGATAACGCGTCTGACTACGGATCAGAAGATTGTAGGTTCGACTCCTATCTGGCTCGGAAGGGTTGTAGGTCTCTTTTTCATTATGTTCCTGTGGTATTCTTATTTACCTCAGACTTAATGTAGGTTCAATATTCTCCAGCAGGACTCATCCAGCAGTTGTTCCACGGTAGAGCTGCAGTAATAGGACCACGGCTAGTTAAACGTTTCCCATTTGCTGCTGGACTCTACATGACGGCCGTCACGTGGTGTGCTGCTTTTGTATTTCAACATGGGTCCCTGATTCTCTTAACTACATAAAAAAGCTTGTTGACAAAAGTGTGTGTGCGCGCGAGGGTCTGTGGACGCAGGCAGGTGTGTGCAATTGAATGCTTACCCATTTACATTTGTGAGAGGGACAAACCAACTCCTCGTGGGCTGCAGGCTTACAACTGGTAGCCCCAGTAGCCAGGCAGAACCACAGTTAAGGAGAGAGAGGAAGTTGGTCCATTATTAGAGAAGAACCATGAGCATCTTGCCCTGCTACCTTCTTCCCCTCTCAGCCACGATCGGCCAAGACCTCTCTATTAGGGCGGAGGGTGAACATTTCTTGGACCTCAGAAACTTAGGGATGTAGACCCAATATGTCCTCCAAGCGCCTAGAGACCTGGTGCCCAATCTGGCGTGGTGTTTTTCAGCATACCCGACCAATCTGGTTGCAAGGCAGATTTTAACAGTACTGCTGAAAAGGGACTCCCAGGCATCCCTGAGGCCATCATTTGCATAGGCCCTGCCCTTCTCTTTATCCTGCTTCCCACAAAGCAACTCATCACTAGCAGCAGTATAGATTTGGAGGTGGTGAAGAATAATGACAGGGAGGCTGAAAAAGAGAAAGAAAAGTCCCAGAAGTCCAGCAGGCTTCCTTGTAAAATGCTGCTGGACATAGAGCGCACCTTCTTTACTGCAAGGCAAATACATTAAAAATGTTGAGGAGAGACAATTTAAAAATACATATTACATGACACAGGACTGGAACCTGCTTTATTATTTCAATAAGTCTTGAAAACAAAGAAGATTTCTCTCCTAAAAGCTGTTAAAAATATGGAACGCTTCACGAATTTGCGTGTCATCCTTGCGCAGGGGCCATGCTAATCTTCTCTGTATCGTTCCAATTTTAGTATATGTGCTGCCGAAGCGAGCACACTGTATTGATGAACTGACAATGTTTATAAACTCTCTAAATCCACAGTCTCTAGACATAGGGTGGCCTGGCAGAGATGCTCAGATGGCCAGTAAGCATTCAAATCTGAGCCAATGGGCAAAAATGTATGAAGAGTAGCAATCCATTATTCTTCACTGCATTCATGGTCCAAGACTTCACACACCGTAAGTATGTAGATTATGCCAGGGTTGCAAAGGCTCATGGTTTGGGCTACAGACAAGGAGCATTGTGACATCACGCTGCCTGTGGAACTTTGATATTAAAGGCGAAACAGCTGCACAGTAGGTTAGGTGAAGTGCTCTGAGTGTGGAAAGGCAGCATGCTTGGGTCCCTGGACAAGGTGAGCCTACGACAAGGTGTCTGAATTTTAACCCCTATTGTAATATTAAACTCCCTTTTGTTGTACCCGCCTACTTACTAAGGAGTTCACAAGCTCAGCCCCACACAGACCTGGAGCTGATTATGTTAACCCAGAGTATTTAAGAAACTGAGCCTGATCTAAAAGATTTTCTTGGATCTAGGAACATTTTGCCTAGCTTTTAGGTCCTTCCTTCTCCTAAAGTCCTTTGTACAACTTAGGAAAACCTCATAGAACAGACTTTCAGGTGGTCAGATGGGTTTCCTTGTGCCTTCACACACACACACACACACACACACGCTTTCTAGCCCTCTTAAGGACAACAAGATAGGTGCAAATACATAGGGCCAGTAGCGCAATGGATAACGCGTCTGACTACGGATCAGAAGATTGTAGGTTCGACTCCTATCTGGCTCGGAAGGGTTGTAGGTCTCTTTTTCATTATGTTCCTGTGGTATTCTTATTTACCTCAGACTTAATGTAGGTTCAATATTCTCCAGCAGGACTCATCCAGCAGTTGTTCCACGGTAGAGCTGCAGTAATAGGACCACGGCTAGTTAAACGTTTCCCATTTGCTGCTGGACTCTACATGACGGCCGTCACGTGGTGTGCTGCTTTTGTATTTCAACATGGGTCCCTGATTCTCTTAACTACATAAAAAAGCTTGTTGACAAAAGTGTGTGTGCGCGCGAGGGTCTGTGGACGCAGGCAGGTGTGTGCAATTGAATGCTTACCCATTTACATTTGTGAGAGGGACAAACCAACTCCTTGTGGGCTGCAGGCTTACAACTGGTAGCCCCAGTAGCCAGGCAGAACCACAGTTAAGGAGAGAGAGGAAGTTGGTCCATTATTAGAGAAGAACCATGAGCATCTTGCCCTGCTACCTTCTTCCCCTCTCAGCCACGATCGGCCACGATCGGCCAAGACCTCTCTATTAGGGCGGAGGGTGAACATTTCTTGGACCTCAGAAACTTAGGGATGTAGACCCAATATGTCCTCCAAGCGCCTAGACACCTGGTGACCAATCTGGCATGGTGTTTTTCAGCATACCTGACCAATCTGGTTGCAAGGCAGATTTTAACAGTACTGCTGAAAAGGGACTCCCAGGCATCCCTGAGGCCATCATTTGCATAGGCCCTGCCCTTCTCTTTATCCTGCTTCCCACAAAGCAACTCATCACTAGCAGCAGTATAGATTTGGAGGTGGTGAAGAATAATGACAGGGAGGCTGAAAAAGAGAAAGAAAAGTCCCAGAAGTCCTGCAGGCTTCCTTGCTAAATGCTGCTGGACATAGAGCGCACCTTCTTTACTGCAAGGCAAATACATTAAAAATGTTGAGGAGAGACAATTTAAAAATACATATTACATGACACAGGACTGGAACCTGCTTTATTATTTCAATAAGTCTTGAAAACAAAGAAGATTTCTCTCCTAAAAGCTGTTAAAAATATGGAACGCTTCACGAATTTGCGTGTCATCCTTGCGCAGGGGCCATGCTAATCTTCTCTGTATCGTTCCAATTTTAGTATATGTGCTGCCAAAGCGAGCACACTGTATTGATGAACTGACAATGTTTATAAACTCTCTAAATCCACAGTCTCTAGACATAGGGTGGCCTGGCAGAGATGCTCAGATGGCCAGTAAGCATTCAAATCTGAGCCAATGGGCAAAAATGTATGAAGAGTAGCAATCCATTATTCTTGACTGCATTCGTGGTCCAAGACTTCACACACCGTAAGTATGTAGATTATGCCAGGGTTGCAAAGGCTCATGGTTTGGGCTACAGACAAGGAGCATTGTGACATCACGCTGCCTGTGGAACTTTGATATTAAAGGCGAAACAGCTGCACAGTAGGTTAGGTGAAGTGCTCTGAGTGTGGAAAGGCAGCATGCTTGGGTCCCTGGACAAGGTGAGCCTACGACAAGGTGTCTGAATTTTAACCCCTATTGTAATATTAAACTCCCTTTTGTTGTACCCGCCTACTTACTAAGGAGTTCACAAGCTCAGCCCCACACAGACCTGGAGCTGATTATGTTAACCCAGAGTATTTAAGAAACTGAGCCTGATCTAAAAGATTTTCTTGGATCTAGGACCATTTTGCCTAGCTTTTAGGTCCTTCCTTCTCCTAAAGTCCTTTGTACAACTTAGGAAAACCTCATAGAACAGACTTTCAGGTGGTCAGATGGGTTTCCTTGTGCCTTCACACACACACACACACACACACACACACACACACACACGCTTTCTAGCCCTCTTAAGGACAAAAAGATAGGTGCAAATACATAGGGCCAGTGGCGCAATGGATAACGCGTCTGACTACGGATCAGAAGATTGTAGGTTCGACTCCTATCTGGCTCGGAAGGGTTGTAGGTCTCTTTTTCATTATGTTCCTGTGGTATTCTTATTTACCTCAGACTTAATGTAGGTTCAATATTCTCCAGCAGGACTCATCCAGCAGTTGTTCCACGGTAGAGCTGCAGTAATAGGACCACGGCTAGTTAAACGTTTCCCATTTGCTGCTGGACTCTACATGACGGCCGTCACGTGGTGTGCTGCTTTTGTATTTCAACATGGGTCCCTGATTCTCTTAACTACATAAAAAAGCTTGTTGACAAAAGTGTGTGTGCGCGCGAGGGTCTGTGGACGCAGGCAGGTGTGTGCAATTGAATGCTTACCCATTTACATTTGTGAGAGGGACAAACCAACTCCTTGTGGGCTGCAGGCTTACAACTGGTAGCCCCAGTAGCCAGGCAGAACCACAGTTAAGGAGAGAGAGGAAGTTGGTCCATTATTAGAGAAGAACCATGAGCATCTTGCCCTGCTACCTTCTTCCCCTCTCAGCCACGATCGGCCACGATCGGCCAAGACCTCTCTATTAGGGCGGAGGGTGAACATTTCTTGGACCTCAGAAACTTAGGGATGTAGACCCAATATGTCCTCCAAGCGCCTAGACACCTGGTGACCAATCTGGCATGGTGTTTTTCAGCATACCTGACCAATCTGGTTGCAAGGCAGATTTTAACAGTACTGCTGAAAAGGGACTCCCAGGCATCCCTGAGGCCATCATTTGCATAGGCCCTGCCCTTCTCTTTATCCTGCTTCCCACAAAGCAACTCATCACTAGCAGCAGTATAGATTTGGAGGTGGTGAAGAATAATGACAGGGAGGCTGAAAAAGAGAAAGAAAAGTCCCAGAAGTCCTGCAGGCTTCCTTGCTAAATGCTGCTGGACATAGAGCGCACCTTCTTTACTGCAAGGCAAATACATTAAAAATGTTGAGGAGAGACAATTTAAAAATACATATTACATGACACAGGACTGGAACCTGCTTTATTATTTCAATAAGTCTTGAAAACAAAGAAGATTTCTCTCCTAAAAGCTGTTAAAAATATGGAACGCTTCACGAATTTGCGTGTCATCCTTGCGCAGGGGCCATGCTAATCTTCTCTGTATCGTTCCAATTTTAGTATATGTGCTGCCAAAGCGAGCACACTGTATTGATGAACTGACAATGTTTATAAACTCTCTAAATCCACAGTCTCTAGACATAGGGTGGCCTGGCAGAGATGCTCAGATGGCCAGTAAGCATTCAAATCTGAGCCAATGGGCAAAAATGTATGAAGAGTAGCAATCCATTATTCTTGACTGCATTCGTGGTCCAAGACTTCACACACCGTAAGTATGTAGATTATGCCAGGGTTGCAAAGGCTCATGGTTTGGGCTACAGACAAGGAGCATTGTGACATCACGCTGCCTGTGGAACTTTGATATTAAAGGCGAAACAGCTGCACAGTAGGTTAGGTGAAGTGCTCTGAGTGTGGAAAGGCAGCATGCTTGGGTCCCTGGACAAGGTGAGCCTACGACAAGGTGTCTGAATTTTAACCCCTATTGTAATATTAAACTCCCTTTTGTTGTACCCGCCTACTTACTAAGGAGTTCACAAGCTCAGCCCCACACAGACCTGGAGCTGATTATGTTAACCCAGAGTATTTAAGAAACTGAGCCTGATCTAAAAGATTTTCTTGGATCTAGGACCATTTTGCCTAGCTTTTAGGTCCTTCCTTCTCCTAAAGTCCTTTGTACAACTTAGGAAAACCTCATAGAACAGACTTTCAGGTGGTCAGATGGGTTTCCTTGTGCCTTCACACACACACACACACACACACACACACACACACACACACGCTTTCTAGCCCTCTTAAGGACAAAAAGATAGGTGCAAATACATAGGGCCAGTGGCGCAATGGATAACGCGTCTGACTACGGATCAGAAGATTGTAGGTTCGACTCCTATCTGGCTCGGAAGGGTTGTAGGTCTCTTTTTCATTATGTTCCTGTGGTATTCTTATTTACCTCAGACTTAATGTAGGTTCAATATTCTCCAGCAGGACTCATCCAGCAGTTGTTCCACGGTAGAGCTGCAGTAATAGGACCACGGCTAGTTAAACGTTTCCCATTTGCTGCTGGACTCTACATGACGGCCGTCACGTGGTGTGCTGCTTTTGTATTTCAACATGGGTCCCTGATTCTCTTAACTACATAAAAAAGCTTGTTGACAAAAGTGTGTGTGCGCGCGAGGGTCTGTGGACGCAGGCAGGTGTGTGCAATTGAATGCTTACCCATTTACATTTGTGAGAGGGACAAACCAACTCCTTGTGGGCTGCAGGCTTACAACTGGTAGCCCCAGTAGCCAGGCAGAACCACAGTTAAGGAGAGAGAGGAAGTTGGTCCATTATTAGAGAAGAACCATGAGCATCTTGCCCTGCTACCTTCTTCCCCTCTCAGCCACGATCAGCCACGATCGGCCAAGACCTCTCTATTAGGGCGGAGGGTGAACATTTCTTGGACCTCAGAAACTTAGGGATGTAGACCCAATATGTCCTCCAAGCGCCTAGAGACCTGGTGCCCAATCTGGCTTGGTGTTTTTCAGCATACCCGACCAATCTGGTTGCAAGGCAGATTTTAACAGTACTGCTGAAAAGGGACTCCCAGGCATCCCTGAGGCCATCATTTGCATAGGCCCTGCCCTTCTCTTTATCCTGCTTCCCACAAAGCAACTCATCACTAGCAGCAGTATAGATTTGGAGGTGGTGAAGAATAATGACAGGGAGGCTGAAAAAGAGAAAGAAAAGTCCCAGAAGTCCAGCAGGCTTCCTTGGAAAATGCTGCTGGACATAGAGCGCACCTTCTTTACTGCAAGGCAAATACATTAAAAATGTTGAGGAGAGACAATTTAAAAATACATATTACATGACACAGGACTGGAACCTGCTTTATTATTTCAATAAGTCTTGAAAACAAAGAAGATTTCTCTCCTAAAAGCTGTTAAAAATATGGAACGCTTCACGAATTTGCGTGTCATCCTTGCGCAGGGGCCATGCTAATCTTCTCTGTATCGTTCCAATTTTAGTATATGTGCTGCCGAAGCGAGCACACTTTATTGATGAACTGACAATGTTTATAAACTCTCTAAATCCACAGTCTCTAGACATAGGGTGGCCTGGCAGAGATGCTCAGATGGCCAGTAAGCATTCAAATCTGAGCCAATGGGCAAAAATGTATGAAGAGTAGCAATCCATTATTCTTCACTGCATTCATGGTCCAAGACTTCACACACCGTAAGTATGTAGATTATGCCAGGGTTGCAAAGGCTCATGGTTTGGGCTACAGACAAGGAGCATTGTGACATCACGCTGCCTGTGGAACGTTGATATTAAAGGCGAAACAGCTGCACAGTAGGTTAGGTGAAGTGCTCTGAGTGTGGAAAGGCAGCATGCTTGGGTCCCTGGACAAGGTGAGCCTACGACAAGGTGTCTGAATTTTAACCCCTATTGTAATATTAAACTCCCTTTTGTTGTACCCGCCTACTTACTAAGGAGTTCACAAGCTCAGCCCCACACAGACCTGGAGCTGATTATGTTAACCCAGAGTATTTAAGAAACTGAGCCTGATCTAAAAGATTTTCTTGGATCTAGGACCATTTTGCCTAGCTTTTAGGTCCTTCCTTCTCCTAAAGTCCTTTGTACAACTTAGGAAAACCTCATAGAACAGACTTTCAGGTGGTCAGATGGGTTTCCTTGTGCCTTCACACACACACACACACACACACACACACACGCTTTCTAGCCCTCTTAAGGACAACAAGATAGGCGCAAATACATAGGGCCAGTGGCGCAATGGATAACGCGTCTGACTACGGATCAGAAGATTGTAGGTTCGACTCCTATCTGGCTCGGAAGGGTTGTAGGTCTCTTTTTAATTATGTTCCTGTGGTATTCTTATTTACCTCAGACTTAATGTAGGTTCAATATTCTCCAGCAGGACTCATCCAGCAGTTGTTCCACGGTAGAGCTGCAGTAATAGGACCACGGCTAGTTAAACGTTTCCCGTTTGCTGCTGGACTCTACATGACGGCCGTCACGTGGTGTGCTGCTTTTGTATTTCAACATGGGTCCCTGATTCTCTTAACTACATAAAAAAGCTTGTTGACAAAAGTGTGTGTGCGCGCGAGGGTCTGTGGACGCAGGCAGGTGTGTGCAATTGAATGCTTACCCATTTACATTTGTGAGAGGGACAAACCAACTCCTTGTGGGCTGCAGGCTTACAACTGGTAGCCCCAGTAGCCAGGCAGAACCACAGTTAAGGAGAGAGAGGAAGTTGGTCCATTATTAGAGAAGAACCATGAGCATCTTGCCCTGCTACCTTCTTCCCCTCTCAGCCACGATCGGCCAAGACCTCTCTATTAGGGCGGAGGGTGAACATTTCTTGGACCTCAGAAACTTAGGGATGTAGACCCAATATGTCCTCCAAGCGCCTAGACACCTGGTGACCAATCTGGCATGGTGTTTTTCAGCATACCTGACCAATCTGGTTGCAAGGCAGATTTTAACAGTACTGCTGAAAAGGGACTCCCAGGCATCCCTGAGGCCATCATTTGCATAGGCCCTGCCCTTCTCTTTATCCTGCTTCCCACAAAGCAACTCATCACTAGCAGCAGTATAGATTTGGAGGTGGTGAAGAATAATGACAGGGAGGCTGAAAAAGAGAAAGAAAAGTCCCAGAAGTCCTGCAGGCTTCCTTGCTAAATGCTGCTGGACATAGAGCGCACCTTCTTTACTGCAAGGCAAATACATTAAAAATGTTGAGGAGAGACAATTTAAAAATACATATTACATGACACAGGACTGGAACCTGCTTTATTATTTCAATAAGTCTTGAAAACAAAGAAGATTTCTCTCCTAAAAGCTGTTAAAAATATGGAACGCTTCACGAATTTGCGTGTCATCCTTGCGCAGGGGCCATGCTAATCTTCTCTGTATCGTTCCAATTTTAGTATATGTGCTGCCAAAGCGAGCACACTGTATTGATGAACTGACAATGTTTATAAACTCTCTAAATCCACAGTCTCTAGACATAGGGTGGCCTGGCAGAGATGCTCAGATGGCCAGTAAGCATTCAAATCTGAGCCAATGGGCAAAAATGTATGAAGAGTAGCAATCCATTATTCTTGACTGCATTCGTGGTCCAAGACTTCACACACCGTAAGTATGTAGATTATGCCAGGGTTGCAAAGGCTCATGGTTTGGGCTACAGACAAGGAGCATTGTGACATCACGCTGCCTGTGGAACTTTGATATTAAAGGCGAAACAGCTGCACAGTAGGTTAGGTGAAGTGCTCTGAGTGTGGAAAGGCAGCATGCTTGGGTCCCTGGACAAGGTGAGCCTACGACAAGGTGTCTGAATTTTAACCCCTATTGTAATATTAAACTCCCTTTTGTTGTACCCGCCTACTTACTAAGGAGTTCACAAGCTCAGCCCCACACAGACCTGGAGCTGATTATGTTAACCCAGAGTATTTAAGAAACTGAGCCTGATCTAAAAGATTTTCTTGGATCTAGGACCATTTTGCCTAGCTTTTAGGTCCTTCCTTCTCCTAAAGTCCTTTGTACAACTTAGGAAAACCTCATAGAACAGACTTTCAGGTGGTCAGATGGGTTTCCTTGTGCCTTCACACACACACACACACACACACACACACACACACACACACGCTTTCTAGCCCTCTTAAGGACAAAAAGATAGGTGCAAATACATAGGGCCAGTGGCGCAATGGATAACGCGTCTGACTACGGATCAGAAGATTGTAGGTTCGACTCCTATCTGGCTCGGAAGGGTTGTAGGTCTCTTTTTCATTATGTTCCTGTGGTATTCTTATTTACCTCAGACTTAATGTAGGTTCAATATTCTCCAGCAGGACTCATCCAGCAGTTGTTCCACGGTAGAGCTGCAGTAATAGGACCACGGCTAGTTAAACGTTTCCCATTTGCTGCTGGACTCTACATGACGGCCGTCACGTGGTGTGCTGCTTTTGTATTTCAACATGGGTCCCTGATTCTCTTAACTACATAAAAAAGCTTGTTGACAAAAGTGTGTGTGCGCGCGAGGGTCTGTGGACGCAGGCAGGTGTGTGCAATTGAATGCTTACCCATTTACATTTGTGAGAGGGACAAACCAACTCCTTGTGGGCTGCAGGCTTACAACTGGTAGCCCCAGTAGCCAGGCAGAACCACAGTTAAGGAGAGAGAGGAAGTTGGTCCATTATTAGAGAAGAACCATGAGCATCTTGCCCTGCTACCTTCTTCCCCTCTCAGCCACGATCAGCCACGATCGGCCAAGACCTCTCTATTAGGGCGGAGGGTGAACATTTCTTGGACCTCAGAAACTTAGGGATGTAGACCCAATATGTCCTCCAAGCGCCTAGAGACCTGGTGCCCAATCTGGCTTGGTGTTTTTCAGCATACCCGACCAATCTGGTTGCAAGGCAGATTTTAACAGTACTGCTGAAAAGGGACTCCCAGGCATCCCTGAGGCCATCATTTGCATAGGCCCTGCCCTTCTCTTTATCCTGCTTCCCACAAAGCAACTCATCACTAGCAGCAGTATAGATTTGGAGGTGGTGAAGAATAATGACAGGGAGGCTGAAAAAGAGAAAGAAAAGTCCCAGAAGTCCAGCAGGCTTCCTTGGAAAATGCTGCTGGACATAGAGCGCACCTTCTTTACTGCAAGGCAAATACATTAAAAATGTTGAGGAGAGACAATTTAAAAATACATATTACATGACACAGGACTGGAACCTGCTTTATTATTTCAATAAGTCTTGAAAACAAAGAAGATTTCTCTCCTAAAAGCTGTTAAAAATATGGAACGCTTCACGAATTTGCGTGTCATCCTTGCGCAGGGGCCATGCTAATCTTCTCTGTATCGTTCCAATTTTAGTATATGTGCTGCCGAAGCGAGCACACTTTATTGATGAACTGACAATGTTTATAAACTCTCTAAATCCACAGTCTCTAGACATAGGGTGGCCTGGCAGAGATGCTCAGATGGCCAGTAAGCATTCAAATCTGAGCCAATGGGCAAAAATGTATGAAGAGTAGCAATCCATTATTCTTCACTGCATTCATGGTCCAAGACTTCACACACCGTAAGTATGTAGATTATGCCAGGGTTGCAAAGGCTCATGGTTTGGGCTACAGACAAGGAGCATTGTGACATCACGCTGCCTGTGGAACGTTGATATTAAAGGCGAAACAGCTGCACAGTAGGTTAGGTGAAGTGCTCTGAGTGTGGAAAGGCAGCATGCTTGGGTCCCTGGACAAGGTGAGCCTACGACAAGGTGTCTGAATTTTAACCCCTATTGTAATATTAAACTCCCTTTTGTTGTACCCGCCTACTTACTAAGGAGTTCACAAGCTCAGCCCCACACAGACCTGGAGCTGATTATGTTAACCCAGAGTATTTAAGAAACTGAGCCTGATCTAAAAGATTTTCTTGGATCTAGGACCATTTTGCCTAGCTTTTAGGTCCTTCCTTCTCCTAAAGTCCTTTGTACAACTTAGGAAAACCTCATAGAACAGACTTTCAGGTGGTCAGATGGGTTTCCTTGTGCCTTCACACACACACACACACACACACACACACACGCTTTCTAGCCCTCTTAAGGACAACAAGATAGGCGCAAATACATAGGGCCAGTGGCGCAATGGATAACGCGTCTGACTACGGATCAGAAGATTGTAGGTTCGACTCCTATCTGGCTCGGAAGGGTTGTAGGTCTCTTTTTAATTATGTTCCTGTGGTATTCTTATTTACCTCAGACTTAATGTAGGTTCAATATTCTCCAGCAGGACTCATCCAGCAGTTGTTCCACGGTAGAGCTGCAGTAATAGGACCACGGCTAGTTAAACGTTTCCCGTTTGCTGCTGGACTCTACATGACGGCCGTCACGTGGTGTGCTGCTTTTGTATTTCAACATGGGTCCCTGATTCTCTTAACTACATAAAAAAGCTTGTTGACAAAAGTGTGTGTGCGCGCGAGGGTCTGTGGACGCAGGCAGGTGTGTGCAATTGAATGCTTACCCATTTACATTTGTGAGAGGGACAAACCAACTCCTTGTGGGCTGCAGGCTTACAACTGGTAGCCCCAGTAGCCAGGCAGAACCACAGTTAAGGAGAGAGAGGAAGTTGGTCCATTATTAGAGAAGAACCATGAGCATCTTGCCCTGCTACCTTCTTCCCCTCTCAGCCACGATCGGCCAAGACCTCTCTATTAGGGCGGAGGGTGAATATTTCTTGGACCTCAGAAACTTAGGGATGTAGACCCAATATGTCCTCCAAGCGCCTAGAGACCTGGTGCCCAATCTGGCGTGGTGTTTTTCAGCATACCCGACCAATCTGGTTGCAAGGCAGATTTTAACAGTACTGCTGAAAAGGGACTCCCAGGCATCCCTGAGGCCATCATTTGCATAGGCCCTGCCCTTCTCTTTATCCTGCTTCCCACAAAGCAACTCATCACTAGCAGCAGTATAGATTTGGAGGTGGTGAAGAATAATGACAGGGAGGCTGAAAAAGAGAAAGAAAAGTCCCAGAAGTCCAGCAGGCTTCCTTGTAAAATGCTGCTGGACATAGAGCGCACCTTCTTTACTGCAAGGCAAATACATTAAAAATGTTGAGGAGAGACAATTTAAAAATACATATTACATGACACAGGACTGGAACCTGCTTTATTATTTCAATAAGTCTTGAAAACAAAGAAGATTTCTCTCCTAAAAGCTGTTAAAAATATGGAACGCTTCACGAATTTGCGTGTCATCCTTGCGCAGGGGCCATGCTAATCTTCTCTGTATCGTTCCAATTTTAGTATATGTGCTGCCAAAGCGAGCACACTGTATTGATGAACTGACAATGTTTATAAACTCTCTAAATCCACAGTCTCTAGACATAGGGTGGCCTGGCAGAGATGCTCAGATGGCCAGTAAGCATTCAAATCTGAGCCAATGGGCAAAAATGTATGAAGAGTAGCAATCCATTATTCTTGACTGCATTCGTGGTCCAAGACTTCACACACCGTAAGTATGTAGATTATGCCAGGGTTGCAAAGGCTCATGGTTTGGGCTACAGACAAGGAGCATTGTGACATCACGCTGCCTGTGGAACTTTGATATTAAAGGCGAAACAGCTGCACAGTAGGTTAGGTGAAGTGCTCTGAGTGTGGAAAGGCAGCATGCTTGGGTCCCTGGACAAGGTGAGCCTACGACAAGGTGTCTGAATTTTAACCCCTATTGTAATATTAAACTCCCTTTTGTTGTACCCGCCTACTTACTAAGGAGTTCACAAGCTCAGCCCCACACAGACCTGGAGCTGATTATGTTAACCCAGAGTATTTAAGAAACTGAGCCTGATCTAAAAGATTTTCTTGGATCTAGGACCATTTTGCCTAGCTTTTAGGTCCTTCCTTCTCCTAAAGTCCTTTGTACAACTTAGGAAAACCTCATAGAACAGACTTTCAGGTGGTCAGATGGGTTTCCTTGTGCCTTCACACACACACACACACACACACACACACACACACACACACACACACACACACACACACACACACACACACACACACACACACACACACACACACACACACACACACACACACACACACACACACACACACACACACACACACACACACACACACACACACACACACACACACACACACACACACACACACACACACACACACACACACACACACACACACACACACACACACACACACACACACACACACACACACACACACACACACACACACACACACACACACACACACACACACACACACACACACACACACACACACACACACACACACACACACACACACACACACACACACACACACACACACACACACACACACACACACACACACACACACACACACACACACACACACACACACACGCTTTCTAGCCCTCTTAAGGACAAAAAGATAGGTGCAAATACATAGGGCCAGTGGCGCAATGGATAACGCGTCTGACTACGGATCAGAAGATTGTAGGTTCGACTCCTATCTGGCTCGGAAGGGTTGTAGGTCTCTTTTTCATTATGTTCCTGTGGTATTCTTATTTACCTCAGACTTAATGTAGGTTCAATATTCTCCAGCAGGACTCATCCAGCAGTTGTTCCACGGTAGAGCTGCAGTAATAGGACCACGGCTAGTTAAACGTTTCCCATTTGCTGCTGGACTCTACATGACGGCCGTCACGTGGTGTGCTGCTTTTGTATTTCAACATGGGTCCCTGATTCTCTTAACTACATAAAAAAGCTTGTTGACAAAAGTGTGTGTGCGCGCGAGGGTCTGTGGACGCAGGCAGGTGTGTGCAATTGAATGCTTACCCATTTACATTTGTGAGAGGGACAAACCAACTCCTTGTGGGCTGCAGGCTTACAACTGGTAGCCCCAGTAGCCAGGCAGAACCACAGTTAAGGAGAGAGAGGAAGTTGGTCCATTATTAGAGAAGAACCATGAGCATCTTGCCCTGCTACCTTCTTCCCCTCTCAGCCACGATCAGCCACGATCGGCCAAGACCTCTCTATTAGGGCGGAGGGTGAACATTTCTTGGACCTCAGAAACTTAGGGATGTAGACCCAATATGTCCTCCAAGCGCCTAGAGACCTGGTGCCCAATCTGGCGTGGTGTTTTTCAGCATACCCGACCAATCTGGTTGCAAGGCAGATTTTAACAGTACTGCTGAAAAGGGACTCCCAGGCATCCCTGAGGCCATCATTTGCATAGGCCCTGCCCTTCTCTTTATCCTGCTTCCCACAAAGCAACTCATCACTAGCAGCAGTATAGATTTGGAGGTGGTGAAGAATAATGACAGGGAGGCTGAAAAAGAGAAAGAAAAGTCCCAGAAGTCCAGCAGGCTTCCTTGTAAAATGCTGCTGGACATAGAGCGCACCTTCTTTACTGCAAGGCAAATACATTAAAAATGTTGAGGAGAGACAATTTAAAAATACATATTACATGACACAGGACTGGAACCTGCTTTATTATTTCAATAAGTCTTGAAAACAAAGAAGATTTCTCTCCTAAAAGCTGTTAAAAATATGGAACGCTTCACGAATTTGCGTGTCATCCTTGCGCAGGGGCCATGCTAATCTTCTCTGTATCGTTCCAATTTTAGTATATGTGCTGCCAAAGCGAGCACACTGTATTGATGAACTGACAATGTTTATAAACTCTCTAAATCCACAGTCTCTAGACATAGGGTGGCCTGGCAGAGATGCTCAGATGGCCAGTAAGCATTCAAATCTGAGCCAATGGGCAAAAATGTATGAAGAGTAGCAATCCATTATTCTTGACTGCATTCGTGGTCCAAGACTTCACACACCGTAAGTATGTAGATTATGCCAGGGTTGCAAAGGCTCATGGTTTGGGCTACAGACAAGGAGCATTGTGACATCACGCTGCCTGTGGAACTTTGATATTAAAGGCGAAACAGCTGCACAGTAGGTTAGGTGAAGTGCTCTGAGTGTGGAAAGGCAGCATGCTTGGGTCCCTGGACAAGGTGAGCCTACGACAAGGTGTCTGAACTTTAACCCCTATTGTAATATTAAACTCCCTTTTGTTGTACCCGCCTACTTACTAAGGAGTTCACAAGCTCAGCCCCACACAGACCTGGAGCTGATTATGTTAACCCAGAGTATTTAAGAAACTGAGCCTGATCTAAAAGATTTTCTTGGATCTAGGACCATTTTGCCTAGCTTTTAGGTCCTTCCTTCTCCTAAAGTCCTTTGTACAACTTAGGAAAACCTCATAGAACAGACTTTCAGGTGGTCAGATGGGTTTCCTTGTGCCTTCACACACACACACACACACACACACACGCTTTCTAGCCCTCTTAAGGACAACAAGATAGGCGCAAATACATAGGGCCAGTGGCGCAATGGATAACGCGTCTGACTACGGATCAGAAGATTGTAGGTTCGACTCCTATCTGGCTCGGAAGGGTTGTAGGTCTCTTTTTCATTATGTTCCTGTGGTATTCTTATTTACCTCAGACTTAATGTAGGTTCAATATTCTCCAGCAGGACTCATCCAGCAGTTGTTCCACGGTAGAGCTGCAGTAATAGGACCACGGCTAGTTAAACGTTTCCCATTTGCTGCTGGACTCTACATGACGGCCGTCACGTGGTGTGCTGCTTTTGTATTTCAACATGGGTCCCTGATTCTCTTAACTACATAAAAAAGCTTGTTGACAAAAGTGTGTGTGCGCGCGAGGGTCTGTGGACGCAGGCAGGTGTGTGCAATTGAATGCTTACCCATTTACATTTGTGAGAGGGACAAACCAACTCCTCGTGGGCTGCAGGCTTACAACTGGTAGCCCCAGTAGCCAGGCAGAACCACAGTTAAGGAGAGAGAGGAAGTTGGTCCATTATTAGAGAAGAACCATGAGCATCTTGCCCTGCTACCTTCTTCCCCTCTCAGCCACGATCGGCCAAGACCTCTCTATTAGGGCGGAGGGTGAACATTTCTTGGACCTCAGAAACTTAGGGATGTAGACCCAATATGTCCTCCAAGCGCCTAGAGACCTGGTGCCCAATCTGGCGTGGTGTTTTTCAGCATACCCGACCAATCTGGTTGCAAGGCAGATTTTAACAGTACTGCTGAAAAGGGACTCCCAGGCATCCCTGAGGCCATCATTTGCATAGGCCCTGCCCTTCTCTTTATCCTGCTTCCCACAAAGCAACTCATCACTAGCAGCAGTATAGATTTGGAGGTGGTGAAGAATAATGACAGGGAGGCTGAAAAAGAGAAAGAAAAGTCCCAGAAGTCCAGCAGGCTTCCTTGTAAAATGCTGCTGGACATAGAGCGCACCTTCTTTACTGCAAGGCAAATACATTAAAAATGTTGAGGAGAGACAATTTAAAAATACATATTACATGACACAGGACTGGAACCTGCTTTATTATTTCAATAAGTCTTGAAAACAAAGAAGATTTCTCTCCTAAAAGCTGTTAAAAATATGGAACGCTTCACAAATTTGCGTGTCATCCTTGCGCAGGGGCCATGCTAATCTTCTCTGTATCGTTCCAATTTTAGTATATGTGCTGCCGAAGCGAGCACACTGTATTGATGAACTGACAATGTTTATAAACTCTCTAAATCCACAGTCTCTAGACATAGGGTGGCCTGGCAGAGATGCTCAGATGGCCAGTAAGCATTCAAATCTGAGCCAATGGGCAAAAATGTATGAAGAGTAGCAATCCATTATTCTTCACTGCATTCATGGTCCAAGACTTCACACACCGTAAGTATGTAGATTATGCCAGGGTTGCAAAGGCTCATGGTTTGGGCTACAGACAAGGAGCATTGTGACATCACGCTGCCTGTGGAACTTTGATATTAAAGGCGAAACAGCTGCACAGTAGGTTAGGTGAAGTGCTCTGAGTGTGGAAAGGCAGCATGCTTGGGTCCCTGGACAAGGTGAGCCTACGACAAGGTGTCTGAATTTTAACCCCTATTGTAATATTAAACTCCCTTTTGTTGTACCCGCCTACTTACTAAGGAGTTCACAAGCTCAGCCCCACACAGACCTGGAGCTGATTATGTTAACCCAGAGTATTTAAGAAACTGAGCCTGATCTAAAAGATTTTCTTGGATCTAGGAACATTTTGCCTAGCTTTTAGGTCCTTCCTTCTCCTAAAGTCCTTTGTACAACTTAGGAAAACCTCATAGAACAGACTTTCAGGTGGTCAGATGGGTTTCCTTGTGCCTTCACACACACACACACACACACACACGCTTTCTAGCCCTCTTAAGGACAACAAGATAGGTGCAAATACATAGGGCCAGTAGCGCAATGGATAACGCGTCTGACTACGGATCAGAAGATTGTAGGTTCGACTCCTATCTGGCTCGGAAGGGTTGTAGGTCTCTTTTTCATTATGTTCCTGTGGTATTCTTATTTACCTCAGACTTAATGTAGGTTCAATATTCTCCAGCAGGACTCATCCAGCAGTTGTTCCACGGTAGAGCTGCAGTAATAGGACCACGGCTAGTTAAACGTTTCCCATTTGCTGCTGGACTCTACATGACGGCCGTCACGTGGTGTGCTGCTTTTGTATTTCAACATGGGTCCCTGATTCTCTTAACTACATAAAAAAGCTTGTTGACAAAAGTGTGTGTGCGCGCGAGGGTCTGTGGACGCAGGCAGGTGTGTGCAATTGAATGCTTACCCATTTACATTTGTGAGAGGGACAAACCAACTCCTTGTGGGCTGCAGGCTTACAACTGGTAGCCCCAGTAGCCAGGCAGAACCACAGTTAAGGAGAGAGAGGAAGTTGGTCCATTATTAGAGAAGAACCATGAGCATCTTGCCCTGCTACCTTCTTCCCCTCTCAGCCACGATCGGCCACGATCGGCCAAGACCTCTCTATTAGGGCGGAGGGTGAACATTTCTTGGACCTCAGAAACTTAGGGATGTAGACCCAATATGTCCTCCAAGCGCCTAGAGACCTGGTGCCCAATCTGGCGTGGTGTTTTTCAGCATACCCGACCAATCTGGTTGCAAGGCAGATTTTAACAGTACTGCTGAAAAGGGACTCCCAGGCATCCCTGAGGCCATCATTTGCATAGGCCCTGCCCTTCTCTTTATCCTGCTTCCCACAAAGCAACTCATCACTAGCAGCAGTATAGATTTGGAGGTGGTGAAGAATAATGACAGGGAGGCTGAAAAAGAGAAAGAAAAGTCCCAGAAGTCCAGCAGGCTTCCTTGTAAAATGCTGCTGGACATAGAGCGCACCTTCTTTACTGCAAGGCAAATACATTAAAAATGTTGAGGAGAGACAATTTAAAAATACATATTACATGACACAGGACTGGAACCTGCTTTATTATTTCAATAAGTCTTGAAAACAAAGAAGATTTCTCTCCTAAAAGCTGTTAAAAATATGGAACGCTTCACGAATTTGCGTGTCATCCTTGCGCAGGGGCCATGCTAATCTTCTCTGTATCGTTCCAATTTTAGTATATGTGCTGCCAAAGCGAGCACACTGTATTGATGAACTGACAATGTTTATAAACTCTCTAAATCCACAGTCTCTAGACATAGGGTGGCCTGGCAGAGATGCTCAGATGGCCAGTAAGCATTCAAATCTGAGCCAATGGGCAAAAATGTATGAAGAGTAGCAATCCATTATTCTTGACTGCATTCGTGGTCCAAGACTTCACACACCGTAAGTATGTAGATTATGCCAGGGTTGCAAAGGCTCATGGTTTGGGCTACAGACAAGGAGCATTGTGACATCACGCTGCCTGTGGAACTTTGATATTAAAGGCGAAACAGCTGCACAGTAGGTTAGGTGAAGTGCTCTGAGTGTGGAAAGGCAGCATGCTTGGGTCCCTGGACAAGGTGAGCCTACGACAAGGTGTCTGAATTTTAACCCCTATTGTAATATTAAACTCCCTTTTGTTGTACCCGCCTACTTACTAAGGAGTTCACAAGCTCAGCCCCACACAGACCTGGAGCTGATTATGTTAACCCAGAGTATTTAAGAAACTGAGCCTGATCTAAAAGATTTTCTTGGATCTAGGACCATTTTGCCTAGCTTTTAGGTCCTTCCTTCTCCTAAAGTCCTTTGTACAACTTAGGAAAACCTCATAGAACAGACTTTCAGGTGGTCAGATGGGTTTCCTTGTGCCTTCACACACACACACACACACACACACACACACACACACACGCTTTCTAGCCCTCTTAAGGACAAAAAGATAGGTGCAAATACATAGGGCCAGTGGCGCAATGGATAACGCGTCTGACTACGGATCAGAAGATTGTAGGTTCGACTCCTATCTGGCTCGGAAGGGTTGTAGGTCTCTTTTTCATTATGTTCCTGTGGTATTCTTATTTACCTCAGACTTAATGTAGGTTCAATATTCTCCAGCAGGACTCATCCAGCAGTTGTTCCACGGTAGAGCTGCAGTAATAGGACCACGGCTAGTTAAACGTTTCCCATTTGCTGCTGGACT
The DNA here is from genome assembly GCF_964261635.1 of Lissotriton helveticus. Taxonomy (NCBI): domain Eukaryota; kingdom Metazoa; phylum Chordata; class Amphibia; order Caudata; family Salamandridae; genus Lissotriton; species Lissotriton helveticus. The sequence goes on along the minus strand of NC_136067.1, from coordinate 1,087,463,733 downwards.
CTACATGACGGCCGTCACGTGGTGTGCTGCTTTTGTATTTCAACATGGGTCCCTGATTCTCTTAACTACATAAAAAAGCTTGTTGACAAAAGTGTGTGTGCGCGCGAGGGTCTGTGGACGCAGGCAGGTGTGTGCAATTGAATGCTTACCCATTTACATTTGTGAGAGGGACAAACCAACTCCTTGTGGGCTGCAGGCTTACAACTGGTAGCCCCAGTAGCCAGGCAGAACCACAGTTAAGGAGAGAGAGGAAGTTGGTCCATTATTAGAGAAGAACCATGAGCATCTTGCCCTGCTACCTTCTTCCCCTCTCAGCCACGATCAGCCACGATCGGCCAAGACCTCTCTATTAGGGCGGAGGGTGAACATTTCTTGGACCTCAGAAACTTAGGGATGTAGACCCAATATGTCCTCCAAGCGCCTAGAGACCTGGTGCCCAATCTGGCTTGGTGTTTTTCAGCATACCCGACCAATCTGGTTGCAAGGCAGATTTTAACAGTACTGCTGAAAAGGGACTCCCAGGCATCCCTGAGGCCATCATTTGCATAGGCCCTGCCCTTCTCTTTATCCTGCTTCCCACAAAGCAACTCATCACTAGCAGCAGTATAGATTTGGAGGTGGTGAAGAATAATGACAGGGAGGCTGAAAAAGAGAAAGAAAAGTCCCAGAAGTCCAGCAGGCTTCCTTGGAAAATGCTGCTGGACATAGAGCGCACCTTCTTTACTGCAAGGCAAATACATTAAAAATGTTGAGGAGAGACAATTTAAAAATACATATTACATGACACAGGACTGGAACCTGCTTTATTATTTCAATAAGTCTTGAAAACAAAGAAGATTTCTCTCCTAAAAGCTGTTAAAAATATGGAACGCTTCACGAATTTGCGTGTCATCCTTGCGCAGGGGCCATGCTAATCTTCTCTGTATCGTTCCAATTTTAGTATATGTGCTGCCGAAGCGAGCACACTTTATTGATGAACTGACAATGTTTATAAACTCTCTAAATCCACAGTCTCTAGACATAGGGTGGCCTGGCAGAGATGCTCAGATGGCCAGTAAGCATTCAAATCTGAGCCAATGGGCAAAAATGTATGAAGAGTAGCAATCCATTATTCTTCACTGCATTCATGGTCCAAGACTTCACACACCGTAAGTATGTAGATTATGCCAGGGTTGCAAAGGCTCATGGTTTGGGCTACAGACAAGGAGCATTGTGACATCACGCTGCCTGTGGAACGTTGATATTAAAGGCGAAACAGCTGCACAGTAGGTTAGGTGAAGTGCTCTGAGTGTGGAAAGGCAGCATGCTTGGGTCCCTGGACAAGGTGAGCCTACGACAAGGTGTCTGAATTTTAACCCCTATTGTAATATTAAACTCCCTTTTGTTGTACCCGCCTACTTACTAAGGAGTTCACAAGCTCAGCCCCACACAGACCTGGAGCTGATTATGTTAACCCAGAGTATTTAAGAAACTGAGCCTGATCTAAAAGATTTTCTTGGATCTAGGACCATTTTGCCTAGCTTTTAGGTCCTTCCTTCTCCTAAAGTCCTTTGTACAACTTAGGAAAACCTCATAGAACAGACTTTCAGGTGGTCAGATGGGTTTCCTTGTGCCTTCACACACACACACACACACACACACACACACGCTTTCTAGCCCTCTTAAGGACAACAAGATAGGCGCAAATACATAGGGCCAGTGGCGCAATGGATAACGCGTCTGACTACGGATCAGAAGATTGTAGGTTCGACTCCTATCTGGCTCGGAAGGGTTGTAGGTCTCTTTTTAATTATGTTCCTGTGGTATTCTTATTTACCTCAGACTTAATGTAGGTTCAATATTCTCCAGCAGGACTCATCCAGCAGTTGTTCCACGGTAGAGCTGCAGTAATAGGACCACGGCTAGTTAAACGTTTCCCGTTTGCTGCTGGACTCTACATGACGGCCGTCACGTGGTGTGCTGCTTTTGTATTTCAACATGGGTCCCTGATTCTCTTAACTACATAAAAAAGCTTGTTGACAAAAGTGTGTGTGCGCGCGAGGGTCTGTGGACGCAGGCAGGTGTGTGCAATTGAATGCTTACCCATTTACATTTGTGAGAGGGACAAACCAACTCCTTGTGGGCTGCAGGCTTACAACTGGTAGCCCCAGTAGCCAGGCAGAACCACAGTTAAGGAGAGAGAGGAAGTTGGTCCATTATTAGAGAAGAACCATGAGCATCTTGCCCTGCTACCTTCTTCCCCTCTCAGCCACGATCGGCCAAGACCTCTCTATTAGGGCGGAGGGTGAACATTTCTTGGACCTCAGAAACTTAGGGATGTAGACCCAATATGTCCTCCAAGCGCCTAGAGACCTGGTGCCCAATCTGGCGTGGTGTTTTTCAGCATACCCGACCAATCTGGTTGCAAGGCAGATTTTAGGCATCCCTGAGGCCATCATTTGCATAGGCCCTGCCCTTCTCTTTATCCTGCTTCCCACAAAGCAACTCATCACTAGCAGCAGTATAGATTTGGAGGTGGTGAAGAATAATGACAGGGAGGCTGAAAAAGAGAAAGAAAAGTCCCAGAAGTCCAGCAGGCTTCCTTGTAAAATGCTGCTGGACATAGAGCGCACCTTCTTTACTGCAAGGCAAATACATTAAAAATGTTGAGGAGAGACAATTTAAAAATACATATTACATGACACAGGACTGGAACCTGCTTTATTATTTCAATAAGTCTTGAAAACAAAGAAGATTTCTCTCCTAAAAGCTGTTAAAAATATGGAACGCTTCACGAATTTGCGTGTCATCCTTGCGCAGGGGCCATGCTAATCTTCTCTGTATCGTTCCAATTTTAGTATATGTGCTGCCAAAGCGAGCACACTGTATTGATGAACTGACAATGTTTATAAACTCTCTAAATCCACAGTCTCTAGACATAGGGTGGCCTGGCAGAGATGCTCAGATGGCCAGTAAGCATTCAAATCTGAGCCAATGGGCAAAAATGTATGAAGAGTAGCAATCCATTATTCTTGACTGCATTCGTGGTCCAAGACTTCACACACCGTAAGTATGTAGATTATGCCAGGGTTGCAAAGGCTCATGGTTTGGGCTACAGACAAGGAGCATTGTGACATCACGCTGCCTGTGGAACTTTGATATTAAAGGCGAAACAGCTGCACAGTAGGTTAGGTGAAGTGCTCTGAGTGTGGAAAGGCAGCATGCTTGGGTCCCTGGACAAGGTGAGCCTACGACAAGGTGTCTGAATTTTAACCCCTATTGTAATATTAAACTCCCTTTTGTTGTACCCGCCTACTTACTAAGGAGTTCACAAGCTCAGCCCCACACAGACCTGGAGCTGATTATGTTAACCCAGAGTATTTAAGAAACTGAGCCTGATCTAAAAGATTTTCTTGGATCTAGGACCATTTTGCCTAGCTTTTAGGTCCTTCCTTCTCCTAAAGTCCTTTGTACAACTTAGGAAAACCTCATAGAACAGACTTTCAGGTGGTCAGATGGGTTTCCTTGTGCCTTCACACACACACACACACACACACACACACACACACACACACACACACACACACACACACACACACACACACACACACACACACACACACACACACACACACACACACACACACACACACACACACACACACACACACACACACACACACACACACACACACACACACACACACACACACACACACACACACACACACACACACACACACACACACACACACACACACACACACACACACACACACACACACACACACACACACACACACACACACACACACACACACACACACACACACACACACACACACACACACACACACACACACACACACACACACACACACACACACACACACACACACACACACACACACACACACACACACACACACACACACACACACACACACACACACACACACACACACACACGCTTTCTAGCCCTCTTAAGGACAAAAAGATAGGTGCAAATACATAGGGCCAGTGGCGCAATGGATAACGCGTCTGACTACGGATCAGAAGATTGTAGGTTCGACTCCTATCTGGCTCGGAAGGGTTGTAGGTCTCTTTTTCATTATGTTCCTGTGGTATTCTTATTTACCTCAGACTTAATGTAGGTTCAATATTCTCCAGCAGGACTCATCCAGCAGTTGTTCCACGGTAGAGCTGCAGTAATAGGACCACGGCTAGTTAAACGTTTCCCATTTGCTGCTGGACTCTACATGACGGCCGTCACGTGGTGTGCTGCTTTTGTATTTCAACATGGGTCCCTGATTCTCTTAACTACATAAAAAAGCTTGTTGACAAAAGTGTGTGTGCGCGCGAGGGTCTGTGGACGCAGGCAGGTGTGTGCAATTGAATGCTTACCCATTTACATTTGTGAGAGGGACAAACCAACTCCTTGTGGGCTGCAGGCTTACAACTGGTAGCCCCAGTAGCCAGGCAGAACCACAGTTAAGGAGAGAGAGGAAGTTGGTCCATTATTAGAGAAGAACCATGAGCATCTTGCCCTGCTACCTTCTTCCCCTCTCAGCCACGATCAGCCACGATCGGCCAAGACCTCTCTATTAGGGCGGAGGGTGAACATTTCTTGGACCTCAGAAACTTAGGGATGTAGACCCAATATGTCCTCCAAGCGCCTAGAGACCTGGTGCCCAATCTGGCGTGGTGTTTTTCAGCATACCCGACCAATCTGGTTGCAAGGCAGATTTTAACAGTACTGCTGAAAAGGGACTCCCAGGCATCCCTGAGGCCATCATTTGCATAGGCCCTGCCCTTCTCTTTATCCTGCTTCCCACAAAGCAACTCATCACTAGCAGCAGTATAGATTTGGAGGTGGTGAAGAATAATGACAGGGAGGCTGAAAAAGAGAAAGAAAAGTCCCAGAAGTCCAGCAGGCTTCCTTGTAAAATGCTGCTGGACATAGAGCGCACCTTCTTTACTGCAAGGCAAATACATTAAAAATGTTGAGGAGAGACAATTTAAAAATACATATTACATGACACAGGACTGGAACCTGCTTTATTATTTCAATAAGTCTTGAAAACAAAGAAGATTTCTCTCCTAAAAGCTGTTAAAAATATGGAACGCTTCACGAATTTGCGTGTCATCCTTGCGCAGGGGCCATGCTAATCTTCTCTGTATCGTTCCAATTTTAGTATATGTGCTGCCAAAGCGAGCACACTGTATTGATGAACTGACAATGTTTATAAACTCTCTAAATCCACAGTCTCTAGACATAGGGTGGCCTGGCAGAGATGCTCAGATGGCCAGTAAGCATTCAAATCTGAGCCAATGGGCAAAAATGTATGAAGAGTAGCAATCCATTATTCTTGACTGCATTCGTGGTCCAAGACTTCACACACCGTAAGTATGTAGATTATGCCAGGGTTGCAAAGGCTCATGGTTTGGGCTACAGACAAGGAGCATTGTGACATCACGCTGCCTGTGGAACTTTGATATTAAAGGCGAAACAGCTGCACAGTAGGTTAGGTGAAGTGCTCTGAGTGTGGAAAGGCAGCATGCTTGGGTCCCTGGACAAGGTGAGCCTACGACAAGGTGTCTGAACTTTAACCCCTATTGTAATATTAAACTCCCTTTTGTTGTACCCGCCTACTTACTAAGGAGTTCACAAGCTCAGCCCCACACAGACCTGGAGCTGATTATGTTAACCCAGAGTATTTAAGAAACTGAGCCTGATCTAAAAGATTTTCTTGGATCTAGGACCATTTTGCCTAGCTTTTAGGTCCTTCCTTCTCCTAAAGTCCTTTGTACAACTTAGGAAAACCTCATAGAACAGACTTTCAGGTGGTCAGATGGGTTTCCTTGTGCCTTCACACACACACACACACACACACACACGCTTTCTAGCCCTCTTAAGGACAACAAGATAGGCGCAAATACATAGGGCCAGTGGCGCAATGGATAACGCGTCTGACTACGGATCAGAAGATTGTAGGTTCGACTCCTATCTGGCTCGGAAGGGTTGTAGGTCTCTTTTTCATTATGTTCCTGTGGTATTCTTATTTACCTCAGACTTAATGTAGGTTCAATATTCTCCAGCAGGACTCATCCAGCAGTTGTTCCACGGTAGAGCTGCAGTAATAGGACCACGGCTAGTTAAACGTTTCCCATTTGCTGCTGGACTCTACATGACGGCCGTCACGTGGTGTGCTGCTTTTGTATTTCAACATGGGTCCCTGATTCTCTTAACTACATAAAAAAGCTTGTTGACAAAAGTGTGTGTGCGCGCGAGGGTCTGTGGACGCAGGCAGGTGTGTGCAATTGAATGCTTACCCATTTACATTTGTGAGAGGGACAAACCAACTCCTCGTGGGCTGCAGGCTTACAACTGGTAGCCCCAGTAGCCAGGCAGAACCACAGTTAAGGAGAGAGAGGAAGTTGGTCCATTATTAGAGAAGAACCATGAGCATCTTGCCCTGCTACCTTCTTCCCCTCTCAGCCACGATCGGCCAAGACCTCTCTATTAGGGCGGAGGGTGAACATTTCTTGGACCTCAGAAACTTAGGGATGTAGACCCAATATGTCCTCCAAGCGCCTAGAGACCTGGTGCCCAATCTGGCGTGGTGTTTTTCAGCATACCCGACCAATCTGGTTGCAAGGCAGATTTTAACAGTACTGCTGAAAAGGGACTCCCAGGCATCCCTGAGGCCATCATTTGCATAGGCCCTGCCCTTCTCTTTATCCTGCTTCCCACAAAGCAACTCATCACTAGCAGCAGTATAGATTTGGAGGTGGTGAAGAATAATGACAGGGAGGCTGAAAAAGAGAAAGAAAAGTCCCAGAAGTCCAGCAGGCTTCCTTGTAAAATGCTGCTGGACATAGAGCGCACCTTCTTTACTGCAAGGCAAATACATTAAAAATGTTGAGGAGAGACAATTTAAAAATACATATTACATGACACAGGACTGGAACCTGCTTTATTATTTCAATAAGTCTTGAAAACAAAGAAGATTTCTCTCCTAAAAGCTGTTAAAAATATGGAACGCTTCACAAATTTGCGTGTCATCCTTGCGCAGGGGCCATGCTAATCTTCTCTGTATCGTTCCAATTTTAGTATATGTGCTGCCGAAGCGAGCACACTGTATTGATGAACTGACAATGTTTATAAACTCTCTAAATCCACAGTCTCTAGACATAGGGTGGCCTGGCAGAGATGCTCAGATGGCCAGTAAGCATTCAAATCTGAGCCAATGGGCAAAAATGTATGAAGAGTAGCAATCCATTATTCTTCACTGCATTCATGGTCCAAGACTTCACACACCGTAAGTATGTAGATTATGCCAGGGTTGCAAAGGCTCATGGTTTGGGCTACAGACAAGGAGCATTGTGACATCACGCTGCCTGTGGAACTTTGATATTAAAGGCGAAACAGCTGCACAGTAGGTTAGGTGAAGTGCTCTGAGTGTGGAAAGGCAGCATGCTTGGGTCCCTGGACAAGGTGAGCCTACGACAAGGTGTCTGAATTTTAACCCCTATTGTAATATTAAACTCCCTTTTGTTGTACCCGCCTACTTACTAAGGAGTTCACAAGCTCAGCCCCACACAGACCTGGAGCTGATTATGTTAACCCAGAGTATTTAAGAAACTGAGCCTGATCTAAAAGATTTTCTTGGATCTAGGAACATTTTGCCTAGCTTTTAGGTCCTTCCTTCTCCTAAAGTCCTTTGTACAACTTAGGAAAACCTCATAGAACAGACTTTCAGGTGGTCAGATGGGTTTCCTTGTGCCTTCACACACACACACACACACACACACGCTTTCTAGCCCTCTTAAGGACAACAAGATAGGTGCAAATACATAGGGCCAGTAGCGCAATGGATAACGCGTCTGACTACGGATCAGAAGATTGTAGGTTCGACTCCTATCTGGCTCGGAAGGGTTGTAGGTCTCTTTTTCATTATGTTCCTGTGGTATTCTTATTTACCTCAGACTTAATGTAGGTTCAATATTCTCCAGCAGGACTCATCCAGCAGTTGTTCCACGGTAGAGCTGCAGTAATAGGACCACGGCTAGTTAAACGTTTCCCATTTGCTGCTGGACTCTACATGACGGCCGTCACGTGGTGTGCTGCTTTTGTATTTCAACATGGGTCCCTGATTCTCTTAACTACATAAAAAAGCTTGTTGACAAAAGTGTGTGTGCGCGCGAGGGTCTGTGGACGCAGGCAGGTGTGTGCAATTGAATGCTTACCCATTTACATTTGTGAGAGGGACAAACCAACTCCTTGTGGGCTGCAGGCTTACAACTGGTAGCCCCAGTAGCCAGGCAGAACCACAGTTAAGGAGAGAGAGGAAGTTGGTCCATTATTAGAGAAGAACCATGAGCATCTTGCCCTGCTACCTTCTTCCCCTCTCAGCCACGATCGGCCACGATCGGCCAAGACCTCTCTATTAGGGCGGAGGGTGAACATTTCTTGGACCTCAGAAACTTAGGGATGTAGACCCAATATGTCCTCCAAGCGCCTAGAGACCTGGTGCCCAATCTGGCGTGGTGTTTTTCAGCATACCCGACCAATCTGGTTGCAAGGCAGATTTTAACAGTACTGCTGAAAAGGGACTCCCAGGCATCCCTGAGGCCATCATTTGCATAGGCCCTGCCCTTCTCTTTATCCTGCTTCCCACAAAGCAACTCATCACTAGCAGCAGTATAGATTTGGAGGTGGTGAAGAATAATGACAGGGAGGCTGAAAAAGAGAAAGAAAAGTCCCAGAAGTCCAGCAGGCTTCCTTGTAAAATGCTGCTGGACATAGAGCGCACCTTCTTTACTGCAAGGCAAATACATTAAAAATGTTGAGGAGAGACAATTTAAAAATACATATTACATGACACAGGACTGGAACCTGCTTTATTATTTCAATAAGTCTTGAAAACAAAGAAGATTTCTCTCCTAAAAGCTGTTAAAAATATGGAACGCTTCACGAATTTGCGTGTCATCCTTGCGCAGGGGCCATGCTAATCTTCTCTGTATCGTTCCAATTTTAGTATATGTGCTGCCAAAGCGAGCACACTGTATTGATGAACTGACAATGTTTATAAACTCTCTAAATCCACAGTCTCTAGACATAGGGTGGCCTGGCAGAGATGCTCAGATGGCCAGTAAGCATTCAAATCTGAGCCAATGGGCAAAAATGTATGAAGAGTAGCAATCCATTATTCTTGACTGCATTCGTGGTCCAAGACTTCACACACCGTAAGTATGTAGATTATGCCAGGGTTGCAAAGGCTCATGGTTTGGGCTACAGACAAGGAGCATTGTGACATCACGCTGCCTGTGGAACTTTGATATTAAAGGCGAAACAGCTGCACAGTAGGTTAGGTGAAGTGCTCTGAGTGTGGAAAGGCAGCATGCTTGGGTCCCTGGACAAGGTGAGCCTACGACAAGGTGTCTGAATTTTAACCCCTATTGTAATATTAAACTCCCTTTTGTTGTACCCGCCTACTTACTAAGGAGTTCACAAGCTCAGCCCCACACAGACCTGGAGCTGATTATGTTAACCCAGAGTATTTAAGAAACTGAGCCTGATCTAAAAGATTTTCTTGGATCTAGGACCATTTTGCCTAGCTTTTAGGTCCTTCCTTCTCCTAAAGTCCTTTGTACAACTTAGGAAAACCTCATAGAACAGACTTTCAGGTGGTCAGATGGGTTTCCTTGTGCCTTCACACACACACACACACACACACACACGCTTTCTAGCCCTCTTAAGGACAACAAGATAGGCGCAAATACATAGGGCCAGTGGCGCAATGGATAACGCGTCTGACTACGGATCAGAAGATTGTAGGTTCGACTCCTATCTGGCTCGGAAGGGTTGTAGGTCTCTTTTTCATTATGTTCCTGTGGTATTCTTATTTACCTCAGACTTAATGTAGGTTCAATATTCTCCAGCAGGACTCATCCAGCAGTTGTTCCACGGTAGAGCTGCAGTAATAGGACCACGGCTAGTTAAACGTTTCCCATTTGCTGCTGGACTCTACATGACGGCCGTCACGTGGTGTGCTGCTTTTGTATTTCAACATGGGTCCCTGATTCTCTTAACTACATAAAAAAGCTTGTTGACAAAAGTGTGTGTGCGCGCGAGGGTCTGTGGACGCAGGCAGGTGTGTGCAATTGAATGCTTACCCATTTACATTTGTGAGAGGGACAAACCAACTCCTCGTGGGCTGCAGGCTTACAACTGGTAGCCCCAGTAGCCAGGCAGAACCACAGTTAAGGAGAGAGAGGAAGTTGGTCCATTATTAGAGAAGAACCATGAGCATCTTGCCCTGCTACCTTCTTCCCCTCTCAGCCACGATCGGCCAAGACCTCTCTATTAGGGCGGAGGGTGAACATTTCTTGGACCTCAGAAACTTAGGGATGTAGACCCAATATGTCCTCCAAGCGCCTAGAGACCTGGTGCCCAATCTGGCGTGGTGTTTTTCAGCATACCCGACCAATCTGGTTGCAAGGCAGATTTTAACAGTACTGCTGAAAAGGGACTCCCAGGCATCCCTGAGGCCATCATTTGCATAGGCCCTGCCCTTCTCTTTATCCTGCTTCCCACAAAGCAACTCATCACTAGCAGCAGTATAGATTTGGAGGTGGTGAAGAATAATGACAGGGAGGCTGAAAAAGAGAAAGAAAAGTCCCAGAAGTCCAGCAGGCTTCCTTGTAAAATGCTGCTGGACATAGAGCGCACCTTCTTTACTGCAAGGCAAATACATTAAAAATGTTGAGGAGAGACAATTTAAAAATACATATTACATGACACAGGACTGGAACCTGCTTTATTATTTCAATAAGTCTTGAAAACAAAGAAGATTTCTCTCCTAAAAGCTGTTAAAAATATGGAACGCTTCACGAATTTGCGTGTCATCCTTGCGCAGGGGCCATGCTAATCTTCTCTGTATCGTTCCAATTTTAGTATATGTGCTGCCGAAGCGAGCACACTGTATTGATGAACTGACAATGTTTATAAACTCTCTAAATCCACAGTCTCTAGACATAGGGTGGCCTGGCAGAGATGCTCAGATGGCCAGTAAGCATTCAAATCTGAGCCAATGGGCAAAAATGTATGAAGAGTAGCAATCCATTATTCTTCACTGCATTCATGGTCCAAGACTTCACACACCGTAAGTATGTAGATTATGCCAGGGTTGCAAAGGCTCATGGTTTGGGCTACAGACAAGGAGCATTGTGACATCACGCTGCCTGTGGAACTTTGATATTAAAGGCGAAACAGCTGCACAGTAGGTTAGGTGAAGTGCTCTGAGTGTGGAAAGGCAGCATGCTTGGGTCCCTGGACAAGGTGAGCCTACGACAAGGTGTCTGAATTTTAACCCCTATTGTAATATTAAACTCCCTTTTGTTGTACCCGCCTACTTACTAAGGAGTTCACAAGCTCAGCCCCACACAGACCTGGAGCTGATTATGTTAACCCAGAGTATTTAAGAAACTGAGCCTGATCTAAAAGATTTTCTTGGATCTAGGAACATTTTGCCTAGCTTTTAGGTCCTTCCTTCTCCTAAAGTCCTTTGTACAACTTAGGAAAACCTCATAGAACAGACTTTCAGGTGGTCAGATGGGTTTCCTTGTGCCTTCACACACACACACACACACACACACGCTTTCTAGCCCTCTTAAGGACAACAAGATAGGTGCAAATACATAGGGCCAGTAGCGCAATGGATAACGCGTCTGACTACGGATCAGAAGATTGTAGGTTCGACTCCTATCTGGCTCGGAAGGGTTGTAGGTCTCTTTTTCATTATGTTCCTGTGGTATTCTTATTTACCTCAGACTTAATGTAGGTTCAATATTCTCCAGCAGGACTCATCCAGCAGTTGTTCCACGGTAGAGCTGCAGTAATAGGACCACGGCTAGTTAAACGTTTCCCATTTGCTGCTGGACTCTACATGACGGCCGTCACGTGGTGTGCTGCTTTTGTATTTCAACATGGGTCCCTGATTCTCTTAACTACATAAAAAAGCTTGTTGACAAAAGTGTGTGTGCGCACGAGGGTCTGTGGACGCAGGCAGGTGTGTGCAATTGAATGCTTACCCATTTACATTTGTGAGAGGGACAAACCAACTCCTTGTGGGCTGCAGGCTTACAACTGGTAGCCCCAGTAGCCAGGCAGAACCACAGTTAAGGAGAGAGAGGAAGTTGGTCCATTATTAGAGAAGAACCATGAGCATCTTGCCCTGCTACCTTCTTCCCCTCTCAGCCACGATCGGCCACGATCGGCCAAGACCTCTCTATTAGGGCGGAGGGTGAACATTTCTTGGACCTCAGAAACTTAGGGATGTAGACCCAATATGTCCTCCAAGCGCCTAGAGACCTGGTGCCCAATCTGGCGTGGTGTTTTTCAGCATACCCGACCAATCTGGTTGCAAGGCAGATTTTAACAGTACTGCTGAAAAGGGACTCCCAGGCATCCCTGAGGCCATCATTTGCATAGGCCCTGCCCTTCTCTTTATCCTGCTTCCCACAAAGCAACTCATCACTAGCAGCAGTATAGATTTGGAGGTGGTGAAGAATAATGACAGGGAGGCTGAAAAAGAGAAAGAAAAGTCCCAGAAGTCCAGCAGGCTTCCTTGTAAAATGCTGCTGGACATAGAGCGCACCTTCTTTACTGCAAGGCAAATACATTAAAAATGTTGAGGAGAGACAATTTAAAAATACATATTACATGACACAGGACTGGAACCTGCTTTATTATTTCAATAAGTCTTGAAAACAAAGAAGATTTCTCTCCTAAAAGCTGTTAAAAATATGGAACGCTTCACGAATTTGCGTGTCATCCTTGCGCAGGGGCCATGCTAATCTTCTCTGTATCGTTCCAATTTTAGTATATGTGCTGCCAAAGCGAGCACACTGTATTGATGAACTGACAATGTTTATAAACTCTCTAAATCCACAGTCTCTAGACATAGGGTGGCCTGGCAGAGATGCTCAGATGGCCAGTAAGCATTCAAATCTGAGCCAATGGGCAAAAATGTATGAAGAGTAGCAATCCATTATTCTTGACTGCATTCGTGGTCCAAGACTTCACACACCGTAAGTATGTAGATTATGCCAGGGTTGCAAAGGCTCATGGTTTGGGCTACAGACAAGGAGCATTGTGACATCACGCTGCCTGTGGAACTTTGATATTAAAGGCGAAACAGCTGCACAGTAGGTTAGGTGAAGTGCTCTGAGTGTGGAAAGGCAGCATGCTTGGGTCCCTGGACAAGGTGAGCCTACGACAAGGTGTCTGAATTTTAACCCCTATTGTAATATTAAACTCCCTTTTGTTGTACCCGCCTACTTACTAAGGAGTTCACAAGCTCAGCCCCACACAGACCTGGAGCTGATTATGTTAACCCAGAGTATTTAAGAAACTGAGCCTGATCTAAAAGATTTTCTTGGATCTAGGACCATTTTGCCTAGCTTTTAGGTCCTTCCTTCTCCTAAAGTCCTTTGTACAACTTAGGAAAACCTCATAGAACAGACTTTCAGGTGGTCAGATGGGTTTCCTTGTGCCTTCACACACACACACACACACACACACACGCTTTCTAGCCCTCTTAAGGACAACAAGATAGGCGCAAATACATAGGGCCAGTGGCGCAATGGATAACGCGTCTGACTACGGATCAGAAGATTGTAGGTTCGACTCCTATCTGGCTCGGAAGGGTTGTAGGTCTCTTTTTCATTATGTTCCTGTGGTATTCTTATTTACCTCAGACTTAATGTAGGTTCAATATTCTCCAGCAGGACTCATCCAGCAGTTGTTCCACGGTAGAGCTGCAGTAATAGGACCACGGCTAGTTAAACGTTTCCCATTTGCTGCTGGACTCTACATGACGGCCGTCACGTGGTGTGCTGCTTTTGTATTTCAACATGGGTCCCTGATTCTCTTAACTACATAAAAAAGCTTGTTGACAAAAGTGTGTGTGCGCGCGAGGGTCTGTGGACGCAGGCAGGTGTGTGCAATTGAATGCTTACCCATTTACATTTGTGAGAGGGACAAACCAACTCCTCGTGGGCTGCAGGCTTACAACTGGTAGCCCCAGTAGCCAGGCAGAACCACAGTTAAGGAGAGAGAGGAAGTTGGTCCATTATTAGAGAAGAACCATGAGCATCTTGCCCTGCTACCTTCTTCCCCTCTCAGCCACGATCGGCCAAGACCTCTCTATTAGGGCGGAGGGTGAACATTTCTTGGACCTCAGAAACTTAGGGATGTAGACCCAATATGTCCTCCAAGCGCCTAGAGACCTGGTGCCCAATCTGGCGTGGTGTTTTTCAGCATACCCGACCAATCTGGTTGCAAGGCAGATTTTAACAGTACTGCTGAAAAGGGACTCCCAGGCATCCCTGAGGCCATCATTTGCATAGGCCCTGCCCTTCTCTTTATCCTGCTTCCCACAAAGCAACTCATCACTAGCAGCAGTATAGATTTGGAGGTGGTGAAGAATAATGACAGGGAGGCTGAAAAAGAGAAAGAAAAGTCCCAGAAGTCCAGCAGGCTTCCTTGTAAAATGCTGCTGGACATAGAGCGCACCTTCTTTACTGCAAGGCAAATACATTAAAAATGTTGAGGAGAGACAATTTAAAAATACATATTACATGACACAGGACTGGAACCTGCTTTATTATTTCAATAAGTCTTGAAAACAAAGAAGATTTCTCTCCTAAAAGCTGTTAAAAATATGGAACGCTTCACGAATTTGCGTGTCATCCTTGCGCAGGGGCCATGCTAATCTTCTCTGTATCGTTCCAATTTTAGTATATGTGCTGCCGAAGCGAGCACACTGTATTGATGAACTGACAATGTTTATAAACTCTCTAAATCCACAGTCTCTAGACATAGGGTGGCCTGGCAGAGATGCTCAGATGGCCAGTAAGCATTCAAATCTGAGCCAATGGGCAAAAATGTATGAAGAGTAGCAATCCATTATTCTTCACTGCATTCATGGTCCAAGACTTCACACACCGTAAGTATGTAGATTATGCCAGGGTTGCAAAGGCTCATGGTTTGGGCTACAGACAAGGAGCATTGTGACATCACGCTGCCTGTGGAACTTTGATATTAAAGGCGAAACAGCTGCACAGTAGGTTAGGTGAAGTGCTCTGAGTGTGGAAAGGCAGCATGCTTGGGTCCCTGGACAAGGTGAGCCTACGACAAGGTGTCTGAATTTTAACCCCTATTGTAATATTAAACTCCCTTTTGTTGTACCCGCCTACTTACTAAGGAGTTCACAAGCTCAGCCCCACACAGACCTGGAGCTGATTATGTTAACCCAGAGTATTTAAGAAACTGAGCCTGATCTAAAAGATTTTCTTGGATCTAGGAACATTTTGCCTAGCTTTTAGGTCCTTCCTTCTCCTAAAGTCCTTTGTACAACTTAGGAAAACCTCATAGAACAGACTTTCAGGTGGTCAGATGGGTTTCCTTGTGCCTTCACACACACACACACACACACACACGCTTTCTAGCCCTCTTAAGGACAACAAGATAGGTGCAAATACATAGGGCCAGTAGCGCAATGGATAACGCGTCTGACTACGGATCAGAAGATTGTAGGTTCGACTCCTATCTGGCTCGGAAGGGTTGTAGGTCTCTTTTTCATTATGTTCCTGTGGTATTCTTATTTACCTCAGACTTAATGTAGGTTCAATATTCTCCAGCAGGACTCATCCAGCAGTTGTTCCACGGTAGAGCTGCAGTAATAGGACCACGGCTAGTTAAACGTTTCCCATTTGCTGCTGGACTCTACATGACGGCCGTCACGTGGTGTGCTGCTTTTGTATTTCAACATGGGTCCCTGATTCTCTTAACTACATAAAAAAGCTTGTTGACAAAAGTGTGTGTGCGCGCGAGGGTCTGTGGACGCAGGCAGGTGTGTGCAATTGAATGCTTACCCATTTACATTTGTGAGAGGGACAAACCAACTCCTTGTGGGCTGCAGGCTTACAACTGGTAGCCCCAGTAGCCAGGCAGAACCACAGTTAAGGAGAGAGAGGAAGTTGGTCCATTATTAGAGAAGAACCATGAGCATCTTGCCCTGCTACCTTCTTCCCCTCTCAGCCACGATCGGCCACGATCGGCCAAGACCTCTCTATTAGGGCGGAGGGTGAACATTTCTTGGACCTCAGAAACTTAGGGATGTAGACCCAATATGTCCTCCAAGCGCCTAGAGACCTGGTGCCCAATCTGGCGTGGTGTTTTTCAGCATACCCGACCAATCTGGTTGCAAGGCAGATTTTAACAGTACTGCTGAAAAGGGACTCCCAGGCATCCCTGAGGCCATCATTTGCATAGGCCCTGCCCTTCTCTTTATCCTGCTTCCCACAAAGCAACTCATCACTAGCAGCAGTATAGATTTGGAGGTGGTGAAGAATAATGACAGGGAGGCTGAAAAAGAGAAAGAAAAGTCCCAGAAGTCCAGCAGGCTTCCTTGTAAAATGCTGCTGGACATAGAGCGCACCTTCTTTACTGCAAGGCAAATACATTAAAAATGTTGAGGAGAGACAATTTAAAAATACATATTACATGACACAGGACTGGAACCTGCTTTATTATTTCAATAAGTCTTGAAAACAAAGAAGATTTCTCTCCTAAAAGCTGTTAAAAATATGGAACGCTTCACGAATTTGCGTGTCATCCTTGCGCAGGGGCCATGCTAATCTTCTCTGTATCGTTCCAATTTTAGTATATGTGCTGCCAAAGCGAGCACACTGTATTGATGAACTGACAATGTTTATAAACTCTCTAAATCCACAGTCTCTAGACATAGGGTGGCCTGGCAGAGATGCTCAGATGGCCAGTAAGCATTCAAATCTGAGCCAATGGGCAAAAATGTATGAAGAGTAGCAATCCATTATTCTTGACTGCATTCGTGGTCCAAGACTTCACACACCGTAAGTATGTAGATTATGCCAGGGTTGCAAAGGCTCATGGTTTGGGCTACAGACAAGGAGCATTGTGACATCACGCTGCCTGTGGAACTTTGATATTAAAGGCGAAACAGCTGCACAGTAGGTTAGGTGAAGTGCTCTGAGTGTGGAAAGGCAGCATGCTTGGGTCCCTGGACAAGGTGAGCCTACGACAAGGTGTCTGAATTTTAACCCCTATTGTAATATTAAACTCCCTTTTGTTGTACCCGCCTACTTACTAAGGAGTTCACAAGCTCAGCCCCACACAGACCTGGAGCTGATTATGTTAACCCAGAGTATTTAAGAAACTGAGCCTGATCTAAAAGATTTTCTTGGATCTAGGACCATTTTGCCTAGCTTTTAGGTCCTTCCTTCTCCTAAAGTCCTTTGTACAACTTAGGAAAACCTCATAGAACAGACTTTCAGGTGGTCAGATGGGTTTCCTTGTGCCTTCACACACACACACACACACACACACACACACACACACACGCTTTCTAGCCCTCTTAAGGACAAAAAGATAGGTGCAAATACATAGGGCCAGTGGCGCAATGGATAACGCGTCTGACTACGGATCAGAAGATTGTAGGTTCGACTCCTATCTGGCTCGGAAGGGTTGTAGGTCTCTTTTTCATTATGTTCCTGTGGTATTCTTATTTACCTCAGACTTAATGTAGGTTCAATATTCTCCAGCAGGACTCATCCAGCAGTTGTTCCACGGTAGAGCTGCAGTAATAGGACCACGGCTAGTTAAACGTTTCCCATTTGCTGCTGGACTCTACATGACGGCCGTCACGTGGTGTGCTGCTTTTGTATTTCAACATGGGTCCCTGATTCTCTTAACTACATAAAAAAGCTTGTTGACAAAAGTGTGTGTGCGCGCGAGGGTCTGTGGACGCAGGCAGGTGTGTGCAATTGAATGCTTACCCATTTACATTTGTGAGAGGGACAAACCAACTCCTTGTGGGCTGCAGGCTTACAACTGGTAGCCCCAGTAGCCAGGCAGAACCACAGTTAAGGAGAGAGAGGAAGTTGGTCCATTATTAGAGAAGAACCATGAGCATCTTGCCCTGCTACCTTCTTCCCCTCTCAGCCACGATCAGCCACGATCGGCCAAGACCTCTCTATTAGGGCGGAGGGTGAACATTTCTTGGACCTCAGAAACTTAGGGATGTAGACCCAATATGTCCTCCAAGCGCCTAGAGACCTGGTGCCCAATCTGGCTTGGTGTTTTTCAGCATACCCGACCAATCTGGTTGCAAGGCAGATTTTAACAGTACTGCTGAAAAGGGACTCCCAGGCATCCCTGAGGCCATCATTTGCATAGGCCCTGCCCTTCTCTTTATCCTGCTTCCCACAAAGCAACTCATCACTAGCAGCAGTATAGATTTGGAGGTGGTGAAGAATAATGACAGGGAGGCTGAAAAAGAGAAAGAAAAGTCCCAGAAGTCCAGCAGGCTTCCTTGGAAAATGCTGCTGGACATAGAGCGCACCTTCTTTACTGCAAGGCAAATACATTAAAAATGTTGAGGAGAGACAATTTAAAAATACATATTACATGACACAGGACTGGAACCTGCTTTATTATTTCAATAAGTCTTGAAAACAAAGAAGATTTCTCTCCTAAAAGCTGTTAAAAATATGGAACGCTTCACGAATTTGCGTGTCATCCTTGCGCAGGGGCCATGCTAATCTTCTCTGTATCGTTCCAATTTTAGTATATGTGCTGCCGAAGCGAGCACACTTTATTGATGAACTGACA
The DNA here is from genome assembly GCF_964261635.1 of Lissotriton helveticus. NCBI lineage: Eukaryota > Metazoa > Chordata > Amphibia > Caudata > Salamandridae > Lissotriton > Lissotriton helveticus. Next base: position 1,087,445,036 of record NC_136067.1, on the reverse strand, counting down.
ATGTTTATAAACTCTCTAAATCCACAGTCTCTAGACATAGGGTGGCCTGGCAGAGATGCTCAGATGGCCAGTAAGCATTCAAATCTGAGCCAATGGGCAAAAATGTATGAAGAGTAGCAATCCATTATTCTTCACTGCATTCATGGTCCAAGACTTCACACACCGTAAGTATGTAGATTATGCCAGGGTTGCAAAGGCTCATGGTTTGGGCTACAGACAAGGAGCATTGTGACATCACGCTGCCTGTGGAACGTTGATATTAAAGGCGAAACAGCTGCACAGTAGGTTAGGTGAAGTGCTCTGAGTGTGGAAAGGCAGCATGCTTGGGTCCCTGGACAAGGTGAGCCTACGACAAGGTGTCTGAATTTTAACCCCTATTGTAATATTAAACTCCCTTTTGTTGTACCCGCCTACTTACTAAGGAGTTCACAAGCTCAGCCCCACACAGACCTGGAGCTGATTATGTTAACCCAGAGTATTTAAGAAACTGAGCCTGATCTAAAAGATTTTCTTGGATCTAGGACCATTTTGCCTAGCTTTTAGGTCCTTCCTTCTCCTAAAGTCCTTTGTACAACTTAGGAAAACCTCATAGAACAGACTTTCAGGTGGTCAGATGGGTTTCCTTGTGCCTTCACACACACACACACACACACACACACACACACGCTTTCTAGCCCTCTTAAGGACAACAAGATAGGCGCAAATACATAGGGCCAGTGGCGCAATGGATAACGCGTCTGACTACGGATCAGAAGATTGTAGGTTCGACTCCTATCTGGCTCGGAAGGGTTGTAGGTCTCTTTTTAATTATGTTCCTGTGGTATTCTTATTTACCTCAGACTTAATGTAGGTTCAATATTCTCCAGCAGGACTCATCCAGCAGTTGTTCCACGGTAGAGCTGCAGTAATAGGACCACGGCTAGTTAAACGTTTCCCGTTTGCTGCTGGACTCTACATGACGGCCGTCACGTGGTGTGCTGCTTTTGTATTTCAACATGGGTCCCTGATTCTCTTAACTACATAAAAAAGCTTGTTGACAAAAGTGTGTGTGCGCGCGAGGGTCTGTGGACGCAGGCAGGTGTGTGCAATTGAATGCTTACCCATTTACATTTGTGAGAGGGACAAACCAACTCCTTGTGGGCTGCAGGCTTACAACTGGTAGCCCCAGTAGCCAGGCAGAACCACAGTTAAGGAGAGAGAGGAAGTTGGTCCATTATTAGAGAAGAACCATGAGCATCTTGCCCTGCTACCTTCTTCCCCTCTCAGCCACGATCGGCCAAGACCTCTCTATTAGGGCGGAGGGTGAACATTTCTTGGACCTCAGAAACTTAGGGATGTAGACCCAATATGTCCTCCAAGCGCCTAGAGACCTGGTGCCCAATCTGGCGTGGTGTTTTTCAGCATACCCGACCAATCTGGTTGCAAGGCAGATTTTAACAGTACTGCTGAAAAGGGACTCCCAGGCATCCCTGAGGCCATCATTTGCATAGGCCCTGCCCTTCTCTTTATCCTGCTTCCCACAAAGCAACTCATCACTAGCAGCAGTATAGATTTGGAGGTGGTGAAGAATAATGACAGGGAGGCTGAAAAAGAGAAAGAAAAGTCCCAGAAGTCCAGCAGGCTTCCTTGTAAAATGCTGCTGGACATAGAGCGCACCTTCTTTACTGCAAGGCAAATACATTAAAAATGTTGAGGAGAGACAATTTAAAAATACATATTACATGACACAGGACTGGAACCTGCTTTATTATTTCAATAAGTCTTGAAAACAAAGAAGATTTCTCTCCTAAAAGCTGTTAAAAATATGGAACGCTTCACGAATTTGCGTGTCATCCTTGCGCAGGGGCCATGCTAATCTTCTCTGTATCGTTCCAATTTTAGTATATGTGCTGCCAAAGCGAGCACACTGTATTGATGAACTGACAATGTTTATAAACTCTCTAAATCCACAGTCTCTAGACATAGGGTGGCCTGGCAGAGATGCTCAGATGGCCAGTAAGCATTCAAATCTGAGCCAATGGGCAAAAATGTATGAAGAGTAGCAATCCATTATTCTTGACTGCATTCGTGGTCCAAGACTTCACACACCGTAAGTATGTAGATTATGCCAGGGTTGCAAAGGCTCATGGTTTGGGCTACAGACAAGGAGCATTGTGACATCACGCTGCCTGTGGAACTTTGATATTAAAGGCGAAACAGCTGCACAGTAGGTTAGGTGAAGTGCTCTGAGTGTGGAAAGGCAGCATGCTTGGGTCCCTGGACAAGGTGAGCCTACGACAAGGTGTCTGAATTTTAACCCCTATTGTAATATTAAACTCCCTTTTGTTGTACCCGCCTACTTACTAAGGAGTTCACAAGCTCAGCCCCACACAGACCTGGAGCTGATTATGTTAACCCAGAGTATTTAAGAAACTGAGCCTGATCTAAAAGATTTTCTTGGATCTAGGACCATTTTGCCTAGCTTTTAGGTCCTTCCTTCTCCTAAACCTAAAGTCCTTTGTACAACTTAGGAAAACCTCATAGAACAGACTTTCAGGTGGTCAGATGGGTTTCCTTGTGCCTTCACACACACACACACACACACACACACACACACACACACACACACACACACACACACACACACACACACACACACACACACACACACACACACACACACACACACACACACACACACACACACACACACACACACACACACACACACACACACACACACACACACACACACACACACACACACACACACACACACACACACACACACACACACACACACACACACACACACACACACACACACACACACACACACACACACACACACACACACACACACACACACACACACACACACACACACACACACACACACACACACACACACACACACACACACACACACACACACACACACACACACACACACACACACACACACACACACACACACACACACACACACACACACACACACACACACACACACACACACACACACACACACACACACACACACACACACACACACACACACACACACACACACACACACACACACACACACACACACACACACACACACACACACACACACACACACACACACACACACACACGCTTTCTAGCCCTCTTAAGGACAAAAAGATAGGTGCAAATACATAGGGCCAGTGGCGCAATGGATAACGCGTCTGACTACGGATCAGAAGATTGTAGGTTCGACTCCTATCTGGCTCGGAAGGGTTGTAGGTCTCTTTTTCATTATGTTCCTGTGGTATTCTTATTTACCTCAGACTTAATGTAGGTTCAATATTCTCCAGCAGGACTCATCCAGCAGTTGTTCCACGGTAGAGCTGCAGTAATAGGACCACGGCTAGTTAAACGTTTCCCATTTGCTGCTGGACTCTACATGACGGCCGTCACGTGGTGTGCTGCTTTTGTATTTCAACATGGGTCCCTGATTCTCTTAACTACATAAAAAAGCTTGTTGACAAAAGTGTGTGTGCGCGCGAGGGTCTGTGGACGCAGGCAGGTGTGTGCAATTGAATGCTTACCCATTTACATTTGTGAGAGGGACAAACCAACTCCTTGTGGGCTGCAGGCTTACAACTGGTAGCCCCAGTAGCCAGGCAGAACCACAGTTAAGGAGAGAGAGGAAGTTGGTCCATTATTAGAGAAGAACCATGAGCATCTTGCCCTGCTACCTTCTTCCCCTCTCAGCCACGATCAGCCACGATCGGCCAAGACCTCTCTATTAGGGCGGAGGGTGAACATTTCTTGGACCTCAGAAACTTAGGGATGTAGACCCAATATGTCCTCCAAGCGCCTAGAGACCTGGTGCCCAATCTGGCTTGGTGTTTTTCAGCATACCCGACCAATCTGGTTGCAAGGCAGATTTTAACAGTACTGCTGAAAAGGGACTCCCAGGCATCCCTGAGGCCATCATTTGCATAGGCCCTGCCCTTCTCTTTATCCTGCTTCCCACAAAGCAACTCATCACTAGCAGCAGTATAGATTTGGAGGTGGTGAAGAATAATGACAGGGAGGCTGAAAAAGAGAAAGAAAAGTCCCAGAAGTCCAGCAGGCTTCCTTGTAAAATGCTGCTGGACATAGAGCGCACCTTCTTTACTGCAAGGCAAATACATTAAAAATGTTGAGGAGAGACAATTTAAAAATACATATTACATGACACAGGACTGGAACCTGCTTTATTATTTCAATAAGTCTTGAAAACAAAGAAGATTTCTCTCCTAAAAGCTGTTAAAAATATGGAACGCTTCACGAATTTGCGTGTCATCCTTGCGCAGGGGCCATGCTAATCTTCTCTGTATCGTTCCAATTTTAGTATATGTGCTGCTGAAGCGAGCACACTTTATTGATGAACTGACAATGTTTATAAACTCTCTAAATCCACAGTCTCTAGACATAGGGTGGCCTGGCAGAGATGCTCAGATGGCCAGTAAGCATTCAAATCTGAGCCAATGGGCAAAAATGTATGAAGAGTAGCAATCCATTATTCTTCACTGCATTCATGGTCCAAGACTTCACACACCGTAAGTATGTAGATTATGCCAGGGTTGCAAAGGCTCATGGTTTGGGCTACAGACAAGGAGCATTGTGACATCACGCTGCCTGTGGAACGTTGATATTAAAGGCGAAACAGCTGCACAGTAGGTTAGGTGAAGTGCTCTGAGTGTGGAAAGGCAGCATGCTTGGGTCCCTGGACAAGGTGAGCCTACGACAAGGTGTCTGAATTTTAACCCCTATTGTAATATTAAACTCCCTTTTGTTGTACCCGCCTACTTACTAAGGAGTTCACAAGCTCAGCCCCACACAGACCTGGAGCTGATTATGTTAACCCAGAGTATTTAAGAAACTGAGCCTGATCTAAAAGATTTTCTTGGATCTAGGACCATTTTGCCTAGCTTTTAGGTCCTTCCTTCTCCTAAAGTCCTTTGTACAACTTAGGAAAACCTCATAGAACAGACTTTCAGGTGGTCAGATGGGTTTCCTTGTGCCTTCACACACACACACACACACACACACACACGCTTTCTAGCCCTCTTAAGGACAACAAGATAGGCGCAAATACATAGGGCCAGTGGCGCAATGGATAACGCGTCTGACTACGGATCAGAAGATTGTAGGTTCGACTCCTATCTGGCTCGGAAGGGTTGTAGGTCTCTTTTTAATTATGTTCCTGTGGTATTCTTATTTACCTCAGACTTAATGTAGGTTCAATATTCTCCAGCAGGACTCATCCAGCAGTTGTTCCACGGTAGAGCTGCAGTAATAGGACCACGGCTAGTTAAACGTTTCCCATTTGCTGCTGGACTCTACATGACGGCCGTCACGTGGTGTGCTGCTTTTGTATTTCAACATGGGTCCCTGATTCTCTTAACTACATAAAAAAGCTTGTTGACAAAAGTGTGTGTGCACGCGAGGGTCTGTGGACGCAGGCAGGTGTGTGCAATTGAATGCTTACCCATTTACATTTGTGAGAGGGACAAACCAACTCCTTGTGGGCTGCAGGCTTACAACTGGTAGCCCCAGTAGCCAGGCAGAACCACAGTTAAGGAGAGAGAGGAAGTTGGTCCATTATTAGAGAAGAACCATGAGCATCTTGCCCTGCTACCTTCTTCCCCTCTCAGCCACGATCGGCCAAGACCTCTCTATTAGGGCGGAGGGTGAACATTTCTTGGACCTCAGAAACTTAGGGATGTAGACCCAATATGTCCTCCAAGCGCCTAGAGACCTGGTGCCCAATCTGGCGTGGTGTTTTTCAGCATACCCGACCAATCTGGTTGCAAGGCAGATTTTAACAGTACTGCTGAAAAGGGACTCCCAGGCATCCCTGAGGCCATCATTTGCATAGGCCCTGCCCTTCTCTTTATCCTGCTTCCCACAAAGCAACTCATCACTAGCAGCAGTATAGATTTGGAGGTGGTGAAGAATAATGACAGGGAGGCTGAAAAAGAGAAAGAAAAGTCCCAGAAGTCCAGCAGGCTTCCTTGTAAAATGCTGCTGGACATAGAGCGCACCTTCTTTACTGCAAGGCAAATACATTAAAAATGTTGAGGAGAGACAATTTAAAAATACATATTACATGACACAGGACTGGAACCTGCTTTATTATTTCAATAAGTCTTGAAAACAAAGAAGATTTCTCTCCTAAAAGCTGTTAAAAATATGGAACGCTTCACGAATTTGCGTGTCATCCTTGCGCAGGGGCCATGCTAATCTTCTCTGTATCGTTCCAATTTTAGTATATGTGCTGCCAAAGCGAGCACACTGTATTGATGAACTGACAATGTTTATAAACTCTCTAAATCCACAGTCTCTAGACATAGGGTGGCCTGGCAGAGATGCTCAGATGGCCAGTAAGCATTCAAATCTGAGCCAATGGGCAAAAATGTATGAAGAGTAGCAATCCATTATTCTTGACTGCATTCGTGGTCCAAGACTTCACACACCGTAAGTATGTAGATTATGCCAGGGTTGCAAAGGCTCATGGTTTGGGCTACAGACAAGGAGCATTGTGACATCACGCTGCCTGTGGAACTTTGATATTAAAGGCGAAACAGCTGCACAGTAGGTTAGGTGAAGTGCTCTGAGTGTGGAAAGGCAGCATGCTTGGGTCCCTGGACAAGGTGAGCCTACGACAAGGTGTCTGAATTTTAACCCCTATTGTAATATTAAACTCCCTTTTGTTGTACCCGCCTACTTACTAAGGAGTTCACAAGCTCAGCCCCACACAGACCTGGAGCTGATTATGTTAACCCAGAGTATTTAAGAAACTGAGCCTGATCTAAAAGATTTTCTTGGATCTAGGACCATTTTGCCTAGCTTTTAGGTCCTTCCTTCTCCTAAAGTCCTTTGTACAACTTAGGAAAACCTCATAGAACAGACTTTCAGGTGGTCAGATGGGTTTCCTTGTGCCTTCACACACACACACACACACACACACGCTTTCTAGCCCTCTTAAGGACAAAAAGATAGGTGCAAATACATAGGGTCAGTGGCGCAATGGATAACGCGTCTGACTACGGATCAGAAGATTGTAGGTTCGACTCCTATCTGGCTCGGAAGGGTTGTAGGTCTCTTTTTCATTATGTTCCTGTGGTATTCTTATTTACCTCAGACTTAATGTAGGTTCAATATTCTCCAGCAGGACTCATCCAGCAGTTGTTCCACGGTAGAGCTGCAGTAATAGGACCACGGCTAGTTAAACGTTTCCCATTTGCTGCTGGACTCTACATGACGGCCGTCACGTGGTGTGCTGCTTTTGTATTTCAACATGGGTCCCTGATTCTCTTAACTACATAAAAAAGCTTGTTGACAAAAGTGTGTGTGCGCGCGAGGGTCTGTGGACGCAGGCAGGTGTGTGCAATTGAATGCTTACCCATTTACATTTGTGAGAGGGACAAACCAACTCCTTGTGGGCTGCAGGCTTACAACTGGTAGCCCCAGTAGCCAGGCAGAACCACAGTTAAGGAGAGAGAGGAAGTTGGTCCATTATTAGAGAAGAACCATGAGCATCTTGCCCTGCTACCTTCTTCCCCTCTCAGCCACGATCGGCCACGACCTCTCTATTAGGGCGGAGGGTGAACATTTCTTGGACCTCAGAAACTTAGGGATGTAGACCCAATATGTCCTCCAAGCGCCTAGAGACCTGGTGCCCAATCTGGCGTGGTGTTTTTCAGCATACCCGACCAATCTGGTTGCAAGGCAGATTTTAACAGTACTGCTGAAAAGGGACTCCCAGGCATCCCTGAGGCCATCATTTGCATAGGCCCTGCCCTTCTCTTTATCCTGCTTCCCACAAAGCAACTCATCACTAGCAGCAGTATAGATTTGGAGGTGGTGAAGAATAATGACAGGGAGGCTGAAAAAGAGAAAGAAAAGTCCCAGAAGTCCAGCAGGCTTCCTTGTAAAATGCTGCTGGACATAGAGCGCACCTTCTTTACTGCAAGGCAAATACATTAAAAATGTTGAGGAGAGACAATTTAAAAATACATATTACATGACACAGGACTGGAACCTGCTTTATTATTTCAATAAGTCTTGAAAACAAAGAAGATTTCTCTCCTAAAAGCTGTTAAAAATATGGAACGCTTCACGAATTTGCGTGTCATCCTTGCGCAGGGGCCATGCTAATCTTCTCTGTATCGTTCCAATTTTAGTATATGTGCTGCCGAAGCGAGCACACTGTATTGATGAACTGACAATGTTTATAAACTCTCTAAATCCACAGTCTCTAGACATAGGGTGGCCTGGCAGAGATGCTCAGATGGCCAGTAAGCATTCAAATCTGAGCCAATGGGCAAAAATGTATGAAGAGTAGCAATCCATTATTCTTCACTGCATTCGTGGTCCAAGACTTCACACACCGTAAGTATGTAGATTATGCCAGGGTTGCAAAGGCTCATGGTTTGGGCTACAGACAAGGAGCATTGTGACATCACGCTGCCTGTGGAACTTTGATATTAAAGGCGAAACAGCTGCACAGTAGGTTAGGTGAAGTGCTCTGAGTGTGGAAAGGCAGCATGCTTGGGTCCCTGGACAAGGTGAGCCTACGACAAGGTGTCTGAATTTTAACCCCTATTGTAATATTAAACTCCCTTTTGTTGTACCCGCCTACTTACTAAGGAGTTCACAAGCTCAGCCCCACACAGACCTGGAGCTGATTATGTTAACCCAGAGTATTTAAGAAACTGAGCCTGATCTAAAAGATTTTCTTGGATCTAGGACCATTTTGCCTAGCTTTTAGGTCCTTCCTTCTCCTAAAGTCCTTTGTACAACTTAGGAAAACCTCATAGAACAGACTTTCAGGTGGTCAGATGGGTTTCCTTGTGCCTTCACACACACACACACACACACACACACACACACACACGCTTTCTAGCCCTCTTAAGGACAAAAAGATAGGTGCAAATACATAGGGCCAGTGGCGCAATGGATAACGCGTCTGACTACGGATCAGAAGATTGTAGGTTCGACTCCTATCTGGCTCGGAAGGGTTGTAGGTCTCTTTTTCATTATGTTCCTGTGGTATTCTTATTTACCTCAGACTTAATGTAGGTTCAATATTCTCCAGCAGGACTCATCCAGCAGTTGTTCCACGGTAGAGCTGCAGTAATAGGACCACGGCTAGTTAAACGTTTCCCATTTGCTGCTGGACTCTACATGACGGCCGTCACGTGGTGTGCTGCTTTTGTATTTCAACATGGGTCCCTGATTCTCTTAACTACATAAAAAAGCTTGTTGACAAAAGTGTGTGTGCGCGCGAGGGTCTGTGGACGCAGGCAGGTGTGTGCAATTGAATGCTTACCCATTTACATTTGTGAGAGGGACAAACCAACTCCTTGTGGGCTGCAGGCTTACAACTGGTAGCCCCAGTAGCCAGGCAGAACCACAGTTAAGGAGAGAGAGGAAGTTGGTCCATTATTAGAGAAGAACCATGAGCATCTTGCCCTGCTACCTTCTTCCCCTCTCAGCCACGATCGGCCACGACCTCTCTATTAGGGCGGAGGGTGAACATTTCTTGGACCTCAGAAACTTAGGGATGTAGACCCAATATGTCCTCCAAGCGCCTAGAGACCTGGTGCCCAATCTGGCGTGGTGTTTTACAGCATACCCGACCAATCTGGTTGCAAGGCAGATTTTAACAGTACTGCTGAAAAGGGACTCCCAGGCATCCCTGAGGCCATCATTTGCATAGGCCCTGCCCTTCTCTTTATCCTGCTTCCCACAAAGCAACTCATCACTAGCAGCAGTATAGATTTGGAGGTGGTGAAGAATAATGACAGGGAGGCTGAAAAAGAGAAAGAAAAGTCCCAGAAGTCCAGCAGGCTTCCTTGTAAAATGCTGCTGGACATAGAGCGCACCTTCTTTACTGCAAGGCAAATACATTAAAAATGTTGAGGAGAGACAATTTAAAAATACATATTACATGACACAGGACTGGAACCTGCTTTATTATTTCAATAAGTCTTGAAAACAAAGAAGATTTCTCTCCTAAAAGCTGTTAAAAATATGGAACGCTTCACGAATTTGCGTGTCATCCTTGCGCAGGGGCCATGCTAATCTTCTCTGTATCGTTCCAATTTTAGTATATGTGCTGCCGAAGCGAGCACACTGTATTGATGAACTGACAATGTTTATAAACTCTCTAAATCCACAGTCTCTAGACATAGGGTGGCCTGGCAGAGATGCTCAGATGGCCAGTAAGCATTCAAATCTGAGCCAATGGGCAAAAATGTATGAAGAGTAGCAATCCATTATTCTTCACTGCATTCGTGGTCCAAGACTTCACACACCGTAAGTATGTAGATTATGCCAGGGTTGCAAAGGCTCATGGTTTGGGCTACAGACAAGGAGCATTGTGACATCACGCTGCCTGTGGAACTTTGATATTAAAGGCGAAACAGCTGCACAGTAGGTTAGGTGAAGTGCTCTGAGTGTGGAAAGGCAGCATGCTTGGGTCCCTGGACAAGGTGAGCCTACGACAAGGTGTCTGAATTTTAACCCCTATTGTAATATTAAACTCCCTTTTGTTGTACCCGCCTACTTACTAAGGAGTTCACAAGCTCAGCCCCACACAGACCTGGAGCTGATTATGTTAACCCAGAGTATTTAAGAAACTGAGCCTGATCTAAAAGATTTTCTTGGATCTAGGACCATTTTGCCTAGCTTTTAGGTCCTTCCTTCTCCTAAAGTCCTTTGTACAACTTAGGAAAACCTCATAGAACAGACTTTCAGGTGGTCAGATGGGTTTCCTTGTGCCTTCACACACACACACACACACACGCTTTCTAGCCCTCTTAAGGACAAAAAGATGGGTGTGAATACATAGGGCCAGTGGCGCAATGGATAACGCGTCTGACTACGGATCAGAAGATTGTAGGTTCGACTCCTATCTGGCTCGGAAGGGTTGTAGGTCTCTTTTTCATTATGTTCCTGTGGTATTCTTATTTACCTCAGACTTGTTGTAGGTTTAATATTCTCCAGCAGGGCTCATCCAGCAGTTGTTCCACGGTAGAGCTGCAGTATTAGGACCACGGCTTGATAAACGTTTCCCATTTGCTGCTGGACTCTACATGACGGCCGTCACGTGGTGTGCTGCTTTTGTATTTCAACATGGGTCCCTGATTCTCTTAACTACATAAAAAAGCTTGTTGACAAAAGTGTGTGTGCGCGAGGGTCTGTGGACACAGGCAGTTGTGTGCAATTGAATGCTTACCCATTTACATTTGTGAGAGGGACAAACCAACTCCTTGTGGGTTGCAGGCGTACAACTGGTAGCCCCAGTAGCCAGGCAGAACCACAGTTAAGGAGAGAGAGGAAGTTGGTCCATTATTAGAGAAGAACCATGAGCATCTTGCCCTGCTACCTTCTTCCCCTCTCAGCCACGATCGGCCACGACCTCTCTATTAGGGCGGAGGGTGAACATTTCTTGGACCTCAGAAACTTAGGGATGTAGACCCAATATGTCCTCCAAGCGCCTAGAGACCTGGTGCCCAATCTGGCGTGGTGTTTTTCAGCATACCCGACCAATCTGGTTGCAAGGCAGATTTTAACAGTACTGCTGAAAAGGGACTCCCAGGCATCCCTGAGGCCATCATTTGCATAGGCCCTGCCCTTCTCTTTATCCTGCTTCCCACAAAGCAACTCATCACTAGCAGCAGTATAGATTTGGAGGTGGTGAAGAATAATGACAGGGAGGCTGAAAAAGAGAAAGAAAAGTCCCAGAAGTCCAGCAGGCTTCCTTGTAAAATGCTGCTGGACATAGAGCGCACCTTCTTTACTGCAAGGCAAATACATTAAAAATGTTGAGGAGAGACAATTTAAAAATACATATTACATGACACAGGACTGGAACCTGCTTTATTATTTCAATAAGTCTTGAAAACAAAGAAGATTTCTCTCCTAAAAGCTGTTAAAAATATGGAACGCTTCACGAATTTGCGTGTCATCCTTGCGCAGGGGCCATGCTAATCTTCTCTGTATCGTTCCAATTTTAGTATATGTGCTGCCAAAGCGAGCACACTGTATTGATGAACTGACAATGTTTATAAACTCTCTAAATCCACAGTCTCTAGACATAGGGTGGCCTGGCAGAGATGCTCAGATGGCCAGTAAGCATTCAAATCTGAGCCAATGGGCAAAAATGTATGAAGAGTAGCAATCCATTATTCTTGACTGCATTCGTGGTCCAAGACTTCACACACCGTAAGTATGTAGATTATGCCAGGGTTGCAAAGGCTCATGGTTTGGGCTACAGACAAGGAGCATTGTGACATCACGCTGCCTGTGGAACTTTGATATTAAAGGCGAAACAGCTGCACAGTAGGTTAGGTGAAGTGCTCTGAGTGTGGAAAGGCAGCATGCTTGGGTCCCTGGACAAGGTGAGCCTACGACAAGGTGTCTGAATTTTAACCCCTATTGTAATATTAAACTCCCTTTTGTTGTACCCGCCTACTTACTAAGGAGTTCACAAGCTCAGCCCCACACAGACCTGGAGCTGATTATGTTAACCCAGAGTATTTAAGAAACTGAGCCTGATCTAAAAGATTTTCTTGGATCTAGGACCATTTTGCCTAGCTTTTAGGTCCTTCCTTCTCCTAAAGTCCTTTGTACAACTTAGGAAAACCTCATAGAACAGACTTTCAGGTGGTCAGATGGGTTTCCTTGTGCCTTCACACACACACACACACACACACACACACGCTTTCTAGCCCTCTTAAGGACAAAAAGATAGGTGCAAATACATAGGGTCAGTGGCGCAATGGAGAACGTGTCTGACTACGGATCAGAAGATTGTAGGTTCGACTCCTATCTGGCTCGGAAGGGTTGTAGGTCTCTTTTTCATTATGTTCCTGTGGTATTCTTATTTACCTCAGACTTAATGTAGGTTCAATATTCTCCAGCAGGACTCATCCAGCAGTTGTTCCACGGTAGAGCTGCAGTAATAGGACCACGGCTAGTTAAACGTTTCCCATTTGCTGCTGGACTCTACATGACGGCCGTCACGTGGTGTGCTGCTTTTGTATTTCAACATGGGTCCCTGATTCTCTTAACTACATAAAAAAGCTTGTTGACAAAAGTGTGTGTGCGCGCGAGGATCTGTGGACGCAGGCAGGTGTGTGCAATTGAATGCTTACCCATTTACATTTGTGAGAGGGACAAACCAACTCCTTGTGGGCTGCAGGCTTACAACTGGTAGCCCCAGTAGCCAGGCAGAACCACAGTTAAGGAGAGAGAGGAAGTTGGTCCATTATTAGAGAAGAACCATGAGCATCTTGCCCTGCTACCTTCTTCCCCTCTCAGCCACGATCGGCCACGACCTCTCTATTAGGGCGGAGGGTGAACATTTCTTGGACCTCAGAAACTTAGGGATGTAGACCCAATATGTCCTCCAAGCGCCTAGAGACCTGGTGCCCAATCTGGCGTGGTGTTTTTCAGCATACCCGACCAATCTGGTTGCAAGGCAGATTTTAACAGTACTGCTGAAAAGGGACTCCCAGGCATCCCTGAGGCCATCATTTGCATAGGCCCTGCCCTTCTCTTTATCCTGCTTCCCACAAAGCAACTCATCACTAGCAGCAGTATAGATTTGGAGGTGGTGAAGAATAATGACAGGGAGGCTGAAAAAGAGAAAGAAAAGTCCCAGAAGTCCAGCAGGCTTCCTTGTAAAATGCTGCTGGACATAGAGCGCACCTTCTTTACTGCAAGGCAAATACATTAAAAATGTTGAGGAGAGACAATTTAAAAATACATATTACATGACACAGGACTGGAACCTGCTTTATTATTTCAATAAGTCTTGAAAACAAAGAAGATTTCTCTCCTAAAAGCTGTTAAAAATATGGAACGCTTCACGAATTTGCGTGTCATCCTTGCGCAGGGGCCATGCTAATCTTCTCTGTATCGTTCCAATTTTAGTATATGTGCTGCCGAAGCGAGCACACTGTATTGATGAACTGACAATGTTTATAAACTCTCTAAATCCACAGTCTCTAGACATAGGGTGGCCTGGCAGAGATGCTCAGATGGCCAGTAAGCATTCAAATCTGAGCCAATGGGCAAAAATGTATGAAGAGTAGCAATCCATTATTCTTCACTGCATTCGTGGTCCAAGACTTCACACACCGTAAGTATGTAGATTATGCCAGGGTTGCAAAGGCTCATGGTTTGGGCTACAGACAAGGAGCATTGTGACATCACGCTGCCTGTGGAACTTTGATATTAAAGGCGAAACAGCTGCACAGTAGGTTAGGTGAAGTGCTCTGAGTGTGGAAAGGCAGCATGCTTGGGTCCCTGGACAAGGTGAGCCTACGACAAGGTGTCTGAATTTTAACCCCTATTGTAATATTAAACTCCCTTTTGTTGTACCCGCCTACTTACTAAGGAGTTCACAAGCTCAGCCCCACACAGACCTGGAGCTGATTATGTTAACCCAGAGTATTTAAGAAACTGAGCCTGATCTAAAAGATTTTCTTGGATCTAGGACCATTTTGCCTAGCTTTTAGGTCCTTCCTTCTCCTAAAGTCCTTTGTACAACTTAGGAAAACCTCATAGAACAGACTTTCAGGTGGTCAGATGGGTTTCCTTGTGCCTTCACACACACACACACACACACACACACACACACGCTTTCTAGCCCTCTTAAGGACAAAAAGATAGGTGCAAATACATAGGGCCAGTGGCGCAATGGATAACGCGTCTGACTACGGATCAGAAGATTGTAGGTTCGACTCCTATCTGGCTCGGAAGGGTTGTAGGTCTCTTTTTCATTATGTTCCTGTGGTATTCTTATTTACCTCAGACTTAATGTAGGTTCAATATTCTCCAGCAGGACTCATCCAGCAGTTGTTCCACGGTAGAGCTGCAGTAATAGGACCACGGCTAGTTAAACGTTTCCCATTTGCTGCTGGACTCTACATGACGGCCGTCACGTGGTGTGCTGCTTTTGTATTTCAACATGGGTCCCTGATTCTCTTAACTACATAAAAAAGCTTGTTGACAAAAGTGTGTGTGCGCGCGAGGGTCTGTGGACGCAGGCAGGTGTGTGCAATTGAATGCTTACCCATTTACATTTGTGAGAGGGACAAACCAACTCCTTGTGGGCTGCAGGCTTACAACTGGTAGCCCCAGTAGCCAGGCAGAACCACAGTTAAGGAGAGAGAGGAAGTTGGTCCATTATTAGAGAAGAACCATGAGCATCTTGCCCTGCTACCTTCTTCCTCTCTCAGCCACGATCGGCCACGACCTCTCTATTAGGGCGGAGGGTGAACATTTCTTGGACCTCAGAAACTTAGGGATGTAGACCCAATATGTCCTCCAAGCGCCTAGAGACCTGGTGCCCAATCTGGCGTGGTGTTTTACAGCATACCCGACCAATCTGGTTGCAAGGCAGATTTTAACAGTACTGCTGAAAAGGGACTCCCAGGCATCCCTGAGGCCATCATTTGCATAGGCCCTGCCCTTCTCTTTATCCTGCTTCCCACAAAGCAACTCATCACTAGCAGCAGTATAGATTTGGAGGTGGTGAAGAATAATGACAGGGAGGCTGAAAAAGAGAAAGAAAAGTCCCAGAAGTCCAGCAGGCTTCCTTGTAAAATGCTGCTGGACATAGAGCGCACCTTCTTTACTGCAAGGCAAATACATTAAAAATGTTGAGGAGAGACAATTTAAAAATACATATTACATGACACAGGACTGGAACCTGCTTTATTATTTCAATAAGTCTTGAAAACAAAGAAGATTTCTCTCCTAAAAGCTGTTAAAAATATGGAACGCTTCACGAATTTGCGTGTCATCCTTGCGCAGGGGCCATGCTAATCTTCTCTGTATCGTTCCAATTTTAGTATATGTGCTGCCGAAGCGAGCACACTGTATTGATGAACTGACAATGTTTATAAACTCTCTAAATCCACAGTCTCTAGACATAGGGTGGCCTGGCAGAGATGCTCAGATGGCCAGTAAGCATTCAAATCTGAGCCAATGGGCAAAAATGTATGAAGAGTAGCAATCCATTATTCTTCACTGCATTCGTGGTCCAAGACTTCACACACCGTAAGTATGTAGATTATGCCAGGGTTGCAAAGGCTCATGGTTTGGGCTACAGACAAGGAGCATTGTGACATCACGCTGCCTGTGGAACTTTGATATTAAAGGCGAAACAGCTGCACAGTAGGTTAGGTGAAGTGCTCTGAGTGTGGAAAGGCAGCATGCTTGGGTCCCTGGACAAGGTGAGCCTACGACAAGGTGTCTGAATTTTAACCCCTATTGTAATATTAAACTCCCTTTTGTTGTACCCGCCTACTTACTAAGGAGTTCACAAGCTCAGCCCCACACAGACCTGGAGCTGATTATGTTAACCCAGAGTATTTAAGAAACTGAGCCTGATCTAAAAGATTTTCTTGGATCTAGGACCATTTTGCCTAGCTTTTAGGTCCTTCCTTCTCCTAAAGTCCTTTGTACAACTTAGGAAAACCTCATAGAACAGACTTTCAGGTGGTCAGATGGGTTTCCTTGTGCCTTCACACACACACACACACACACGCTTTCTAGCCCTCTTAAGGACAAAAAGATGGGTGTGAATACATAGGGCCAGTGGCGCAATGGATAACGCGTCTGACTACGGATCAGAAGATTGTAGGTTCGACTCCTATCTGGCTCGGAAGGGTTGTAGGTCTCTTTTTCATTATGTTCCTGTGGTATTCTTATTTACCTCAGACTTGTTGTAGGTTTAATATTCTCCAGCAGGGCTCATCCAGCAGTTGTTCCACGGTAGAGCTGCAGTATTAGGACCACGGCTTGATAAACGTTTCCCATTTGCTGCTGGACTCTACATGACGGCCGTCACGTGGTGTGCTGCTTTTGTATTTCAACATGGGTCCCTGATTCTCTTAACTACATAAAAAAGCTTGTTGACAAAAGTGTGTGTGCGCGAGGGTCTGTGGACACAGGCAGGTGTGTGCAATTGAATGCTTACCCATTTACATTTGTGAGAGGGACAAACCAACTCCTTGTGGGTTGCAGGCGTACAACTGGTAGCCCCAGTAGCCAGGCAGAACCACAGTTAAGGAGAGAGAGGAAGTTGGTCCATTATTAGAGAAGAACCATGAGCATCTTGCCCTGCTACCTTCTTCCCCTCTCAGCCACGATCGGCCACGACCTCTCTATTAGGGCGGAGGGTGAACATTTCTTGGACCTCAGAAACTTAGGGATGTAGACCCAATATGTCCTCCAAGCGCCTAGAGACCTGGTGCCCAATCTGGCGTGGTGTTTTTCAGCATACCCGACCAATCTGGTTGCAAGGCAGATTTTAACAGTACTGCTGAAAAGGGACTCCCAGGCATCCCTGAGGCCATCATTTGCATAGGCCCTGCCCTTCTCTTTATCCTGCTTCCCACAAAGCAACTCATCACTAGCAGCAGTATAGATTTGGAGGTGGTGAAGAATAATGACAGGGAGGCTGAAAAAGAGAAAGAAAAGTCCCAGAAGTCCAGCAGGCTTCCTTGTAAAATGCTGCTGGACATAGAGCGCACCTTCTTTACTGCAAGGCAAATACATTAAAAATGTTGAGGAGAGACAATTTAAAAATACATATTACATGACACAGGACTGGAACCTGCTTTATTATTTCAATAAGTCTTGAAAACAAAGAAGATTTCTCTCCTAAAAGCTGTTAAAAATATGGAACGCTTCACAAATTTGCGTGTCATCCTTGCGCAGGGGCCATGCTAATCTTCTCTGTATCGTTCCAATTTTAGTATATGTGCTGCCAAAGCGAGCACACTGTATTGATGAACTGACAATGTTTATAAACTCTCTAAATCCACAGTCTCTAGACATAGGGTGGCCTGGCAGAGATGCTCAGATGGCCAGTAAGCATTCAAATCTGAGCCAATGGGCAAAAATGTATGAAGAGTAGCAATCCATTATTCTTGACTGCATTCGTGGTCCAAGACTTCACACACCGTAAGTATGTAGATTATGCCAGGGTTGCAAAGGCTCATGGTTTGGGCTACAGACAAGGAGCATTGTGACATCACGCTGCCTGTGGAACTTTGATATTAAAGGCGAAACAGCTGCACAGTAGGTTAGGTGAAGTGCTCTGAGTGTGGAAAGGCAGCATGCTTGGGTCCCTGGACAAGGTGAGCCTACGACAAGGTGTCTGAATTTTAACCCCTATTGTAATATTAAACTCCCTTTTGTTGTACCCGCCTACTTACTAAGGAGTTCACAAGCTCAGCCCCACACAGACCTGGAGCTGATTATGTTAACCCAGAGTATTTAAGAAACTGAGCCTGATCTAAAAGATTTTCTTGGATCTAGGACCATTTTGCCTAGCTTTTAGGTCCTTCCTTCTCCTAAAGTCCTTTGTACAACTTAGGAAAACCTCATAGAACAGACTTTCAGGTGGTCAGATGGGTTTCCTTGTGCCTTCACACACACACACACACACACACACACACACACACACACGCTTTCTAGCCCTCTTAAGGACAAAAAGATAGGTGCAAATACATAGGGCCAGTGGCGCAATGGATAACGCGTCTGACTACGGATCAGAAGATTGTAGGTTCGACTCCTATCTGGCTCGGAAGGGTTGTAGGTCTCTTTTTCATTATGTTCCTGTGGTATTCTTATTTACCTCAGACTTAATGTAGGTTCAATATTCTCCAGCAGGACTCATCCAGCAGTTGTTCCACGGTAGAGCTGCAGTAATAGGACCACGGCTAGTTAAACGTTTCCCATTTGCTGCTGGACTCTACATGACGGCCGTCACGTGGTGTGCTGCTTTTGTATTTCAACATGGGTCCCTGATTCTCTTAACTACATAAAAAAGCTTGTTGACAAAAGTGTGTGTGCGCGCGAGGGTCTGTGGACGCAGGCAGGTGTGTGCAATTGAATGCTTACCCATTTACATTTGTGAGAGGGACAAACCAACTCCTTGTGGGCTGCAGGCTTACAACTGGTAGCCCCAGTAGCCAGGCAGAACCACAGTTAAGGAGAGAGAGGAAGTTGGTCCATTATTAGAGAAGAACCATGAGCATCTTGCCCTGCTACCTTCTTCCCCTCTCAGCCACGATCGGCCACGACCTCTCTATTAGGGCGGAGGGTGAACATTTCTTGGACCTCAGAAACTTAGGGATGTAGACCCAATATGTCCTCCAAGCGCCTAGAGACCTGGTGCCCAATCTGGCGTGGTGTTTTTCAGCATACCCGACCAATCTGGTTGCAAGGCAGATTTTAACAGTACTGCTGAAAAGGGACTCCCAGGCATCCCTGAGGCCATCATTTGCATAGGCCCTGCCCTTCTCTTTATCCTGCTTCCCACAAAGCAACTCATCACTAGCAGCAGTATAGATTTGGAGGTGGTGAAGAATATTGACAGGGAGGCTGAAAAAGAGAAAGAAAAGTCCCAGAAGTCCAGCAGGCTTCCTTGTAAAATGCTGCTGGACATAGAGCGCACCTTCTTTACTGCAAGGCAAATACATTAAAAATGTTGAGGAGAGACAATTTAAAAATACATATTACATGACACAGGACTGGAACCTGCTTTATTATTTCAATAAGTCTTGAAAACAAAGAAGATTTCTCTCCTAAAAGCTGTTAAAAATATGGAACGCTTCACGAATTTGCGTGTCATCCTTGCGCAGGGGCCATGCTAATCTTCTCTGTATCGTTCCAATTTTAGTATATGTGCTGCCGAAGCGAGCACACTGTATTGATGAACTGACAATGTTTATAAACTCTCTAAATCCACAGTCTCTAGACATAGGGTGGCCTGGCAGAGATGCTCAGATGGCCAGTAAGCATTCAAATCTGAGCCAATGGGCAAAAATGTATGAAGAGTAGCAATCCATTATTCTTCACTGCATTCGTGGTCCAAGACTTCACACACCGTAAGTATGTAGATTATGCCAGGGTTGCAAAGGCTCATGGTTTGGGCTACAGACAAGGAGCATTGTGACATCACGCTGCCTGTGGAACTTTGATATTAAAGGCGAAACAGCTGCACAGTAGGTTAGGTGAAGTGCTCTGAGTGTGGAAAGGCAGCATGCTTGGGTCCCTGGACAAGGTGAGCCTACGACAAGGTGTCTGAATTTTAACCCCTATTGTAATATTAAACTCCCTTTTGTTGTACCCGCCTACTTACTAAGGAGTTCACAAGCTCAGCCCCACACAGACCTGGAGCTGATTATGTTAACCCAGAGTATTTAAGAAACTGAGCCTGATCTAAAAGATTTTCTTGGATCTAGGACCATTTTGCCTAGCTTTTAGGTCCTTCCTTCTCCTAAAGTCCTTTGTACAACTTAGGAAAACCTCATAGAACAGACTTTCAGGTGGTCAGATGGGTTTCCTTGTGCCTTCACACACACACACACACACACACACACACACACGCTTTCTAGCCCTCTTAAGGACAAAAAGATAGGTGCAAATACATAGGGCCAGTGGCGCAATGGATAACGCGTCTGACTACGGATCAGAAGATTGTAGGTTCGACTCCTATCTGGCTCGGAAGGGTTGTAGGTCTCTTTTTCATTATGTTCCTGTGATATTCTTATTTACCTCAGACTTAATGTAGGTTCAATATTCTCCAGCAGGACTCATCCAGCAGTTGTTCCACGGTAGAGCTGCAGTAATAGGACCACGGCTAGTTAAACGTTTCCCATTTGCTGCTGGACTCTACATGACGGCCGTCACGTGGTGTGCTGCTTTTGTATTTCAACATGGGTCCCTGATTCTCTTAACTACATAAAAAAGCTTGTTGACAAAAGTGTGTGTGCGCGCGAGGGTCTGTGGACGCAGGCAGGTGTGTGCAATTGAATGCTTACCCATTTACATTTGTGAGAGGGACAAACCAACTCCTTGTGGGCTGCAGGCTTACAACTGGTAGCCCCAGTAGCCAGGCAGAACCACAGTTAAGGAGAGAGAGGAAGTTGGTCCATTATTAGAGAAGAACCATGAGCATCTTGCCCTGCTACCTTCTTCCCCTCTCAGCCACGATCGGCCACGACCTCTCTATTAGGGCGGAGGGTGAACATTTCTTGGACCTCAGAAACTTAGGGATGTAGACCCAATATGTCCTCCAAGCGCCTAGAGACCTGGTGCCCAATCTGGCGTGGTGTTTTTCAGCATACCCGACCAATCTGGTTGCAAGGCAGATTTTAACAGTACTGCTGAAAAGGGACTCCCAGGCATCCCTGAGGCCATCATTTGCATAGGCCCTGCCCTTCTCTTTATCCTGCTTCCCACAAAGCAACTCATCACTAGCAGCAGTATAGATTTGGAGGTGGTGAAGAATAATGACAGGGAGGCTGAAAAAGAGAAAGAAAAGTCCCAGAAGTCCAGCAGGCTTCCTTGTAAAATGCTGCTGGACATAGAGCGCACCTTCTTTACTGCAAGGCAAATACATTAAAAATGTTGAGGAGAGACAATTTAAAAATACATATTACATGACACAGGACTGGAACCTGCTTTATTATTTCAATAAGTCTTGAAAACAAAGAAGATTTCTCTCCTAAAAGCTGTTAAAAATATGGAATGCTTCACGAATTTGCGTGTCATCCTTGCGCAGGGGCCATGCTAATCTTCTCTGTATCGTTCCAATTTTAGTATATGTGCTGCCGAAGCGAGCACACTGTATTGATGAACTGACAATGTTTATAAACTCTCTAAATCCACAGTCTCTAGACATAGGGTGGCCTGGCAGAGATGCTCAGATGGCCAGTAAGCATTCAAATCTGAGCCAATGGGCAAAAATGTATGAAGAGTAGCAATCCATTATTCTTCACTGCATTCGTGGTCCAAGACTTCACACACCGTAAGTATGTAGATTATGCCAGGGTTGCAAAGGCTCATGGTTTGGGCTACAGACAAGGAGCATTGTGACATCACGCTGCCTGTGGAACTTTGATATTAAAGGCGAAACAGCTGCACAGTAGGTTAGGTGAAGTGCTCTGAGTGTGGAAAGGCAGCATGCTTGGGTCCCTGGACAAGGTGAGCCTACGACAAGGTGTCTGAATTTTAACCCCTATTGTAATATTAAACTCCCTTTTGTTGTACCCGCCTACTTACTAAGGAGTTCACAAGCTCAGCCCCACACAGACCTGGAGCTGATTATGTTAACCCAGAGTATTTAAGAAACTGAGCCTGATCTAAAAGATTTTCTTGGATCTAGGACCATTTTGCCTAGCTTTTAGGTCCTTCCTTCTCCTAAAGTCCTTTGTACAACTTAGGAAAACCTCATAGAACAGATTTTCAGGTGGTCAGATGGGTTTCCTTGTGCCTTCACACACACACACACACACACGCTTTCTAGCCCTCTTAAGGACAAAAAGATGGGTGTGAATACATAGGGCCAGTGGCGCAATGGATAACGCGTCTGACTACGGATCAGAAGATTGTAGGTTCGACTCCTATCTGGCTCGGAAGGGTTGTAGGTCTCTTTTTCATTATGTTTCTGTGGTATTCTTATTTACCTCAGACTTGTTGTAGGTTTAATATTCTCCAGCAGGGCTCATCCAGCAGTTGTTCCACGGTAGAGCTGCAGTATTAGGACCACGGCTTGATAAACGTTTCCCATTTGCTGCTGGACTCTACATGACGGCCGTCACGTGGTGTGCTGCTTTTGTATTTCAACATGGGTCCCTGATTCTCTTAACTACATAAAAAAGCTTGTTGACAAAAGTGTGTGTGCGCGAGGGTCTGTGGACACAGGCAGGTGTGTGCAATTGAATGCTTACCCATTTACATTTGTGAGAGGGACAAACCAACTCCTTGTGGGTTGCAGGCGTACAACTGGTAGCCCCAGTAGCCAGGCAGAACCACAGTTAAGGAGAGAGAGGAAGTTGGTCCATTATTAGAGAAGAACCATGAGCATCTTGCCCTGCTACCTTCTTCCCCTCTCAGCCACGATCGGCCACGACCTCTCTATTAGGGCGGAGGGTGAACATTTCTTGGACCTCAGAAACTTAGGGATGTAGACCCAATATGTCCTCCAAGCGCCTAGAGACCTGGTGCCCAATCTGGCGTGGTGTTTTTCAGCATACCCGACCAATCTGGTTGCAAGGCAGATTTTAACAGTACTGCTGAAAAGGGACTCCCAGGCATCCCTGAGGCCATCATTTGCATAGGCCCTGCCCTTCTCTTTATCCTGCTTCCCACAAAGCAACTCATCACTAGCAGCAGTATAGATTTGGAGGTGGTGAAGAATAATGACAGGGAGGCTGAAAAAGAGAAAGAAAAGTCCCAGAAGTCCAGCAGGCTTCCTTGTAAAATGCTGCTGGACATAGAGCGCACCTTCTTTACTGCAAGGCAAATACATTAAAAATGTTGAGGAGAGACAATTTAAAAATACATATTACATGACACAGGACTGGAACCTGCTTTATTATTTCAATAAGTCTTGAAAACAAAGAAGATTTCTCTCCTAAAAGCTGTTAAAAATATGGAACGCTTCACGAATTTGCGTGTCATCCTTGCGCAGGGGCCATGCTAATCTTCTCTGTATCGTTCCAATTTTAGTATATGTGCTGCCGAAGCGAGCACACTTTATTAATGAACTGACAATGTTTATAAACTCTCTAAATCCACAGTCTCTAGACATAGGGTGGCCTGGCAGAGATGCTCAGATGGCCAGTAAGCATTCAAATCTGAGCCAATGGGCAAAAATGTATGAAGAGTAGCAATCCATTATTCTTCACTGCATTCGTGGTCCAAGACTTCACACACCGTAAGTATGTAGATTATGCCAGGGTTGCAAAGGCTCATGGTTTGGGCTACAGACAAGGAGCATTGTAACATCACGCTGCCTGTGGAACTTTGATATTAAAGGCGAAACAGCTGCACAGTAGGTTAGGTGAAGTGCTCTGAGTTTGGAAAGGCAGCATGCTTGGGTCCCTGGACAAGGTGAGCCTACGACAAGGTGTCTGAATTTTAACCCCTATTGTAATATTAAACTCCCTTTTGTTGTACCCGCCTACTTACTAAGGAGTTCACAAGCTCAGCCCCACACAGACCTGGAGCTGATTATGTTAACCCAGAGTATTTAAGAAACTGAGCCTGATCTAAAAGATTTTCTTGGATCTAGGACCATTTTGCCTAGCTTTTAGGTCCTTCCTTCTCCTAAAGTCCTTTGTACAACTTAGGAAAACCTCATAGAACAGACTTTCAGGTGGTCAGATGGGTTTCCTTGTGCCTTCACACACACACACACACACACACACGCTTTCTAGCCCTCTTAAGGACAACAAGATAGGTGCAAATACATAGGGCCAGTGGCGCAATGGATAACGCGTCTGACTACGGATCAGAAGATTGTAGGTTCGACTCCTATCTGGCTCGGAAGGGTTGTAGGTCTCTTTTTCATTATGTTCCTACGGTATTCTTATTTACCTCAGACTTAATGTAGGTTCAATATTCTCCAGCAGGACTCATCCAGCAGTTGTTCCACGGTAGAGCTGCAGTAATAGGACCACGGCTAGTTAAACGTTTCCCATTTGCTGCTGGACTCTACATGACGGCCGTCACGTGGTGTGCTGCTTTTGTATTTCAACATGGGTCCCTGATTCTCTTAACTACATAAAAAAGCTTGTTGACAAAAGTGTGTGTGCGCGCGAGGGTCTGTGGACGCAGGCAGGTGTGTGCAATTGAATGCTTACCCATTTACATTTGTGAGAGGGACAAACCAACTCCTTGTGGGCTGCAGGCTTACAACTGGTAGCCCCAGTAGCCAGGCAGAACCACAGTTAAGGAGAGAGAGGAAGTTGGTCCATTATTAGAGAAGAACCATGAGCATCTTGCCCTGCTACCTTCTTCCCCTCTCAGCCACGATCGGCCAAGACCTCTCTATTAGGGCGGAGGGTGAACATTTCTTGGACCTCAGAAACTTAGGGATGTAGACCCAATATGTCCTCCAAGCGCCTAGAGACCTGGTGCCCAATCTGGCGTGGTGTTTTTCAGCATACCCGACCAATCTGGTTGCAAGGCAGATTTTAACAGTACTGCTGAAAAGGGACTCCCAGGCATCCCTGAGGCCATCATTTGCATAGGCCCTGCCCTTCTCTTTATCCTGCTTCCCACAAAGCAACTCATCACTAGCAGCAGTATAGATTTGGAGGTGGTGAAGAATAATGACAGGGAGGCTGAAAAAGAGAAAGAAAAGTCCCAGAAGTCCAGCAGGCTTCCTTGTAAAATGCTGCTGGACATAGAGCGCACCTTCTTTACTGCAAGGCAAATACATTAAAAATGTTGAGGAGAGACAATTTAAAAATACATATTACATGACACAGGACTGGAACCTGCTTTATTATTTCAATAAGTCTTGAAAACAAAGAAGATTTCTCTCCTAAAAGCTGTTAAAAATATGGAACGCTTCACGAATTTGCGTGTCATCCTTGTGCAGGGGCCATGCTAATCTTCTCTGTATCGTTCCAATGTTAGTATATGTGCTGCCGAAGCGAGCACACTGTATTGATGAACTGACAATGTTTATAAACTCTCTAAATCCACAGTCTCTAGACATAGGGTGGCCTGGCAGAGATGCTCAGATGGCCAGTAAGCATTCAAATCTGAGCCAATGGGCAAAAATGTATGAAGAGTAGCAATCCATTATTCTTCACTGCATTCGTGGTCCAAGACTTCACACACCGTAAGTATGTAGATTATGCCAGGGTTGCAAAGGCTCATGGTTTGGGCTACAGACAAGGAGCATTGTGACATCACGCTGCCTGTGGAACTTTGATATTAAAGGCGAAACAGCTGCACAGTAGGTTAGGTGAAGTGCTCTGAGTGTGGAAAGGCAGCATGCTTGGGTCCCTGGACAAGGTGAGCCTACGACAAGGTGTCTGAATTTTAACCCCTATTGTAATATTAAACTCCCTTTTGTTGTACCCGCCTACTTACTAAGGAGTTCACAAGCTCAGCCCCACACAGACCTGGAGCTGATTATGTTAACCCAGAGTATTTAAGAAACTGAGCCTGATCTAAAAGATTTTCTTGGATCTAGGACCATTTTGCCTAGCTTTTAGGTCCTTCCTTCTCCTAAAGTCCTTTGTACAACTTAGGAAAACCTCATAGAACAGACTTTCAGGTGGTCAGATGGGTTTCCTTGTGCCTTCACACACACACACACACACACACGCTTTCTAGCCCTCTTAAGGACAAAAAGATAGGCGCAAATACATAGGGCCAGTGGTGCAATGGATAACGTGTCTGACTACGGCTCAGAAGATTGTAGGTTCGACTCCTATCTGGCTCGGAAGGGTTGTAGGTCTCTTTTTCATTATGTTCCTGTGGTATTCTTATTTACCTCAGACTTAATGTAGGTTCAATATTCTCCAGCAGGACTCATCCAGCAGTTGTTCCACGGTAGAGCTGCAGTAATAGGACCACGGCTAGTTAAACGTTTCCCATTTGCTGCTGGACTCTACATGACGGCCGTCACGTGGTGTGCTGCTTTTGTATTTCAACATGGGTCCCTGATTCTCTTAACTACATAAAAAAGCTTGTTGACAAAAGTGTGTGTGCGCGCGAGGGTCTGTGGACGCAGGTAGGTGTGTGCAATTGAATGCTTACCCATTTACATTTGTGAGAGGGACAAACCAACTCCTTGTGGGCTGCAGGCTTACAACTGGTAGCCCCAGTAGCCAGGCAGAACCACAGTTAAGGAGAGAGAGGAAGTTGGTCCATTATTAGAGAAGAACCATGAGCATCTTGCCCTGCTACCTTCTTCCCCTCTCAGCCACGATCGGCCACGATCTCTCTATTAGGGCGGAGGGTGAACATTTCTTGGACCTCAGAAACTTAGGGATGTAGACCCAATATGTCCTCCAAGCGCCTAGAGACCTGGTGCCCAATCTGGCGTGGTGTTTTTCAGCATACCCGACCAATCTGGTTGCAAGGCAGATTTTAACAGTACTGCTGAAAAGGGACTCCCAGGCATCCCTGAGGCCATCATTTGCATAGGCCCTGCCCTTCTCTTTATCCTGCTTCCCACAAAGCAACTCATCACTAGCAGCAGTATAGATTTGGAGGTGGTGAAGAATAATGACAGGGAGGCTGAAAAAGAGAAAGAAAAGTCCCAGAAGTCCAGCAGGCTTCCTTGTAAAATGCTGCTGGACATAGAGCGCACCTTCTTTACTGCAAGGCAAATACATTAAAAATGTTGAGGAGAGACAATTTAAAAATACATATTACATGACACAGGACTGGAACCTGCTTTATTATTTCAATAACTCTTGAAAACAAAGAAGATTTCTCTCCTAAAAGCTGTTAAAAATATGGAACGCTTCACGAATTTGCGTGTCATCCTTGCGCAGGGGCCATGCTAATCTTCTCTGTATCGTTCCAATTTTAGTATATGTGCTGCCAAAGCGAGCACACTGTATTGATGAACTGACAATGTTTATAAACTCTCTAAATCCACAGTCTCTAGACATAGGGTGGCCTGGCAGAGATGCTCAGATGGCCAGTAAGCATTCAAATCTGAGCCAATGGGCAAAAATGTATGAAGAGTAGCAATCCATTATTCTTCACTGCATTCGTGGTCCAAGACTTCACACACCGTAAGTATGTAGATTATGCCAGGGTTGCAAAGGCTCATGGTTTGGGCTACAGACAAGGAGCATTGTGACATCACGCTGCCTGTGGAACTTTGATATTAAAGGCGAAACAGCTGCACAGTAGGTTAGGTGAAGTGCTCTGAGTGTGGAAAGGCAGCATGCTTGGGTCCCTGGACAAGGTGAGCCTACGACAAGGTGTCTGAATTTTAACCCCTATTGTAATATTAAACTCCCTTTTGTTGTACCCGCCTACTTACTAAGGAGTTCACAAGCTCAGCCCCACACAGACCTGGAGCTGATTATGTTAACCCAGAGTATTTAAGAAACTGAGCCTGATCTAAAAGATTTTCTTGGATCTAGGACCATTTTGCCTAGCTTTTAGGTCCTTCCTTCTCCTAAAGTCCTTTGTACAACTTAGGAAAACCTCATAGAACAGACTTTCAGGTGGTCAGATGGGTTTCCTTGTGCCTTCACACACACACACACACACACACACACACACACGCTTTCTAGCCCTCTTAAGGACAAAAAGATAGGTGCAAATACTTAGGGCCAGTGGCGCAATGGATAACGCGTCTGACTACGGATCAGAAGATTGTAGGTTCGACTTCTATCTGGCTCGGAAGGGTTGTAGGTCTCTTTTTCATTATGTTCCTGTGGTATTCTTATTTACCTCAGACTTAATGTAGGTTCAATATTCTCCAGCAGGACTCATCCAGCAGTTGTTCCACGGTAGAGCTGCAGTAATAGGACCACGGCTAGTTAAACGTTTCCCATTTGCTGCTGGACTCTACATGACGGCCGTCACGTGGTGTGCTGCTTTTGTATTTCAACATGGGTCCCTGATTCTCTTAACTACATAAAAAAGCTTGTTGACAAAAGTGTGTGTGCGCGCGAGGGTCTGTGGACGCAGGCAGGTGTGTGCAATTGAATGCTTACCCATTTACATTTGTGAGAGGGACAAACCAACTCCTTGTGGGCTGCAGGCTTACAACTGGTAGCCCCAGTAGCCAGGCAGAACCACAGTTAAGGAGAGAGAGAAAGTTGGTCCATTATTAGAGAAGAACCATGAGCATCTTGCCCTGCTACCTTCTTCCCCTCTCAGCCACGATCGGCCATGACCTCTCTATTAGGGCGGAGGGTGAACATTTCTTGGACCTCAGAAACTTAGGGATGTAGACCCAATATGTCCTCCAAGCGCCTAGAGACCTGGTGCCCAATCTGCCGTGGTGTTTTTCAGCATACCCGACCAATCTGGTTGCAAGGCAGATTTTAACACTACTGCTGAAAAGGGACTCCCAGGCATCCCTGAGGCCATCATTTGCATAGGCCCTGCCCTTCTCTTTATCCTGCTTCCCACAAAGCAACTCATCACTAGCAGCAGTATAGATTTGGAGGTGGTGAAGAATAATGACAGGGAGGCTGAAAAAGAGAAAGAAAAGTCCCAGAAGTCCAGCAGGCTTCCTTGTAAAATGCTGCTGGACATAGAGCGCACCTTCTTTACTGCAAGGCAAATACATTAAAAATGTTGAGGAGAGACAATTTAAAAATACATATTACATGACACAGGACTGGAACCTGCTTTATTATTTCAATAAGTCTTGAAAACAAAGAAGATTTCTCTCCTAAAAGCTGTAAAAAATATGGAACGCTTCACGAATTTGCGTGTCATCCTTGCGCAGGGGCCATGCTAATCTTCTCTGTATCGTTCCAATTTTAGTATATGTGCTGCCGAAGCGAGCACACTGTATTGATGAACTGACAATGTTTATAAACTCTCTAAATCCACAGTCTCTAGACATAGGGTGGCCTGGCAGAGATGCTCAGATGGCCAGTAAGCATTCAAATCTGAGCCAATGGGCAAAAATGTATGAAGAGTAGCAATCCATTATTCTTCACTGCATTCGTGGTCCAAGACTTCACACACCGTAAGTATGTAGATTATGCCAGGGTTGCAAAGGCTCATGGTTTGGGCTACAGACAAGGAGCATTGTGACATCACGCTGCCTGTGGAACTTTGATATTAAAGGCGAAACAGCTGCACAGTAGGTTAGGTGAAGTGCTCTGAGTGTGGAAAGGCAGCATGCTTGGGTCCCTGGACAAGGTGAGCCTACGACAAGGTGTCTGAATTTTTACCCCTATTGTAATATTAAACTCCCTTTTGTTGTACCCGCCTACTTACTAAGGAGTTCACAAGCTCAGCCCCACACAGACCTGGAGCTGATTATGTTAACCCAGAGTATTTAAGAAACTGAGCCTGATCTAAAAGATTTTCTTGGATCTAGGACCATTTTGCCTAGCTTTTAGGTCCTTCCTTCTCCTAAAGTCCTTTGTACAACTTAGGAAAACCTCATAGAACAGACTTTCAGGTGGTCAGATGGGTTTCCTTGTGCCTTCACACACACACACACACACACACACGCTTTCTAGCCCTCTTAAGGACAAAAAGATAGGTGCAAATACATAGGGCCAGTGGCGCAATGGATAACGCGTCTGACTACGGATCAGAAGATTGTAGGTTCGACTCCTATCTGGCTCGGAAGGGTTGTAGGTCTCTTTTTCATTATGTTCCTGTGGTATTCTTATTTACCTCAGACTTAATGTAGGTTCAATATTCTCCAGCAGGGCTCATCCAGCAGTTGTTCCACGGTAGAGCTGCAGTAATAGGACCACGGCTAGTTAAACGTTTCCCATTTGCTGCTGGACTCTACATGATGGCCGTCACGTGGTGTGCTGCTTTTGTATTTCAACATGGGTCCCTGATTCTCTTAACTACATAAAAAAGCTTGTTGACAAAAGTGTGTGTGCGCGCGAGGGTCTGTGGACGCAGGCAGGTGTGTGCAATTGAATGCTTACCCATTTACATTTGTGAGAGGGACAAACCAACTCCTTGTGGGCTGCAGGCTTACAACTGGTAGCCCCAGTAGCCAGGCAGAACCACAGTTAAGGAGAGAGAGGAAGTTGGTCCATTATTAGAGAAGAACCATGAGCATCTTGCCCTGCTACCTTCTTCCCCTCTCAGCCACGATCGACCACAATCTCTCTATTAGGGCGGAGGGTGAACATTTCTTGGACCTCAGAAACTTAGGGATGTAGACCCAATATGTCCTCCAAGCGCCTAGAGACCTGGTGCCCAATCTGGCGTGGTGTTTTTCAGCATACCCGACCAATCTGGTTGCAAGGCAGATTTTAACAGTACTGCTGAAAAGGGACTCCCAGGCATCCCTGAGGCCATCATTTGCATAGGCCCTGCCCTTCTCTTTATCCTGCTTCCCACAAAGCAACTCATCACTAGCAGCAGTATAGATTTGGAGGTGGTGAAGAATAATGACAGGGAGGCTGAAAAAGAGAAAGAAAAGTCCCAGAAGTCCAGCAGGCTTCCTTGTAAAATGCTGCTGGACATAGAGCGCACCTTCTTTACTGCAAGGCAAATACATTAAAAATGTTGAGGAGAGACAATTTAAAAATACATATTACATGACACAGGACTGGAACCTGCTTTATTATTTCAATAAGTCTTGAAAACAAAGAAGATTTCTCTCCTAAAAGCTGTTAAAAATATGGAACGCTTCACGAATTTGCGTGTCATCCTTGTGCAGGGGCCATGCTAATCTTCTCTGTATCGTTCCAATGTTAGTATATGTGCTGCCGAAGCGAGCACACTGTATTGATGAACTGACAATGTTTATAAACTCTCTAAATCCACAGTCTCTAGACATAGGGTGGCCTGGCAGAGATGCTCAGATGGCCAGTAAGCATTCAAATCTGAGCCAATGGGCAAAAATGTATGAAGAGTAGCAATCCATTATTCTTCACTGCATTCGTGGTCCAAGACTTCACACACCGTAAGTATGTAGATTATGCCAGGGTTGCAAAGGCTCATGGTTTGGGCTACAGACAAGGAGCATTGTGACATCACGCTGCCTGTGGAACTTTGATATTAAAGGCGAAACAGCTGCACAGTAGGTTAGGTGAAGTGCTCTGAGTGTGGAAAGGCAGCATGCTTGGGTCCCTGGACAAGGTGAGCCTACGACAAGGTGTCTGAATTTTAACCCCTATTGTAATATTAAACTCCCTTTTGTTGTACCCGCCTACTTACTAAGGAGTTCACAAGCTCAGCCCCACACAGACCTGGAGCTGATTATGTTAACCCAGAGTATTTAAGAAACTGAGCCTGATCTAAAAGATTTTCTTGGATCTAGGACCATTTTGCCTAGCTTTTAGGTCCTTCCTTCTCCTAAAGTCCTTTGTACAACTTAGGAAAACCTCATAGAACAGACTTTCAGGTGGTCAGATGGGTTTCCTTGTGCCTTCACACACACACACACACACACGCTTTCTAGCCCTCTTAAGGACAAAAAGATAGGTGCAAATACATAGGGCCAGTGGTGCAATGGATAACGTGTCTGACTACGGCTCAGAAGATTGTAGGTTCGACTCCTATCTGGCTCGGAAGGGTTGTAGGTCTCTTTTTCATTATGTTCCTGTGGTATTCTTATTTACCTCAGACTTAATGTAGGTTCAATATTCTCCAGCAGGACTCATCCAGCAGTTGTTCCACGGTAGAGCTGCAGTAATAGGACCACGGCTAGTTAAACGTTTCCCATTTGCTGCTGGACTCTACATGACGGCCGTCACGTGGTGTGCTGCTTTTGTATTTCAACATGGGTCCCTGATTCTCTTAACTACATAAAAAAGCTTGTTGACAAAAGTGTGTGTGCGCGCGAGGGTCTGTGGACGCAGGTAGGTGTGTGCAATTGAATGCTTACCCATTTACATTTGTGAGAGGGACAAACCAACTCCTTGTGGGCTGCAGGCTTACAACTGGTAGCCCCAGTAGCCAGGCAGAACCACAGTTAAGGAGAGAGAGGAAGTTGGTCCATTATTAGAGAAGAACCATGAGCATCTTGCCCTGCTACCTTCTTCCCCTCTCAGCCACGATCGGCCACGATCTCTCTATTAGGGCGGAGGGTGAACATTTCTTGGACCTCAGAAACTTAGGGATGTAGACCCAATATGTCCTCCAAGCGCCTAGAGACCTGGTGCCCAATCTGGCGTGGTGTTTTTCAGCATACCCGACCAATCTGGTTGCAAGGCAGATTTTAACAGTACTGCTGAAAAGGGACTCCCAGGCATCCCTGAGGCCATCATTTGCATAGGCCCTGCCCTTCTCTTTATCCTGCTTCCCACAAAGCAACTCATCACTAGCAGCAGTATAGATTTGGAGGTGGTGAAGAATAATGACAGGGAGGCTGAAAAAGAGAAAGAAAAGTCCCAGAAGTCCAGCAGGCTTCCTTGTAAAATGCTGCTGGACATAGAGCGCACCTTCTTTACTGCAAGGCAAATACATTAAAAATGTTGAGGAGAGACAATTTAAAAATACATATTACATGACACAGGACTGGAACCTGCTTTATTATTTCAATAAGTCTTGAAAACAAAGAAGATTTCTCTCCTAAAAGCTGTTAAAAATATGGAACGCTTCACGAATTTGCGTGTCATCCTTGCGCAGGGGCCATGCTAATCTTCTCTGTATCGTTCCAATTTTAGTATATGTGCTGCCGAAGCGAGCACACTGTATTGATGAACTGACAATGTTTATAAACTCTCTAAATCCACAGTCTCTAGACATAGGGTGGCCTGGCAGAGATGCTCAGATGGCCAGTAAGCATTCAAATCTGAGCCAATGGGCAAAAATGTATGAAGAGTAGCAATCCATTATTCTTCACTGCATTCGTGGTCCAAGACTTCACACACCGTAAGTATGTAGATTATGCCAGGGTTGCAAAGGCTCATGGTTTGGGCTACAGACAAGGAGCATTGTGACATCACGCTGCCTGTGGAACTTTGATATTAAAGGCGAAACAGCTGCACAGTAGGTTAGGTGAAGTGCTCTGAGTGTGGAAAGGCAGCATGCTTGGGTCCCTGGACAAGGTGAGCCTACGACAAGGTGTCTGAATTTTAACCCCTATTGTAATATTAAACTCCCTTTTGTTGTACCCGCCTACTTACTAAGGAGTTCACAAGCTCAGCCCCACACAGACCTGGAGCTGATTATGTTAACCCAGAGTATTTAAGAAACTGAGCCTGATCTAAAAGATTTTCTTGGATCTAGGACCATTTTGCCTAGCTTTTAGGTCCTTCCTTCTCCTAAAGTCCTTTGTACAACTTAGGAAAACCTCATAGAACAGACTTTCAGGTGGTCAGATGGGTTTCCTTGTGCCTTCACACACACACACACACACACACACACACACACGCTTTCTAGCCCTCTTAAGGACAAAAAGATAGGTGCAAATACTTAGGGCCAGTGGCGCAATGGATAACGCGTCTGACTACGGATCAGAAGATTGTAGGTTCGACTCCTATCTGGCTCGGAAGGGTTGTAGGTCTCTTTTTCATTATGTTCCTGTGGTATTCTTATTTACCTCAGACTTAATGTAGGTTCAATATTCTCCAGCAGGACTCATCCAGCAGTTGTTCCACG
Organism: Lissotriton helveticus; assembly: GCF_964261635.1. Classification (NCBI taxonomy): domain Eukaryota; kingdom Metazoa; phylum Chordata; class Amphibia; order Caudata; family Salamandridae; genus Lissotriton; species Lissotriton helveticus. Next base: position 1,087,410,962 of record NC_136067.1, on the reverse strand, counting down.
GTAGAGCTGCAGTAATAGGACCACGGCTAGTTAAACGTTTCCCATTTGCTGCTGGACTCTACATGACGGCCGTCACGTGGTGTGCTGCTTTTGTATTTCAACATGGGTCCCTGATTCTCTTAACTACATAAAAAAGCTTGTTGACAAAAGTGTGTGTGCGCGCGAGGGTCTGTGGACGCAGGCAGGTGTGTGCAATTGAATGCTTACCCATTTACATTTGTGAGAGGGACAAACCAACTCCTTGTGGGCTGCAGGCTTACAACTGGTAGCCCCAGTAGCCAGGCAGAACCACAGTTAAGGAGAGAGAGAAAGTTGGTCCATTATTAGAGAAGAACCATGAGCATCTTGCCCTGCTACCTTCTTCCCCTCTCAGCCACGATCGGCCACGACCTCTCTATTAGGGCGGAGGGTGAACATTTCTTGGACCTCAGAAACTTAGGGATGTAGACCCAATATGTCCTCCAAGCGCCTAGAGACCTGGTGCCCAATCTGCCGTGGTGTTTTTCAGCATACCCGACCAATCTGGTTGCAAGGCAGATTTTAACACTACTGCTGAAAAGGGACTCCCAGGCATCCCTGAGGCCATCATTTGCATAGGCCCTGCCCTTCTCTTTATCCTGCTTCCCACAAAGCAACTCATCACTAGCAGCAGTATAGATTTGGAGGTGGTGAAGAATAATGACAGGGAGGCTGAAAAAGAGAAAGAAAAGTCCCAGAAGTCCAGCAGGCTTCCTTGTAAAATGCTGCTGGACATAGAGCGCACCTTCTTTACTGCAAGGCAAATACATTAAAAATGTTGAGGAGAGACAATTTAAAAATACATATTACATGACACAGGACTGGAACCTGCTTTATTATTTCAATAAGTCTTGAAAACAAAGAAGATTTCTCTCCTAAAAGCTGTTAAAAATATGGAACGCTTCACAAATTTGCGTGTCATCCTTGCGCAGGGGCCATGCTAATCTTCTCTGTATCGTTCCAATTTTAGTATATGTGCTGCCGAAGCGAGCACACTGTATTGATGAACTGACAATGTTTATAAACTCTCTAAATCCACAGTCTCTAGACATAGGGTGGCCTGGCAGAGATGCTCAGATGGCCAGTAAGCATTCAAATCTGAGCCAATGGGCAAAAATGTATGAAGAGTAGCAATCCATTATTCTTCACTGCATTCGTGGTCCAAGACTTCACACACCGTAAGTATGTAGATTATGCCAGGGTTGCAAAGGCTCATGGTTTGGGCTACAGACAAGGAGCATTGTGACATCACGCTGCCTGTGGAACTTTGATATTAAAGGCGAAACAGCTGCACAGTAGGTTAGGTGAAGTGCTCTGAGTGTGGAAAGGCAGCATGCTTGGGTCCCTGGACAAGGTGAGCCTACGACAAGGTGTCTGAATTTTAACCCCTATTGTAATATTAAACTCCCTTTTGTTGTACCCGCCTACTTACTAAGGAGTTCACAAGCTCAGCCCCACACAGACCTGGAGCTGATTATGTTAACCCAGAGTATTTAAGAAACTGAGCCTGATCTAAAAGATTTTCTTGGATCTAGGACCATTTTGCCTAGCTTTTAGGTCCTTCCTTCTCCTAAAGTCCTTTGTACAACTTAGGAAAACCTCATAGAACAGACTTTCAGGTGGTCAGATGGGTTTCCTTGTGCCTTCACACACACACACACACACACACACACGCTTTCTAGCCCTCTTAAGGACAAAAAGATAGGTGCAAATACATAGGGCCAGTGGCGCAATGGATAACGCGTCTGACTACGGATCAGAAGATTGTAGGTTCGACTCCTATCTGGCTCGGAAGGGTTGTAGGTCTCTTTTTCATTATGTTCCTGTGGTATTCTTATTTACCTCAGACTTAATGTAGGTTCAATATTCTCCAGCAGGACTCATCCAGCAGTTGTTCCACGGTAGAGCTGCAGTAATAGGACCACGGCTAGTTAAACGTTTCCCATTTGCTGCTGGACTCTACATGATGGCCGTCACGTGGTGTGCTGCTTTTGTATTTCAACATGGGTCCCTGATTCTCTTAACTACGTAAAAAAGCTTGTTGACAAAAGTGTGTGTGCGCGCGAGGGTCTGTGGACGCAGGCAGGTGTGTGCAATTGAATGCTTACCCATTTACATTTGTGAGAGGGACAAACCAACTCCTTGTGGGCTGCAGGCTTACAACTGGTAGCCCCAGTAGCCAGGCAGAACCACAGTTAAGGAGAGAGAGGAAGTTGGTCCATTATTAGAGAAGAACCATGAGCATCTTGCCCTGCTACCTTCTTCCCCTCTCAGCCACGATCGACCACAATCTCTCTATTAGGGCGGAGGGTGAACATTTCTTGGACCTCAGAAACTTAGGGATGTAGACCCAATATGTCCTCCAAGCGCCTAGAGACCTGGTGCCCAATCTGGCGTGGTGTTTTTCAGCATACCCGACCAATCTGGTTGCAAGGCAGATTTTAACAGTACTGCTGAAAAGGGACTCCCAGGCATCCCTGAGGCCATCATTTGCATAGGCCCTGCCCTTCTCTTTATCCTGCTTCCCACAAAGCAACTCATCACTAGCAGCAGTATAGATTTGGAGGTGGTGAAGAATAATGACAGGGAGGCTGAAAAAGAGAAAGAAAAGTCCCAGAAGTCCAGCAGGCTTCCTTGTAAAATGCTGCTGGACATAGAGCGCACCTTCTTTACTGCAAGGCAAATACATTAAAAATGTTGAGGAGAGACAATTTAAAAATACATATTACATGACACAGGACTGGAACCTGCTTTATTATTTCAATAAGTCTTGAAAACAAAGAAGATTTCTCTCCTAAAAGCTGTTAAAAATATGGAACGCTTCACGAATTTGCATGTCATCCTTGTGCAGGGGCCATGCTAATCTTCTCTGTATCGTTCCAATTTTAGTATATGTGCTGCCGAAGCGAGCACACTGTATTGATGAACTGACAATGTTTATAAACTCTCTAAATCCACAGTCTCTAGACATAGGGTGGCCTGGCAGAGATGCTCAGATGGCCAGTAAGCATTCAAATCTGAGCCAATGGGCAAAAATGTATGAAGAGTAGCAATCCATTATTCTTCACTGCATTCGTGGTCCAAGACTTCACACACCGTAAGTATGTAGATTATGCCAGGGTTGCAAAGGCTCATGGTTTGGGCTACAGACAAGGAGCATTGTGACATCACGCTGCCTGTGGAACTTTGATATTAAAGGCGAAACAGCTGCACAGTAGGTTAGGTGAAGTGCTCTGAGTGTGGAAAGGCAGCATGCTTGGGTCCCTGGACAAGGTGAGCCTACGACAAGGTGTCTGAATTTTAACCCCTATTGTAATATTAAACTCCCTTTTGTTGTACCCGCCTACTTACTAAGGAGTTCACAAGCTCAGCCCCACACAGACCTGGAGCTGATTATGTTAACCCAGAGTATTTAAGAAACTGAGCCTGATCTAAAAGATTTTCTTGGATCTAGGACCATTTTGCCTAGCTTTTAGGTCCTTCCTTCTCCTAAAGTCCTTTGTACAACTTAGGAAAACCTCATAGAACAGACTTTCAGGTGGTCAGATGGGTTTCCTTGTGCCTTCACACACACACACACACACACACACACACGCTTTCTAGCCCTCTTAAGGACAAAAAGATAGGTGCAAATACATAGGGCCAGTGGCGCAATGGATAACGCGTCTGACTACGGATCAGAAGATTGTAGGTTCAACTCCTATCTGGCTCGGAAGGGTTGTAGGTCTCTTTTTCATTATGTTCCTGTGGTATTCTTATTTACCTCAGACTTAATGTAGGTTCAATATTCTCCAGCAGGACTCATCCAGCAGTTGTTCCACGGTAGAGCTGCAGTAATAGGACCACGGCTAGTTAAACGTTTCCCATTTGCTGCTGGACTCTACATGATGGCCGTCACGTGGTGTGCTGCTTTTGTATTTCAACATGGGTCCCTGATTCTCTTAACTACATAAAAAAGCTTGTTGACAAAAGTGTGTGTGCGCGCGATGGTCTGTGGACGCAGGCAGGTGTGTGCAATTGAATGCTTACCCATTTACATTTGTGAGAGGGACAAACCAACTCCTTGTGGGCTGCAGGCTTACAACTGGTAGCCCCAGTAGCCAGGCAGAAGCACAGTTAAGGAGAGAGAGGAAGTTGGTCCATTATTAGAGAAGAACCATGAGCATCTTGCCCTGCTACCTTCTTCCCCTCTCAGCCACGATCGGCCACGACCTCTCTATTAGGGCGGAGGGTGAACATTTCTTGGACCTCAGAAACTTAGGGATGTAGACCCAATATGTCCTCCAAGCGCCTAGAGACCTGGTGCCCAATCTGGCGTGGTGTTTTTCAGCATACCCGACCAATCTGGTTGCAAGGCAGATTTTAACAGTACTGCTGAAAAGGGACTCCCAGGCATCCCTGAGGCCATCATTTGCATAGGCCCTGCCCTTCTCTTTATCCTGCTTCCCACAAAGCAACTCATCACTAGCAGCAGTATAGATTTGGAGGTGGTGAAGAATAATGACAGGGAGGCTGAAAAAGAGAAAGAAAAGTCCCAGAAGTCCAGCAGGCTTCCTTGTAAAATGCTGCTGGACATAGAGCGCACCTTCTTTACTGCAAGGCAAATACATTAAAAATGTTGAGGAGAGACAATTTAAAAATACATATTACATGACACAGGACTGGAACCTGCTTTATTATTTCAATAAGTCTTGAAAACAAAGAAGATTTCTCTCCTAAAAGCTGTTAAAAATATGGAACGCTTCACGAATTTGCGTGTCATCCTTGTGCAGGGGCCATGCTAATCTTCTCTGTATCGTTCCAATTTTAGTATATGTGCTGCCGAAGCGAGCACACTGTATTGATGAACTGACAATGTTTATAAACTCTCTAAATCCACAGTCTCTAGACATAGGGTGGCCTGGCAGAGATGCTCAGATGGCCAGTAAGCATTCAAATCTGAGCCAATGGGCAAAAATGTATGAAGAGTAGCAATCCATTATTCTTCACTGCATTCGTGGTCCAAGACTTCACACACCGTAAGTATGTAGATTATGCCAGGGTTGCAAAGGCTCATGGTTTGGGCTACAGACAAGGAGCATTGTGACATCACGCTGCCTGTGGAACTTTGATATTAAAGGCGAAACAGCTGCACAGTAGGTTAGGTGAAGTGCTCTGAGTGTGGAAAGGCAGCATGCTTGGGTCCCTGGACAAGGTGAGCCTACGACAAGGTGTCTGAATTTTAACCCCTATTGTAATATTAAACTCCCTTTTGTTGTACCCGCCTACTTACTAAGGAGTTCACAAGCTCAGCCCCACACAGACCTGGAGCTGATTATGTTAACCCAGAGTATTTAAGAAACTGAGCCTGATCTAAAAGATTTTCTTGGATCTAGGACCATTTTGCCTAGCTTTTAGGTCCTTCCTTCTCCTAAAGTCCTTTGTACAACTTAGGAAAACCTCATAGAACAGACTTTCAGGTGGTCAGATGGGTTTCCTTGTGCCTTCACACACACACACACACACACACACACACGCTTTCTAGCCCTCTTAAGGACAAAAAGATAGGTGCAAATACATAGGGCCAGTGGCGCAATGGATAACGCATCTGACTACGGATCAGAAGATTGTAGGTTCGACTCCTATCTGGCTCGGAAGGGTTGTAGGTCTCTTTTTCATTATGTTCCTGTGGTATTCTTATTTACCTCAGACTTAATGTAGGTTCAATATTCTCCAGCAGGACTCATCCAGCAGTTGTTCCACGGTAGAGCTGCAGTAATAGGACCACGGCTAGTTAAACGTTTCCCATTTGCTGCTGGACTCTACATGACGGCCGTCACGTGGTGTGCTGCTTTTGTATTTCAACATGGGTCCCTGATTCTCTTAACTACATAAAAAAGCTTGTTGACAAAAGTGTGTGTGCGCGCGAGGGTCTGTGGACACAGGCAGGTGTGTGCAATTGAATGCTTACCCATTTACATTTGTGAGAGGGACAAACCAACTCCTTGTGGGCTGCAGGCTTACAACTGGTAGCCCCAGTAGCCAGGCAGAACCACAGTTAAGGAGAGAGAGGAAGTTGGTCCATTATTAGAGAAGAACCATGAGCATCTTGCCCTGCTACCTTCTTCCCCTCTCAGCCACGATCGGCCACGACCTCTCTATTAGGGCGGAGGGTGAACATTTCTTGGACCTCAGAAACTTAGGGATGTAGACCCAATATGTCCTCCAAGCGCCTAGAGACCTGGTGCCCAATCTGGCGTGGTGTTTTTCAGCATACCCGACCAATCTGGTTGCAAGGCAGATTTTAACAGTACTGCTGAAAAGGGACTCCCAGGCATCCCTGAGGCCATCATTTGCATAGGCCCTGCCCTTCTCTTTATCCTGCTTCCCACAAAGCAACTCATCACTAGCAGCAGTATAGATTTGGAGGTGGTGAAGAATAATGACAGGGAGGCTGAAAAAGAGAAAGAAAAGTCCCAGAAGTCCAGCAGGCTTCCTTGTAAAATGCTGCTGGACATAGAGCGCACCTTCTTTACTGCAAGGCAAATACATTAAAAATGTTGAGGAGAGACAATTTAAAAATACATATTACATGACACAGGACTGGAACCTGCTTTATTATTTCAATAAGTCTTGAAAACAAAGAAGATTTCTCTCCTAAAAGCTGTTAAAAATATGGAACGCTTCACGAATTTGCATGTCATCCTTGCGCAGGGGCCATGCTAATCTTCTCTGTATCGTTCCAATTTTAGTATATGTGCTGCCGAAGCGAGCACACTGTATTGATGAACTGACAATGTTTATAAACTCTCTAAATCCACAGTCTCTAGACATAGGGTGGCCTGGCAGAGATGCTCAGATGGCCAGTAAGCATTCAAATCTGAGCCAATGGGCAAAAATGTATGAAGAGTAGCAATCCATTATTCTTCACTGCATTCGTGGTCCAAGACTTCACACACCGTAAGTATGTAGATTATGCCAGGGTTGCAAAGGCTCATGGTTTGGGCTACAGACAAGGAGCATTGTGACATCACGCTGCCTGTGGAACTTTGATATTAAAGGCGAAACAGCTGCACAGTAGGTTAGGTGAAGTGCTCTGAGTGTGGAAAGGCAGCATGCTTGGGTCCCTGGACAAGGTGAGCCTACGACAAGGTGTCTGAATTTTAACCCCTATTGTAATATTAAACTCCCTTTTGTTGTACCCGCCTACTTACTAAGGAGTTCACAAGCTCAGCCCCACACAGACCTGGAGCTGATTATGTTAACCCAGAGTATTTAAGAAACTGAGCCTGATCTAAAAGATTTTCTTGGATCTAGGACCATTTTGCCTAGCTTTTAGGTCCTTCCTTCTCCTAAAGTCCTTTGTACAACTTAGGAAAACCTCATAGAACAGACTTTCAGGTGGTCAGATGGGTTTCCTTGTGCCTTCACACACACACACACACACACACACACACACACGCTTTCTAGCCCTCTTAAGGACAAAAAGATAGGTGCAAATACATAGGGCCAGTGGCGCAATGGATAACGCGTCTGACTACGGATCAGAAGATTGTAGGTTCGACTCCTATCTGGCTCGGAAGGGTTGTAGGTCTCTTTTTCATTATGTTCCTGTGGTATTCTTATTTACCTCAGACTTAATGTA